>NC_042617.1:14745496-15069533 GCF_901001135.1 Rhinatrema bivittatum | reverse complement strand
AAAACTCCTTGCTAACTCGTCTTAGCAGCGGGCCGGTCAGCTTAAGTATACCAGTGGGTTGACATCATCGGGAGGGGACGCCCCTGAGGTTTCCACCATGATGTATACAAAAAGAGGCCCTGTGCGTGGGCGCACGCCTAGGTGATTCCGGAAGTAAGATGGTGGTCGGCAGCGCCCACGCCGTCCCGGGGAAGCTGGGGAGGTCGGCATTGGTTGGTGGAGGCCGTCATTTTTCCCATGATTGATGGTGCAGGGAAAAAAGAGGTGAGCATGAGAGGTCGCAGCCGTCTGCGACCGACAGGCGCAACAGAAATAGCCTTAATTTATTGAGGACTTGAAGGAGATAAGTGCAGCGCTCCATGGGAGACATCTATGGACTGCCAAACATACAGAAACCATACAATCTTGTGATAGCATCCTTTCTAAAAGCTAGAAGTATCTGAGAACACCCTCAGAGAATCCAAAGGAACAATTATTTTGTTATAAATGTGAGGGTCAGGGACTGGATGTGGGAGAAACTAATGTTCTCTGTTTCTTTATTATGAAGGTCGGAGAGTTCCTCAACCATATTGGTTCCTTGCTGTACAACTTAAAAAGAGGAAACCAAATCCATCTCAACCAAAAGGAAATATGAGGATCATAGTTCCTCCATTACTTCTGAATTTTAGTAAGGTTTTTGCAACCTGATAAATTGGAGGAAACGCATACAGAAGACACTTTCTCCCAATTCTGAATTTAGTCCACACTCTAATCCTCTCTTAGAAAAGAAATTGGAAACCTTTCTATTCAGAGAGGATGCAAGCATGTTATCATGGGTGTTTCCCACTCATACAATGTCTTGCCTGACTCCTCCCTGTCCTGGGACCACTTATGGGGATCTAGGATCCAATATGAGTTTCTCTGTAAAGACACTCTCTTTTTCTGTTAGATAAATGGCTCATAAGGTCATCCTTTGATAGATGGCCCAGTTTCAGATTTTAACAGTTTCTTAACATAGGAGAAACAATTGCAATCCCCTTCTGTGGACTCAATTGTCTGTTTCACCCAGGACAATTTTGTTGGCTACCTGATCTCTTAAAATCCTTTAGAACATTCAGTACTGTTCAAAATTATAGAAAATGTAGATGGTAATAACATTCCTGAGTGAACCAGAGACTCTAAGTGAGAAACTCTCCAATATGAGCTCTCCAACCCATGTTAGAGGCAGCCGTGTTTAGGGAAAGTTGAGGAGAAATTTGGAAAATGACACCCTTGGCCAGATTTGAATATACACCTATCAGTACAGAGAGCTCCTGAACTACTGGATGTCTTGGATGCAATCCTGAAGACCTTTGTGGCCTGTGAACACTGTAATCTTAAGGTCCATTGGACTTTGCTTATATGAATGTCTGAAGAAAATAGGAAAAAGCATAAGCATTGTCAAATTAAGTGTAAAATATTGATAAGACAGGCGAAGAGAGAACTTGAAATGAAGTTGGCTGTAGAGGCAAAAACTCATAATAAAAGCTTTTAAAAATATATCTGAAGCAAGAAATCTGTGAGGGAGTTGGTTAGACCATTAGATGACCGAGGGGTTAAAGGGGCTCTTAGGGAAGATAAGGTCATTGCAGAAAGACTAAATAAATTCTTTGCTTCCATGTTTACTAATGAGAATTTTGGGGAGATACCAGTTCCGGAGATGGTTTTCAAAGGTGATGAGTCAGATGAACCATCTGTCAAAGATGGGCCACCTATCAAAGGATGACCTTAAGGCCACTGCAGAAAGACTAAATGAATTCTTTGTTTCTGTGTTTACTAATGAGGATGTTGGGGAGATACCAGTTCCTGAGATGGGGTTCAGGGGTGATGAGTCAGAAGAACTGAACAAAATCACTGTGAACCTGTAAGATGTAGTAGGCCAGATTGTCAAACTAAAGAGTGGTAAATCACCTGGACCAGATGGTATGCATCCTAGGGTACTGAAGGAACTAAAAAATGACATTTCAGACCTATTAGTAAAAATGTGTAACCTATCATTAAAATCATCCATTGTACCTGAAGACTGGAGGGGGCCAATGAAACCCCAATATTTAAAAAAGGCACCAGGGGCGATCCGGGTAACTATAGACCAGTGAGCCTGACTTCAGTGCCGAGAAAAATAGTGGAAACTATTCTCAAGATCAAAATCGTAGAGCATATAGAAAGACATGATTTAATGGGACACAGTCAACATGGATTTACCCAAGGGAAGTCTTGCCTAACAAATCTGCTTCATTTTTTTGAAGGGGTTAATAAACATGTGGATAAAGGTGAACCGGTAGATATAGTATACTTGGATTTTCAGAAGGCGTTTGACAAAGTTCCTCATGAGAGGCTTCTAAGAAAACTAAAAAATCCTGGGATAGGAGGCGATGTCCTTTTGTGGATTACAAACTGGTTAAAAGACAGGAAACAGAGAATAGGATTAAATGGTCAATTTTCTCAGTGAAAAAGGGTAAACAGTAGAGTGCCTCAGGGATCGGTACTTGGACAGTGCTTTTCAATATATTTATAAATGATCTGAAAAGGAATACAACGAGTGAGGTTATCAAATTTGCTGATGATACAAAATTATTCAGTGTAGTTAAATAAAAAATGGATTGTGATACATTGCAGGAGGACCTTGCAAGACTGGAAGATTGGGCATCTAAATGGCAGATGAAATTTAATGTGGACAAGAGCAAGGTGTTGCATATAGGGAAAAATAATCCTTGCTGTAGTTACACGATATTAGGTTCCATATTAGGATCTACTAGGGATGTGAATCGTTTTTTGACGATTTAAAATATCGTCCGATATATTTTAAATAGTCAAAAATTGTTAGGGCCACGATACAATACCAATTCCCCCGATTTATCGTCAAAAAATCGTAAATCGTGGGAACGGGGAGGGCAGGAAAACCGGCACACTAAAACCCCCTAAAACCCACCCCCGACCCTTTAAATTAAATCCCCCACCCTCCCGAACCCCCCCCCCCCAAATGCCTTAAATTACCTGGGGGTCCAGCGGCGGTCCGGAACGGCAGCGGTCTGGAACGGCCTCCTGCAATAGAATCGTGTTGTCTTCAGCCGGTGCCATTTTTCAAAATGGCGGCGCAAAATGGCGGCGGCCATAGACAACACGATTCGACTGCAGGAGGTCGTTCCGGACCCCCGCTGGACTTTTGGCAAGTCTTGTGGGGGTCAGGAGGCCCCCCCAAGCTGGCCAAAAGTCCCTGGGGGTCCAGCGGGAGTCCGGAAAACGATCTCCTGCCGCGAATCTCCGCTGAATGACCTCCTGCAGTCGATCTCCTGCCGGCGCCATTTTCCGTACGGAAAACGATTCGCGGCAGGAGATCGTTTTCCGGACCCCCGCTGACCCCCAGGGACTTTTGGCCAGCTTGGGGGGGCCTCCTGACCCCCACAAGACTTGCCAAAAGTCCAGTGGGTCCGGAACGACCTCCTGCAGTCGAATCGTGTTGGTCTATGGCCGCCGCCATTTTGCGCCGCCATTTTGAAAAATGGCGCCGGCTGAAGACAACACGATTCTATTGCAGGAGGCCGTTCCGGACCGCTGCCGTTCCGGACCGCCGCTGGACCCCCAGGTAATTTAAGGCATTTGGGGGGGGGGGGTTCGGGAGGGTGGGGGATTTAATTTAAAGGGTCGGGGGTGGGTTTTAGGGGGTTTTAGTGTGCCGGCTCACGATTTTCACGATGTTCACGATATTTTAACCACCCAAACGATAACAATACGATTCCCTCCCCCTCCAAGCCGAAATCGATCGTTAAGACGATCGAGGACACGATTCACATCTCTAGGATCTACCACCTAGGAAAAAGTTCTAGGCATCATAGTGGATAATACTTTGAAATCGTTAGCTCAGTGTGCTGCAGCAGTCAAAAAAGCAAGCAGAATGTTATGAATTATTAGGAAGGGAATGGTTAATAAAACGGAAAATGTCATAATGCCTCTGTATCGCTCCATGGTGAGACCGCACCTTGAATACTGAGTACAATTCTGGTCGCCACATCTCAGAAAAGTTATAATTGCAATGGAGAAGGTACAGAGAAGGGCAACCAAAATGATAAAGGGGATGGAAGAACTCCCCTATGAGGGAAGGCTGAAGAGGTTAGGGCTGTTCAGTTTGGAGAAGAGACGGCTGAGGGGGGGATAAGATAGATGTCTTTAAAATCATGAGAGGTCTTGAATGAGTAGATGTGAATCAGTTATTTATACTTTCGGATAATATTTATTTATTTATTATTAAAGGCTTTATCATTGGCTGGGCCCATACTATGGAACATGATGCCACCCGAACTCAGATTACAGAATAATCTCAAAACTTTTAAGAAAAATCTAAAAACATGGCTCTTTAAAAAAGCCTTCACTAAAGAGTGTGGAGGGTAGAGAATGAAAGTACAAGGTAATGCAGATGAGAATGAATTTAATCAATCCTACTTTTAAGAAGTAATATTTCAAAGTGATAGTAACTCAATAATATACCTGGACTTGACCAACATTACTCAAATAATGATTTTATTTATGAAATTGTAACCGAACTTTATTGGCACCTGTTAGAATGTAAGATATCCTACATTTACTTACCTTAGTCTGTGTGCCTATTTGTAAACCGTTGCGATGGTATATAACTTAGCGACGGTATAGAAAAGTTTTTAAATAAATAAATAAATAAATAAATAAATAAATAAATAAAATTATATACCGACTTTCTTGATACAAATCAAATCAACTCGGTTTACATCGAACTAAGCAGTAACTATAACCAACCGGTCAACAAGAGACAATTTAAAGGAGCATAAAGTTACATTATAACAAGGATGCCTTAACTGGGAGAAGGAAAAAAAGAGAGGGAGAACGAAGATAAGTTACTATATACAAAGGAATATGGGCATAATGTGAGCATATTTAGCGTTTGTTTATTTACATGAGTGATGGAATAGTTCTAAATCAGGCTGTTGGGCTATTGGCGGGGAAGGCTCGGCAGAACAGCCAAGTCTTTAGTTTCTTTTTGAAAGTTAGTAGGCAAGTTTCCTGCCTGAGGTCCGGAGGCATGACGTTCCAGATGGAGGGACCTGTGATAGAGAATGTCCTGTCTCTGATATATGAGTGGTGTACAATTTTGATTGGAAGAACATGTAAGGATCCCTTGTAGGCATCCCTTAAGGGTCTGGCCATCGAGTGCAATTTGAGAGGGTGTAAAAGATCAAGTGGGGTCTAATGGTGAATATTTTTGTGGCTAATTGTCAGTGATTTATGGAGAATCCTGAAGTTCACTGGGAGCCAGTGAAGATCTTTTAGAATGGGGGAGATATGCGCTCTCCGATTAGTATTCATTAAAATTCTCGCCGCAGCATTTTGGAGCAGCTGGAGGGGTTTTATAGTAGAAGCTGGTAGACCTTGCAAGATGGAATTGCAGTAGTCAATCAAGCCCTGCTCGCGTAAATCCGGGCGGATTTACGCGAGCAGGGCTTTTAAAATCCGCCCGACAGCGTTGCTGTGGCTCAGTCTGGTTAAATGGAAAAGAAAGAAAAGGGAAAGCACACGTTTCTAATATGTTTAAGTGAGCTGTTCTCTGTTCAGCTCTTTGCACTTTGGCTGCTGCAGGCTGCAGCTGATTGTGATCTCTTCACAGCCACTTTCTACTGCATTTTCTCTGCTCCGGCCGTCTCAACTCCCTCCCCCCCTTACCCGGTGGTGGACGGACTGGCTCGGTGACTCTTCTACCCTTTCCTCCTCCTATGTGTAACTGTCCAGCAGTCCCTACTCCCTCCCCCATTCCCCAGCAGCGGAGGAACGGGCTGAGCCGTTTCTCGAAGTGGCGACTCATCTGCCCTTTCCTCCTCCCCTCTGTGACACCCAGCACGTAGCGCAGAGCTGTATGGTCCGCACATGTGCGGTAGAGCTGCTCTCTACTATGCATTTGCGGTCCGTCGGTCAGAGCCCATTTATATTGTAGATAGCGTATGTTGCTTTTATGTCCAACAGATGGTGCTGTTTTTCCAAAAAATCATGCTTTTACCTGTCACAGGTGTGACATCTATATAATATAGGTATATAAAAACACGCGCATATGCGAATGCAACGTTGTGTCAAAATTTCAAAGCAATCGGTGAAGAACTTTCGGAGACTTAAGATTTTGAACAAACAAACATTTACATTTTTATTTATATAGATATATGCTTATGGATTGGATTCACAACCTGGAAGGATCTACATTGTGCTCCAAACTCCAGATTCCAATCCCCATGCCCTTCCCAGAAAACTGCTTACTCTTAGCACAATATACCAAGTATAATCACTACACCAGGATAAAGAAGTTAATAACCCTTTACTAGTATCTTGTAAATAGATAGTAAATCCAACTGGAACATGAGAACGGTAAAAAAAAAAAAAAAGCTTATACACATATAACTTACTTAATTTAGTGTAGCAGTCATAAAATCTTTCAGATGGTTTTAAGCAAAATATCTTTTTCACTTTTCAAATTAGGGAAGAAATTTCTCCTTGCTACCACATTTCCTGTAACTGCCTATTTTTTGTAACTGTGATAACTAAATTATAAGAACAATTAAAACTTGTACCTGAATAGTGTGTGAATCACTTGCTTGTCCAAGAATTTCAAGAAGAGCAGGATCTGAGATGAAGAAGAATCTTGGAAAAAGTAGCCTTTTCTTCTCCAAATATCTTGAAAAACAAACAGTAGATTCATCATAGGTTTATATTTATTTTTTTCTTTTCTTTTCAAACTATTCATAACCATATCTGTCAATTCTTAAATAACAGGAGTGTCCATTCTGTAGAAGATAATGCTAAAATCTGCAACACAAACACTCCTGTAATGTCCACTCTGTTGCAGATTTTAGCATTATCTCAAAGAAAGGACAGAATGAAGTATGTTCTATGAAAACCAAAGAAATAATCAAGTGACAGGCAGCAAAGATTCAGTTCATAAAGTACAGTATCATGCTTGTGGGGTGCAGAAATCCAAGAGGTAGATTATAAAAGCATTGCTTGCGCAAAAATAGCCACATACACACGTACGCGGGCTGTGTGTGTAATTAACGTGAATTTAAGAAGCTGCGAAGTACACATGTACACAGGCTACAGAAGCACACATCCAGTCTCTAGCAGCACATCCAAGCTCCAGTAGTACTCATCCAGCACCGATCCAACCTGAACAATAATGTACTACCGACCACGCACCTACAAATCACTCATCCCAATCATGATTTCCCCCACTACACAGTTACTAGGCCTCACCCTATTCACCATAATCCTATTCAACGCCCAATCTCTCACCAACAAAACTCTTATACTCAACGACATACTGCAGGACACAACCCCAGACGTTTGCGCCATAACAGAAACATGGCTCAAATCCACGGACATCACACTCATTAACCAATTACCAACGCAGACTTACGATTTCTTCTCCATCCCAAGACAAAAAAAAAGAGGAGGGGGTATCTTCCTAGCTGCAAAAATATCCTTAAGGTTCTCACACCACCCCATCAGTACAGTAACTAAACTAGAACTAGGATTGTTCAAATCAGAACAACTCCAAATCCTGCTAGTCTACGCCCCTCCAGGCTTACTAGAGTCAGACTCCTCTCCTATCATCGAAACCATAACTCTGCATCTCAATCTTGACTCCCCTGCTATAATCCTGGGTGACTTCAATTTACATGTTGACAAAGTTCCCCTCTCTACAAACTGTGAAGCCCTCCTCACCGCACTGTCAGCGATGGGATTCAGACAACAAATCAATAAACCCACCCACAAAGCAGGCCACACGCTCGATCTACTCTTTACAAACACTGGTATTTCTCTTACAAAACAACCAAATTGCAAAAAAGTCCCATGGTCAGATCACTCTCTAATCTCCACCAGCTTTTCCTTACCTCGATCAGACTCCAAACTCAACTCAAGACCCTCTTTCCTATACAGAAAACCTTGCAACTCGGAACATCTAAGTAAAGCTCTAACCTCGGATCTACCACTCATTGAAGTATCTACCCCTAACGCTGCCCTCCAATCCTGGTCCAAAATAACAAAATCTATAGCAAACACTCTCTGCCCACTGACAACCAAAACAAGGTCTGCTAATACATCCAAACGACATCCCTGGTATAATGATGAACTACGAAAACTCAAACAATTACTTCGGCAAAAAGAAAGAAAATGGCGCAAAGCCCCTTCACCAGCCTCACTCTCTGATTACAAACGATCACTCCATCTTTACAAAAGTACCACGTTGAAAATCAAAAGAGACTACTATGCCCGAAAGGTTCATCATCTCAGCTTTGACTCAAAAGCTCTATTCGCCTTCGTTTCCAGCCTCACTAAACCTATCACTCCAGATATACCACCCGAACAAGCCCAGACTAAAGCAGACGAATTGGCTCTTCATTTTAACAAAAAAATATCGGATCTCCTTAATCAGCTGATTCCAAACACTACGTCTCCAGATAACACATATCTTCCCCAAAATAAAGACATCCAGCTTAATGCCTTTGAACCCATCACAATCACAGAGATACAAAATGTATTAAAAAGAATGAAACCGTCATCACACCCATTTGATCAAATCCCTACCAAAATGCTTCTTCTTATCCCGGACACAATAGCAAAAACCCTAGCAGATATTATAAACTGCTCCTTATCACATGGCATCTACCCAGATGACCTAAAAACTGCCTCAATCAAGCCACTGCTAAAAAAAACCAAATCTAAATGCATGTGATCCCAACAACTTCCGCCCTATTTTCAACCTACCATTTATAGCTAAAATCATGGAAAAACTGGTAAACACCCAACTATCCAACTACCTAGAGGACCACAGTATTCTGTCCCCAAACCAATATGGTTTTCGCAAAGCCGCAAGCACCAAAACGCTACTAATTTCACTCATGGACTACCTACTCTCTGGTATTGATAAAGGCCAAGCATATTTACTAATCCTCCTTGACTTCTCGGCGGCCTTTGACACAGTCAACCACGCACTTCTTCTAAAACAGCTGGCAAACATTGGTTTAACAGGTACCACACTAAACTGGTTCAAAACATTTCTAGAAAACAGAGGATACAGAGTCAAAATTCATAATAAAGAATCCCAATACTACCCTTCTAATAGAGGAGTGCCGCAAGGATCATCACTTTCACCCACCCTTTTCAATGTCTACCTGCTACCACTCTGCCAACTACTTACAAAATTAAGCCTGAAACATTTCCTTTTTGCAGACGACGTACAGATCGTAATCCCTATAAAAGAATCAATCTCAAAAACAATGGAATACTGGGACAGTTGCCTATTAGAAATTAAACTTCTCCTCAACAGTCTAAACCTTGTACTCAATGCTTCGAAAACAGAATTCCTGCTCATATCACCGGAAAACAATAACACACTTCCTAAACCACCCACACTCCTTCAAACAACCCACGTAAGAGACTTAGGAGCCATCCTAGACAATCGTCTCAACCTCAAAACATTCATTAACCAAACCACCAAAGATTGCTTCTACAAATTACATATCCTGAAAAGAATAAAACCGCTGTTTCACACTCAGGACTTCAGAACAATCTTGCAAGCAATAATCTTTTCCAAACTAGATTATTGCAACTCATTACTATTAGGCCTCCCAGCTTCTTACACCAAACCTTTACAAATGGTTCAGAACTCTGCAGCCAGAGTCCTTACAAATTCCAGGAAAATTGACCACATTTCACCTATTCTCAAAAACCTCCATTGGCTTCCGATCCACTATAGAATCATGTACAAAACCATTAACATCATTTACAAAACTATCAACCAACACACGCAACTCGACCTACAAATACCACTTAAAAAATTCACCTCCGCCAGGCCTATCAGGGAACACTACAAAGAGTCACTCCAAATTCCAAAGGCCAAAACCTACCAACATAAATCCTTGAGTCTCAGAGCCTTCTCATCAGCAGGTCCAGCTCTCTGGAACTCGATCCCACCTGATTTGAGACAAGAGCCATGCTCTTTAACATTTAGGAAAAGACTAAAAACTTGGCTTTTCAAAAAAGCATTTCCAAGCCTTGAATAAAACCTCCTCTCACTAGCACTAACTCGTATGCAATAATGGAATGTAAACACGAATCAACCAACCTCAAACCCTCTCTCACTAATTCCTGCTGAATATTTATCATACTATTACCATTCACAACTGAGTCATATTTATTCATTTGATTACCTATGTACCGTTTCATAGTCTTATTTTTTCACTTGCTATTCTAATGTATCAATAGGCTGAAATGTAAATATTGTGATGTTCAATTTCTCCCCTTCCATCCCAAGTTTATTTTCCTTGTTTTTTTGTAACTTTCCCTCTCCCTTTTTCTGATTCACTGTATTTAAAGTTCAAGGTTCTTATTGAAAATATTGTTTTTTACGTTACGTTATGCTTTACACTCCTTGTTATTTGTAAACCGGGTTGATGTGATGCCTATCATGAAACTCGGTATAACAAAAACAATAAATAAATAAATAAATAAATAAATAAATAAATATCTGTGAGCAAATCAAGAATAAGGGGGCGGAAAAGGGGCAGGACATGGGCGGGGAATAGGTGTTCCAGGACAGAGCCAAGACTTATATGCGTAACTTTGAACTAAAAAAAAACTGACCATGGCACGCATCAGCGTGTTATCCATTTAACTTTACTGCTGGTCCTGATGAGGAGCTAGCCTGGAAATGTTGAGTTTTAGGGCTTTCAACACAGCAAGAGTAACAAAGACTTATGAGGAAAGTCAGACAGTAAAATTTCTGACAATTAGAGGCATCTGTATATGATTAACAATATCGTTAGCAGTGCTGGTTCTTACTAATATTATCAATTTGTGCCTTACAGATCCTTTTGGGACAAAAAGGCAGTATATGCCTGGCGCATGCTAATATTGGGAGATACGCATGTATTTTCAAAGCGGCTCGGCCACACGTATCTTTTGGTACGTGCAGAAGAGCTGGGTTTAGAAAAAGGGGCAGGCCAGGGGAGGGCCAGGGGCAGGGACTGGTTGGGGCAGGGGTAGTGCAGGAGCTGGTCAGGACAGCGTGCGCTGGCAGCCGACCGGTGCATGGAACTTAATGCTGCTTGGGAGAGCAGGTAAGTTAAAAAAATTTTAAAAATTAGGTTATTAAGGGGGTAATAGTTCCCTCCCAGTCCACTCCTTTATTGGAGTGGACTAGGAGGGAACTGAGGAAAGGGCTAGTTGCATTGGCGTGAGTTTCTTTAAAAAATTCCCCCCTTTGTGCACGCTCGAGTCGGTTAAACATGGCACGGCCATCCATTGCTCCTAACATGTGACAGGAGCCAGCCAATGGCACTGGTAGCCCCTGTCACATGATAAGGGCCGCTGGACCACCAGGTACTTAAATAATGTTTTGGGGGGCTTGGGAGGGTGGGGGGAGTCTATAGAATTTGATTTTAGGGGTCGGGTGAGTTTATCGGGATCGGTCGCAGCTGATAAAAAAATGGCTACGATTCCGATCCCGATCCCACGATTCCGATTCCGGATACGATTCCGGACCCGATTCATATCCCTAATATTTATTTGTTATTTGTGGTCAGCGGACATGTACCATTGATTTAGAATAATTTAAGCTTATTTATCAAATGCCATAAGCAAAGGGGTAGATTTTAAAAAGGTGCGCGCGCGCATACATATGCGTGCGCTACCTGGCGCACACACATGTACACCGATTTTATAACTTGTGCACGCTGACCATGCTGCCTTCCCCCATTCCTTCCCAGGTCTGGAAGGGAACTTCCCTTCCCCCTAACCTGAACTTCCCACCTCTTCCCCTAACCCTACTCTAAACCCCCCCCCCCCCCCATCAATTTTTTATTTTAGTTTTTGCGCCTGCCGGCACGCTGCCAACACACAATCCTTCAACACATGTAAAGGGGGGGATTTTACCTCATGGGTGCGGCAATACGATAGGCCCAGTGCCAGTTCCCTTCATGTCCGACCCTTCAAGTCATGTTTCCAGGGCACATTGCACTAAATCTCAAACTGATTATATCTTAATATATGAAGAGCTTTTTTTTTTTTTTTTTTTTTAGTGTGCATGAAGCCAAGCTGGAGCCTTTAATCATATTTGATCATACCCCAATGTGCTGTGCTATAGGAACAGGCTTATGTCTGGAGGGGCATAGAAGTTGGATGATGCCCTTTTGGCTTCATGAGGATGTGGAATTCCAGGAATTTCAGAAAGGGAAGTGGAAGCAATATTTAAAGCATAAATAATGCCCTATAGATCAGCTGATCCTTTTCTGGGAGATTGCTAAAGTGGTCCTCCAGGGGGAAATTATTAGCTATGTGGCTGGGTGGCATAAACAATGAACTAAAGATATACTTAGAGGTCTAAGTCTGTGAAGCATGTATTGTCTCATTCTTCTGAATCCATGAGAAGTGAGTTTCTGGATACCCAGGAAGCAGTTAATTTGTTGTATAGTAGGACTCAGCATTCTATGCAAACTCTGAAATATAAATTGTATTTGCATGGAAACAAAATAGGAAGCTTCTTACTTGATTGGTTAAAGTTAATAGTGGTTCTAAATTCATCCCAATGATTAAGAATACAAAAAGGTGAGATTTTTATTGTATTGTTAAAAATATTTGTGCAGAATTCCAGAATTTTTATAACACTTTTGTTGCACCCGTCGGTCGTAGACTGCTGCAACCTCTGTTGCTCACCTCCTTTTTGCCTGCACCAGTAATTCTCAGACAATTGGCGACCTCTGCCTCTTCATGCCACTCTCCTCAGTGTTCCTGGGATGGTGTGTGGGCAATCCCGTCCACCATCTTGAATCGGGGATTACCTAAGGCACGTGTGCGCGCCAGGCCCCATCTTATACATGTCATGACGGGAACCTCGGGGACGTCCCCTCCACATGACGTCATCTGCCTGCGTGTATTTGAACCAGCCAGTCTGAGCTACCTACGAGTCAGCAAGGACTTCCTTCCTGCTGAATTCCACTCCTTCGGAGATGCTTGCTTCGCTACGCTGAACTCGTTCCTGACCCAGAGACTTGAACACTTTAGGTACCCACTCCTCGGGGGCCTTGTCATGTTCTGGCTATCTGCTCCTCGGAGGGCCTTCCTGCCTGGACTCTCTCTACTTCTACTCTGGGCTTTGTCTGGTTCAGCCTTGTGACTTCGCTACCTTCAGCTGACGGAGGCCGGCCAATGGCACCGATAGCCCCTGTCACACGGTAACGGCAAAGGACCATTGACGCCATTTTGATTACTGTCAGCCGAAGGCCCGAGAGCGGGAGATCGCTCCCGGGACCCCCGCTGGACCACCAGGGACTTTCGATAAGTCATTGGTGGGTCGGTCAAGCAAGTCTTGGGGGGGGGGGGTCGGTCGGGTAGGGATTTGCAACTAATTAAATTTGAAGGGTTGGGGTGGGTTTGGGGTTTTTTTTTGTTTTTTGTTTTTACAACCCCCCCCCATCTGCCCCTGGGTTTCGGCATCGTTTCAGATGGGAGATGAAATAAAATCGGCCCGAACCGCGGGAAAACGAAATTTCCCACGGCGGGCCGATAACGAAGGCTGAACCGAAAGGTTCTGCCGAATCACATCTCTAAAAAGCACTAGGCCCAGATGGATTATATTCAGCCTTTAATAAAATTCTGTCTGTGAATGTAGCTGAATCTTATGTAATCTTTATTCTGCTATGGTGAAACAGGGTTTTATGCCTGACTTAGCATTCAAAGGTAAGTCTCAGCTAAACAGTGGTGAGACCAGCAGAAATTAATGGTGATTGAATAAGCACTGGACGTCAAATAAGCTGTTTTAACTATTGCTTTTATTATAGTCTGTGTCCCTAATCGCCTATGTGTGAGGAAGTGTTAAGCTTAGCTCTATGTAACCTATAAATAAAGGAGATTTGTTTTTCTCCAGACAGTTGGGTAAATTTTCTAACAAAGAAAAGGAAGGTTGCTGGTATATAGGCACATACATAAAGGGGCCGATGTAATACAGTGCGCTCAGCCGAGTGCACTGTTTAACTGGCAGTTGGACGCGGGTTATATAGGCGCTACCCAATCCCCTTATGCAATATTCACTCCAAATGCAAAAAAAAAATGTGCATCTAAGACTCACATTTTTGTACTCTGAAATTAATGCCTGCTGAGCGCTCCCAAAAGTTGTACAGAAAAGCAGAAAAGCCGATTAGGAAAACAGACGCCGACAAATTCCACGTCTGTTTTCCTAACCGGCGGACGGCCGACAGCTCGCGGGCTCCTGTTCTCAAGGAGGTGCATGCACATAGATGCATCGATTTTATAACATGCGTGAACCGGCGCGCGCAGTTTATAAACCGAGCGCATGTGCAGGGAATTTTACAAAGCAACGTGCGGTGACACAATCAGGCCTTTCCCAGTTCCCTCCCAGGGAACTTTCCTACACCTAACTCTATCTTTCCCGCCCCCTAAACCTACCCTAATTATCCCTAATATTTTTCATACTTATTGCTACTCCAGAGCAGAAGTGATCTGCATGCGCTGGCTGGCTGTCGGTGCATGCTTCCCCCGGATAGCGGCTAATGGCACTATCCCGGCCTGCCCCTCCACCCCACCCCACCCCTCCCAGACCTCTCCCTCTGGGCTGCTCCTTTTCCCTCGGCCGGCACTTATGCCTGTACCAGGATTTATGCGCTTGGCAGGGCCCATTGTAAAATGTGCGCGGTGACTGCAAGGCCCTCTTTTAAAAGGCCCTCTTTTAAAATCCAGGCTTAAGCGAGAAGTAACAAAGGAGCTTATGCTAATTCAGCTGCAGGAGAATCAGGCAAAGCTGGAGTGGGAAAATCGATAGCTCTTGGCCCAAGTAAGGGAACTCCTTTATCAACAAACAGGGCTACAAAAGGGGAATACAGCTACTGCTGTACCAGCTCTCAGCAACCTATAGCAGAAATCCGGGCATCCCAGGGCAACTCAGGAGTTCTCCCCACCCCCATTCCCAGCCACAGACGATGGCTTGGGATAGGAGGAGGAATATGTAGCTCCCGAGAGGGATTGGAAGCTAGGGAACAAAATAAAAGGTTTCACACCTGGAGTCAAGCAGAGGTGTGGGATGCCATATACAGCAATAGCCCCCTTTTAGGAAGGAAACCCTAGGCTCACAACTCCACCCCCACCCCACCCCACCACAGGAGAGGAGGAGTGCTGAATGCCTCTTGAGGCCTCCCAAAGGAGGGCTGGGATCCCAAGCTGCAACCCAGGATGGCTTACCATTATCTACCACTAGAGAAAGCTCTAGGCCTTCCAAAGATCATTAAACTCCTTAAAATATTAATTGAGCCCTTTCAACAAGGTTTTGGTGCAGACATTTCACAATACCTGGCTAGGCTGCATGAAATTTTTGAGATAGTAGGCATCTGTTCTGAAAGGGAACAGGTAGCTTTACTCTTGTGTAGCTTCAGCGAAGAAGTCCAGCAATATATAAATAGCATTCCTCCAGAAGTCATGAAGTATTAAGAGATATTTGAGTTCACCCTCAAGGAGCACTTTGGGGCTTATGTTAATAATGTAATGGCCCGCCAAGCAGCCTACAATATGCGATGAGGCCCTGAAGAAAACCTGCAAGCTTTCAGCTACCGCTAAAAGCAGACTTTCTTTTATGGGGAGCCCTTCTTTACTTTGAATCCCCTCTTCTCTCTAAACTCACTTGTATCTGCACAGGGAGGGACCCATGAGTTTCCTAGTAGAAAAGAGGAATACAGATAAGAAGAACGAGCAAAATACAGATAAGAAGAAAGGAAGGAATCAAGTGTCCACAGTACTTCAGAGTCTGGAGGATATTACCGTTAATTCTCTGTCTTCTATCTCAATTCCACAGGCCCAGAACATCTCCTCCCCAGGAGCAATCTGTGACCCCCGTCAGAAAACCCAGAAGTAGACTCAGACGTTGCAAGGTCCCCCAAGAGGAACCACAACTGGAGGCGCCACCAGAATTATAACCAAAAGCAGTCTTTGGAGGATCGGCTGGCAGAGATGACAGCTGCCGTCCAGAGCCTCGTGACCAAAGGCACAGTGTGCCTGCCGCACTGGAGTTAGCTTCCCTGAAGAAGTCAGGGGAACCTAAGAGTGGTGTCAGCTCTGGCAAACCCCAAAAGGATCCCGGTATGTCCGGGTCCTCCACTAGAAAACACTGACTAGCCAAGCATGTTTTTTCTTCCCATGCCTCTGCAATAAGTGCCTGGGAGTCTTCCCTGACTGAACCCACTGATGCCAATACCTCTACAGTACCCAGTGATATCCAGCCACATGAGAGTTCTACACCCCTTCTGGATGTGGACTCCTTGAGGAAGCATAATTATTTATTAGGGAAATTGAAGCCTCGGGGTCTCCACTACATGACCCCCATCAGAATACAAGATGTGTTTAGTTCTGAAGGTGTCCTAGATACTGGTTCCAAAGTCACCCTAGTCACACAGACCTTGTTTGACAAGCTCTCTGCTTCCTTAGAGAGCAGGTCTGCTCCGACAGTAGTCCTGTACAATGTGGCCCTAGGGGCCTATGGAGGAACACCCATGGAAGTCAGAGGTAATGCTTGGCTCATGCTTCATATAGGGAAGATGAGAGTGAAACACCCACTTCTGAGCAGCAACAGCCCACAAGAGGAATTCCTAATTAGAAATGAACTACTCACGAGCCTGTCCCCCATTCTTGATTATGTAAATGAGGTCATGTGGACCCAAGTCAGATACCCTCTCCCATATGGGAGAGTGACCCAAGGGGGAAAGGGGACCCACAGTTCCTACTCTGTACAGCAGAAAGATACTACTCTCAGAATCAATTTCCAGAGGTCAGCAGATCCCTCTCTACTAGTACTTTGGTACAGACAGGCAGAAGAAGGGGGAGATAATAATGACAATGTTAACCTCATAAAAAGGGAGGCCATATTCAACATTGTCCTAGAAACTGACCGGATGGAGATTTTCTCAACTAAGCCCAACCTCCAACTGAGCAGAACGAAGTTAACCCAGGAGCTCAGGAGGTAAGTCTACCTGGAGCACTCCAGCTTACATGAGCTTAGCAGAGAGAGATCAGCTAAAAGAGCTGTTACATAAATATAAATACATCTTTGCCATTGATCCCTATGACTGTGGACTGACTGACTTACATGTCACTCAAGTGCCCACAGAGCTGAAAAGCTAGCCAGTCTTTGAACCCCAGAACAAAATACCGCTAGTTTTGAATGAATCAGTGCACGAAATCTTAAACGCTCTAGAAGACAGAGGAATTATCAGGCAGTGTAACAGCCTAATATGGCCTATCTTGAAAAAGAATGGCACATGGAGACTGGATATAGGCTACAGGAAACTGAACAAAATAGTACCCTTGTCCAGATGGCCTATGGCCTACCTGGATCAGAATTTAACCAAAATTCAGGGAGCCAAATACTTTACCAGCCTTGACTTAGCCTCAGGGTTCTGGCGTGTTCCTGTAGACCCCAAGGATCAGCATAAATTGGCTTTCTCCCCTGGGAAGAAACATTACACCTGGAGCAGAACACCCTTTGGGTATCTGAATTCTTCAGCAGATTTTAACAGTTTCCTACACAATGCGTTATCTGATGCCGACGCTAGGGGCACCTAGTGTACATGGGTGATATCCTAATCAATAATACTAACTTCCAGGAGTAGCTGCGAGAGATTGAGCATGTTTTGGCCCAGCTGCAGGCAGTGGGAGCTAAACTCTGTCTCTCAAGGTCAGTGGTAGAGGAATTCACTCAATTACTTAGGATATGAAATCTCAGCCAAGGGACTACATCCTCAGAAGAAAAGAAAAGAAGCCTTAAAAAGGTAAGGCTCTGAAAGAGCTATGTTCTTTCCTGGGAATATGTAATTACTCGTGGCTGTTCATAGATCAGTATGCAGACATCACCCAGCCTCTGGTAAAACTTCTGCAAAAGGATGAACCTTGGCAGTGGGGATCAGAGCAGCAAGCAGCCATGGACAAGTTGAAGGGAATTCTGGGAAAGGCCCATGTCTAGCTTATATAGAAAGCAGGCAGAGTTTCTTCCTAGAATTGGCCTTCACTCCCGAGTGCATGAGTGCTGTCTTGTACCAGAAACATGATATTGACCAGCGAGTCATAACATATGCCAGTTAAGCCCTGACAGAGGTGGAAAAGAAATATTCTGAGTGTGAGAAATCCCTGTGAACCACAGTGTGGGAGCTTCAACACATCCGAAGCCATGTGCAAGGAGAGAAACTGATCATAAGAGACTTGTCACCAGTCCATAAACTTTTTAGCCAGTGATTAAATTAAAGCCAGTCAGGTCTCCAGTAGCAAAATTGCTTCCTGGATACTCACTCTTCAAGGTTGGCCACTTGAGGTGCAATATGCCCAAGGACATAAAAGTGTTGTGGCTCAAAATTTAGCTGAATTACATGATTGTGCTGCTGAGGGAGAACCAAACTTGATTGTGGAACCTGAGACAGAAGCAAGCAATAGAACTCCCTCGTCGACATGCCTATGATGAGGAAAGGTGCAAAATTTCCCTAAAGTTTATGTTAATGGTTCCAGCTTCCGCAGGAAAACTGATCACGAATTAGTAGCCAAAGTAGGAATAGTATGGGAGGAGAATCACCCCTGTGATCCTCTCAGCTGCGCTCTGGGATCCAAATCAAATCAATACAAAGAGCTTACTGCAGCATTGATAGCTGTGCAAGTTGCTGTACATTATGGTTTGCAGACCATTGTAATTTTCAGATTCTGACTATGTCAGATATAACTTCATGATACATCTACCTAACTGGAAAGCAAATCAGATGCTTACTCTAAAAAGAAGCCCTTCAAACACAAGGAGTTGATTCTGGCCTTAGGTCAGTTGGTGCAAGAGAAATTACAGTCTACTGTAAACTAGTGAAAGGTCATTCTAGAGTCCAGGGTACTGACAAGGTTGGCAATGATCTTGCTAACCAGCTTGCCAAGGAGTGTGCCATATCACATAGGCTCTGGCAAATGAAGGAATGTCCCACAGTAGAAGTGAAGGCCATGACCAGGCATCAAACTAAACAGGCCGCTACCTCCACTTCCTAGTGGTGTAGCAAAATGCCAGCCTTCGATTTAGTGAATTCCCAGAAAGGGGATCCTACCCTGGGAAAGTTATTTTCCTTTATCCAGGCTCCGTAAGTGAATGCCATCACAGAAGTAGATTGTCAGGGAGATAAGTATTTAAGACTACTGTATGCTTCCAGAAATCAGTTCAGATAGTAAAGGATTTACTGATACAGACAAGTAAATACGGAATCACACACTGGGTAGTCCTGCTGTCCTATAGGGGAATCATGCCAGCTTTATCCAGTCCATGGACTTGGGTGGGCCAGTCACTGCCACTGAGAGCATCTGGTTGTTTTACCCCTGAGGGTGGGTGCATCTGTCCCTCACTGGATGTTAAATGATGAGCACAGTGGAGTGTGTGGAGTGCCACGCTTTTCAATAACCATAGCTTGTGGCTTTGCAGTGTTCTAGGTGCAGCGCAATCTTGTTCCTGGATACCAATGTGTATGCCATTGTGGTCTCCCTTAGCTTATATGGAATTGACTTGGTGAGTGGCATTGAAACGCAAAGGAGGTCTACATTGCCTGTATAATTAGAAGTGAGTAGTGGCAATCATAGCCAGAACTGGGAGAATTATTCTGTCCTGAGTGTGATGAACATACTCCAACCCAGCTCCCCAACCAATAACAAGAAGAAATTTGTATTGCCCGAAGAACCAGTAGGTTGTTCACCCAAGGGGCTAGACACCATCATCAAGGAGGAGGTTGAAAAGCCTGGGCCTGAGCCTTTCTGTGGAACAGAGGGACTCTCTTGGGATAAGCATGTTGATGCAGAAGAGTGGGCTGTGAGGGAAGAAGTCAGTCCCCAGGCTGTGCAGGGCTGATCAGTCTTGTACCGGCCTGACTCCATAGTTCATTTCCAAATAGAGAGCTTATTGCTAACTGGGGTTATTGTTAGATTCCCCACCCAGAACACTATGACCTCCTACCTCCTGAGCAGGAGGAGAAGGAGGGACAAGAGTGAATTGACAATAAAATTCTCATTTCTAACAGAGGGTGAGACAGACTGGATTTCCAGAAGTCTGATTCATTGTTATAACTATTCATAAGCATCAATAAATGTGTTCTTTTGGGGAATGTGATTAATGATGTTTAAATTTGTTGAGAGGGTGTTTGTTTGTTTTAGTGACCCTTCTTAATCTGCTAGCAACTGGCTCTTGGCCATGAAGAGGCCTGGAAGGTCACTGAATTGCTAAGCACTTGTCACATGGACTTTTGCTCCCTACCAAGGGTGGGAATAAGAATTTGGAGTAACTGTAGTTTTGGTGCAGTGGACCCTTATAGGACTCACAGCCTAAGCAAAAAGGACAAGAAACTTTGCCCGGTTAGTGACCCCATAGATCTGGGAGGGATAGTCCCTGAAGGCGAGGAAGAATTTAGAGATTTTGAACTTGGTGAAGAGAGAGTTTGAGTTTTTGGACCAGCTCCCATTCAGGAGAAAAGTCACCTCTGCCTGAGAGGTGCTGCTCTGCTCTGCTGCCAACTGATGAAGTGGGAATTGCTGTTACCCAAGAGAAGAAAGCAGAGAAGTACTTTACCCCTTTTCCATCAGGACTGAGACCTGGCCATCCATCAGGAGCCCACTTCTTGGCTACCCAGAAGTGTGGCTAATCTTTGCATTCCTTATAAAGACATTGGCTCAGAAAACATCAATTGGGAAAAGGAACAGTGTACTTTTGTGTTTATTTTCTGGAAGATTCAAGAATATTGTTTTTGTAAAATGGACTTTTCAAGTTTATTTGTGTTTCAGTAAAAGTTTATTTTTTTATATAATCTCTTTATTTAAAAACACAAATATAAGAAAACAACATGAAAACCATAGAAACAGATGAACATCTGAACAATACCAAAAAAGTCCCTCAGAGTAAGTATACAGGAACAATACTTTCAAGCTATCAATCAAACTCGTTACCTAAATAACTCCACTGCCAATATAAATGCCAAATATTATTATACTAGCCATTAAGCCCGTAACAACGGGCTACATTTAAAAAAATGTTTTCGGTCCATTTCTTTCCCACTCCCTCCCCCTCATTCTCCCTCCCTCCCTCTCACCTCCCCCTCTAGTCTCCCTCCCCCTCCCCTCCCCTCCCCTCACTCTCTCCTCCCTCCCTCTCACCTCCCCCTCTATTCTCCTCCCTCTCACCTTCCCCCCTCCACTCACCCTCTCCTCCCTCCCCTCTCTCTCTCCTCCCTCCCCCCTCTCCTCACTCTCTCCTCCCTCCCCCCTCCCCTCACTCTCTCCTCCCTCCTCCTCTCAGCTCACTCTCTCCTCCCTCTCCTCACTCACTCCCCCTCTCTCAATCCCCTCCCCTATCAGCTCATCCACAACCGCAGTCGGGGGTGACTCTCCCTCGCGCGTGTCGCCGCCGCTCCTGCTCCTAAGGACCCAGCAGCATTTTTTTTTTCAGGCACGCTCCGCTCTAACCAACGTGCTTGCCCGCGCATGCGCGGTACAGCTACTCTCTACTGCGCATTTGCGGCACGTCGGTCAGGGCTCCCTTATCTAGTAGTGTTCTGTCCCCAGTAAAGGGTACATGTTTGTGTCTGTATACATTGCATCCCACCTGTGTTTACTACAGCCCCTCCCTCTTGAGAACTCGTGACACTTTCTGTAACCCAGAACAAAAGTCTGGGAGCCTTGCCTTTAAAGGGAGTTTGCCTTTAACAGAAGCCCCCTCCCCTCTGTTCCTCCCATTGGGAAAGGGTCTGCATGCCTTCTCAATCTAACTTGGGTCTTCTCAGGTGCCTTATTGGCTGAAGGGACTGCTCTTCATGTCCCCTCCTGTGTCACATGGATCCTAGGCTCGCCACCATTGGATCTCACCCCTAGCCCCAGCCTGTGGGGACTTTTCCTGTAATCACTCTCCAAGACTGTGGGTCAGTCTCAGCCACGCCATGTAGAAGATACACGTGCCTGTAACCTCTGTTACACAAACAGCTTTTTTACATTCCTCCTACTGCTTTAATCCTAAAAGACTAATCAGCTTCAAACCCTCGTTCTCTTATCCTGTATCCCAAGAAACTCCCGTTCCTCCCTCTCCTGCCTATTTCCAGCCACAAAGATCTTCGCCTGGGGGTACATTGAATTCAACAATTGTGAGTAATAGAAAAATTATCTATGCAATAAATGATTCATACTTAAAAGATCTTTGTTTTGGAGACTGATTTGGAGGAAAGTTAGCTGTCTGGATGAGGAAACTTGGGAAGTTTTTATTGAGCCAGAACAGTAAAAAAGCTGATCTCTCTACAGAAAGTTACAAACAAAAGGCTAGTCTGCTTCAGTAAAGCACCTTACTGAGAGCTGCAAGAAAAGTCAGCCAGTGATCTGAAAGTAAAAGCTCAGATCATACAGAAGATAACAACAGTAAAAAGCTGCTTAGATAAGAGCAAGTGAGAAACCAGCAAGTAGAAGCTCAGGAAAATTCGTTTGCACAGCCTGTGAAACTTGTTGAACTGAAAGCCTTTCAAGGAACTGTATGCAGTACATTGAAAGAGGGATTTCAGCCTGCTACAGAAGGTTTGCATTGAACAAGAATCGTTAAAGACTGTCTTGCATTTGAATAAGCCTCTCCTGCCCGCAGTGTGGGAAGAATCAAGCATAAAAAACCCCAGAGTGTAAAGATTTACAATTCGGGACTAACTTTGAATCTGAAGGGCATTTGAGAAGCAAATACAGATTTAAAAGTCAGCCCAAACTGTAAGCAAGGAATACTTGGAGCTCTAAAGAAGCATTGGCTTTGTGTAATCTGAGACGAGGCGGGAAAAAGAAACCCAGCTTCAAACAAAAGGACTTAACGACGGTACTTAAGTCTATTCAAGCTTTCTGAACTGAGAAACTCACCCCTCCCCTCTACCACTGCTACAGGCAGAGAGCAATCAGTTGCTATAGAGACCAAGATACGAGGCTTCTGCCTGTCCCAGGGACCAGAGTTAACAGAAGCTACGGCGGGGAGGGGAAGATAGAAGCTGCTCCAACCCTCCTCTAGGTGCTCCATCCCTCCTCACATCCCTTTGTTGTACCTTGCTGCTAAAGCCCCCTCCCTCTCTTCGCTATGATCTTGCAGGCTAAGAGCAGAGAGCCAAAAGACAAACCTTTGAAGTGTTGATTACAAGAAACTCAGCCTGAGCAACCTAATCACAGAGAGAATCATGGCTGAGACTTCAGAACAGCCAGCAAAGGCCACCACATTAAAAGACAACACAGAAGGAGGAGGGGAGAACGGGGAAGAGAGAGATGAAAACAGGGGATCAAAGAGATTGTGCGCACTTACAGAGAGAGCTGTACAGAGATATGAGGAAAAGAAACTGAAGCATGAAGGCAAGATAGAAAGAGAATGGCATAGGATTGCAAAGAAAAAAGAGAAGATTTTAGACAGCCCCACCAGTCTTAAGTATCACATAGAGCAGCTGAGGCTTCATTTCCAAACCTATCAGCTCAACACAGAAGAGTATCTTGGGTTCTTAACATGGACTAACACTGCAGAAAGCCTCGAAGAAAAGGGCTGCCAACAGAATTTACACCAAATACGCCAGAGAATGGTAATGGACACTATTGACAGTGCGGAAGCAGGTGACATAATAAGCGAGACCAGCTCTCAGCACTCTCGCACCTCTAAGTGTACATCAAGGTCTGCAAGGTCACAAGGGTCAAGACACTCAAGCCACTCTCAACTCAGCTCTATCATCCTCCGAAAGAGAGCAGAGTCCTAGGCAGCTATGGCGCGCGTACAGTATGCTGAACAAGCAGCAGCCCTCAAGATAGAAGGGCTCAGAATAGAAGAACAACAGAAAGCCTCCACCACAGCTGCCACCACAGCCGCCGCCACAGCCGCCGCCACAGCTGCCGCCACCAAGGAGCGCAGAAAGGCTGAGCTAGAGATCGCCTTAGACCTGTTGCAGCAAAAGGGAGAAGCAGCAGCCCTTGAAGCCCAAATTAAAGTACTTGATGCGCCCCCGGACCGGGACAATGGGGAAGACCTACTCAGCTGCACGGCCCAACAAGAACCAGTCCGGCGGACGCTAGAGTACATCATAGCTCACCCTCTAACTCACACCAGCACCAGAGCATCACCTCCCCCAGAGCAACCCCCGCACTGGGAAGGAATACACCTCCCTCCACAAATAGAGACCTCAAACAGAGAAATCAGACCTGAAACACAAATTGCCATGAGTACCAAACCCCATGACAGCAATCCACTGACTCTAAATGATACGAATGTAAGACAGCCATACACAGGGAACGTCTCAGCCGAACACCCCGAGCCAACGCACAACAGGAGAGATTTGTATAGTCAACCACAGGACATCAATCCAGCGAGGCCCGCCACCTTTCAGGATGAGCCTTCAGAAAGAGAAGACTTATCAAGGTACATGTCTCAACGAGAACTCATAACCGCAGGACTCTACACATTCAACGACCATCCCAAGGATTACAGGACATGGAAAGCTGGCTTCCAAAATGCTGTGAAGGATATGAAGTTGAACTCGTCAGAAGAGATGAACTTGATGATGAAATGGTTAGGATGTGAATCGGCCAAACACGTGAGCAGATTGAGAACCGTCCACCTAAGGGATCCCTCTGCAGCATTAAAGGAAGTGTGGGAGAGACTCGAGCAATACTATGGAAACCCAGTCACCATAGAGAATGCATGGTTCGAGGAACTGGAAAACTTTCCAGAAATATCCAGAAAAGACAACCGAAAGCTATTAGAATTTGGAGATCTTCTCCGAGAGGTGGAGACAGCGAAAGCCGAACTAATTTACCCGAGTCTCAACATCCTAGGCACACCGCGAGGCATGAACACCATCATAAATAAGCTGCCAAGCTATATACAAGACAAATGGGCATCTCACGGTGCACAGTACAAAGAGGACAACGACAGGCACCCACCTTTCCATGTCCTCACAAAGTTCATACGTGACTTGGCAAAACACAGGAACGACCCTAGCTTCCAGTTCAGCACACGTGACACACACAGAATCAGCCACCGAGTAGGCGAAAGGCCAGCCAAAGAGTATGGCAACAACAGGAGGCCCATTTCCGTACACAAAACGGAAGTGTCACCCAAGACACCTACATCAGATGAACTTCCCGATATGAGTAGGGTGGAGGATCCAGACCGGCAGTGCCCCATACACAAAAAACCTCACCCGCTCAGAAAATGCCGAGGATTCAAGGGGAAACCCTTGAAAGAACGCAAAGAACTGTTGAAAAAGTACAGAATTTGCTACCGGTGCTGTTCCTCATCTAGCCACATGGCTAAAGACTGTGATATAGCCATCAAGTGTTCAGAGTGTGGGAGCGACCGACACAATAGCGCTCTGCACCCTGATGAAGCAAAACCTCATCCTTCAAGAATCTTACACCCCAGTCCAGACCACAGCGAGGAGAAGGACGACCAAACGCCAGAACCGGAAGTGATCCCCAAATACACACAAGTGTATGGGAGAAACAGCGACGGGAAATCCTGCACAAAAATATGCTTGGCCAGAGTGTATCCCGAAGAGTCACCTGAGAAGGCAGTCAAAATGTACGTCATCATAGATGAGCAGAGCAACAGATCCCTGGCAAGGCCGGAATTCTTCAACTTGTTTGACATCCGTCACCACTACACTCCGTACAACCTCAAAACCTGCTCAGGAGTCACCCGTGTAACAGGGAGGAGGGCAGGCGGATACGTGATGGAAGCGATGGACGGCAGCTACAAGTCAAACTTGCCCACGCTCATCGAGTGCAACCAGATGCCTGACAACAGAGATGAGATTCCCACACCAGAAGCCACTCGGCACCTTCCTTATCTAAAGTCCATAATGCACCAGCTCCCACCACTAGACCCGGAAGCAGAAATCCTGCTGCTATTGGGCAGACACGCACCAGCACTGACCAAGGTCTTAGAGATGCATGATGGCCCAACAGCCGGTCCCTTCACATACCGACTCGCCTTGGGATGGGTGATAGTTGGCGAAGTCGGCTTGAAGCGAACAAAGGGACCAAGCGTTCAGACATACGCCACTAATATCTCAGAGGATGGAAATCCTACCCTATTTGAACCGTGTCCTAACCACCTAAGCACCAAGGAAATCCTAAGCCGCGAAGGACCGAATCTCAATTCAACTACCAGCCGGATCACCCCCCCATCAGATGCAGAGGAACATCTAGGGGACCCAGTGCTTCAAGTCGCCAGGGATGACGACAAACCTACCCTTTTGGTAGAGAATAGCCCGCTGCCTGCAGTGGCCACGCCCGGGCTCAGAAGGACAGCCCAAGAAGGAGATAAAGAGTACGACGCAGATGCCAGACGCCTCGTGGAAAAGGACTTCCATGTAGATGACTAGCCGAGGCAATACTGGCAAGCACCAGTCTACGGCTCCACGAAATAGCCCCCGACAATCCTGAAGTAAAGAGAGCATCTCCTCCAGATGATCATGCCAGAGATTCCGAGAACTTGGTCCTGAGAGTGGACACACCTCCTCTCCAACGAAACCTTGGGTCAAATTGGGATGCAAAGAATGACGTCTTCACGTCCCAAGTCTCGAACCAAGGTGAACCATACACTCACCGAGGTGTCCCGTCCACAGTCAACAGCCTGCACAATCCACTGGAGTTTGTGACTCCAGCCACGATACAAGGAAGAGCCTTGTTAAGAGAGCTTTCATCAAGTGCCACCGAGTGGGACACCCCACTACCTCCAGCAAGAAAGCCAGAATGGGAAAAATGGAAGAGCCCCCTAAGAGCGCTCGAACAGTTCCACGCACCATGCACCCATGTTCCAACACCACTAAATACAACCAGCCGCAAGGAGATCTGCAACTTCTTGGACACAGCGGTGAAGGCCATATCTGCGGTAGGCCTTTTGAGAGTGACAGGTGCAGAAGGAACAGTGCGTGGAGACCTCATCTTCAGCAAAGCCAAGCCAGCACCACAGCCTAACCACATCATACCACGCCTAAAATCGTGTGGAGCGGCGCTAGCAGAGGAAACAGTGGAGTTAACGACAGCCGAAATAGACATTCGGATTGATGCCGTCCGTCTTCACATGGACAGCCAAGTAGTGTGGAGCTACATCTACAACCAGACAAGAAGGTTCCATGTATACGCTCAGCTCTGGGGTTCAGCCACCCAGATCCGTTCCGACTGTGGAACCGACTTCGCAGGAACCTGTAAACAGTTGGGCATTGTATCCGTCACACCTTTGACGCAAAAGACTATGAACATTCCAGTACCTAACGGAAACTTGATGGCGGGGAGCTCCACAAGCATCAATGGAAACAAGTCCAACAGCTTGCCAACTCCCTTGGGACCCATCGGAAGAAATAGTACTCGCTGGCTCTCCAGCACCAAAGCAAGTGGCGATCCAAGATCTTCTACAGGCCCGTCAGCGAAGTGGTACTCCTCATGCCACATGAAGAAACTAGAACTTCGTGGACTGTTGTCCACACCAAAGACTCTCTCTCTTTGTGTTGTCTGTCTTTTGTTTCAGCTTGGCGAAACTCCTTGAGGAAGACATCGTCCACCGCCTAGATGACTAGATGACCGAGATGACCGCAAACTTCCCTGAATGTCGAAAGATCCAGTTATAATGAACTTTACACTGTTGCATGATGATATGAGAACTGATATTGTGGTATCTTGTGATACCAGACTGTGAGTGTTCTGTCCCCAGTAAAGGGTACATGTTTGTGTCTGTATACATTGCATCCCATCTGTGTTTACTACAGCCCCTCCCTCTTGAGAACTCGTGACACTTTCTGTAACCCAGGACAAAAGTCTGGGAGCCTTGCCTTTAAAGGGAGTTTGCCTTTAACAGAAGCCCCCTCCCCTCTGTTCCTCCCATTGGGAAAGGGTCTGCATGCCTTCTCAATCTAACTTGGGTCTTCTCAGGTGCCTTATTGGCTGAAGGGACTGCTCTTCATGTCCCCTCCTGTGTCACATGGATCCTAGGCTCGCCACCATTGGATCTCGCCCCTAGCCCCAGCCTGTGGGGACTTTTCCTGTAATCACTCTCCAAGACTGTGGGTCAGTCTCAGCCACGCCATGTAGAAGATACACGTGCCTGTAACCTCTGTTACACGAACAGCTTTTGTACATTCCTCCTACTGCTTTAATCCTAAAAGACTAATCAGCTTCAAACCCTCGTTCTCTTACCCTGTATCCCAAGAAACTCCCGTTCCTCCCTCTCCTGCCTATTTCCAGCCACAAAGATCTTCGCCTGGGGCTACATTGAATTCAACAATTGTGAGTAATAGAAAAATTATCTATGCAATCGAAGTTTTTGGGAAGTTTTTATTGAGCCAGAACAAGTAGATATTGCAATTTTGTTGCATAATGCAAATGAAATTTATTCCATTACAGCTATATCCACTAATATTGACTTCCATTGATGAAGCTAAGCAATAGATTACAAATAATAGGCGATTGTTATACGTGCAGCACGCAAAATCCGTATTGACAATTTCTCTTTATTTGGGTCAATAACCACCTCATCCTCCCTTCCCAAAAGACACAAAACAGCAGTAAAGATGAACCCCTATAATTTCTTGAGCAATATCTTATCTTGAACTTGTCTCCAGAATGATTGAACAATTGAACAGTCCCACCACATATGAAGGGGCAAAAACCCACAACCCCTCCAACAGAGAGGATTGGCATTACTAAATTTGGAGACAAACATTGGATATCTATGTTCTATGTAATGCTCCTTGCAACTATGCAAGGATATGTAATGCTCCTTGAAACTGTTGGGTTTTCTCTGTAAACCGATATATGTCATTTTCACATGAATGTCGGTATATAAAAGTCCAAAATAAATAAATAAATAAACATCTATAAGTACGACGTAAAAGCTTATACATCAGTTCTCTCACTTTGTTACATCTAGATAATTTCAAAGTTGCCAACCATATATCATGCCAATTATCTACATCTAGATTAACAGAGAGGTCAGTGCTTCAAACTCAAATCATGGTTTCTGGAATATCAGGATTATAACTTTCCTCCATAAGATTCAAATTTAAGGCTAAATTTTAAAAGCTCTGTGCGTGCGAAAGCTTGGAGATATGCATGTAGTGTTGTGTATGCCGGCCGTGGAAGGCCCGCAGCCAGGCCCTCTTACCCCCGTTTGCCTGCTCCAGCGCCTGGTTCTGCTACCCCGGGCAGCTCCTCATGCTCCCAGCTCCGCAGCGGATGGTCCGTGGGGAGACGCCACTGTCTCATGACGTGCCCCTCCCTAGGTACACGCGCATCAGCTGTACCTTTAAAGGGGCCGCGGCGGGAGTCCAACCCGCGGCCCCAGATGATGACGTCACTGGATCCCAGTATATAAGGCGGGGCCCAGCCAGTGCTTCCTTGCCTTGGCAACAGGTCTCCACGCTGGTCGTGTCCTTAGTTGCTTGTTCCTGCGTCTCCTCCGTGTTCCTGGTTCCTGATTTGTCTGTGTTCCTGTTCCTGACACTGGTACCTGCTCTTGTGTTCCGTGTCTACCTTGCTTGTTCCTATTGACTGACTTCCTGGCTTTGATTACTGCTTCGTCTGATCATGCTACTGCCCGTCTCCTGGTTTGACCTTTACCTTGCCTGACCATTCTACTGCTAACTTCTGGTATTGACCCACACTTGCCTTGCCACTCTTCCTTGCCTACTGCCTGCCCTGACTTCAGCCTGCTCTATGACGCTCCTCTTGTCTTCATTCTGGACTTGGACTTTCAGGCTTCGACCTGTTCTCACTCGGGCACCCTCTGTCTGCCTCCTGTTCTCATTGGCACCCGGGCCTCCAGGACTCCGCCTCATCCAGATCAGACTATTTATTCCTACTACCACTGCTGGCCCCTGGCTGACCTCCTCGTCATCCCAGAGAAGACCTCGGATGGAGGCCCACCTACGTCCAGCTGGCCCCGGTACCCAAGGGCTTAATCTGCGGGGAACGAGGGCTGGTATTGGCGAAGCTCCAGCCGGCCTCCGGTCTGCCTGCCAGGTCAGCCAGGTCTGCCTGCCGACAGTGGGGACCCATAGGGCTTGCCCCTGTGGGTAGCATCAACCACACCTCGGCCCAAGGGTCCACCTCCTGTGCAACATGTAGCTGGACCACTTACACGCCGCATGGATCTTCACATGCCCACGGCCATGCACGTATCTCCTGGTACGCGCAGAAGAAAGGGTGATAGAAAAAGGGGCATTCCAGAGGCAGGGTCTGGGTGAAGTTTGGGTGGGGTGTGGGTGGGCTGGGTCAGTGCTATTAAGCACTGTCCCGCTAAAGCGTGCATTGGGATGCCACCAGCCTGTGCATCTTGCTGCTGCTCCGGAGATCAGGTAAGTTGCAAAACAAAAAAAAACTAGGTTAGTTAGCAGAATTTTAGAGGGAAGAAACTGAGATTAGGGCCCAACGCCTTCAACGCACACATGTTATAAAATTCCCCCCATACACATGCGATTTGGCACTCACACGCACATGCCCATGCCGATATAAAATTGGGCACACGTGTGCGTGTGGGTAGCAGATTTTATAACATGCGCGTGTTGACCTGTGCACATTATAAAATTGTCGCGTCCATGTGCACGTGAAGGCAACTGCGCATACATGGACGCCCGCCCATGGGTTTGAAAGTTAGCTAATCTCCAGAGTTTTAATGTATGGGATAATATTGGATTTTTCCTCCCAACTGTATTATACAAAGGAGACTGAGAAGACAAGTAAGTATGTAAAGAGCATAGTTCTATACCATTTAATGGAAACCTTTCCAATGCCACCCAACTTGGTTCAGAAGATAAAGAAAAGCATTGCTTAATGCCAATAAGTCCAGCTGCAATTCAGTATAAATGCAGATCAGGAATATCTAACTCTTCATAACCCCTGGGGAGCTGTAGAGTCACTAATGTAATGCTTGGTGTCCTCTTTCTTCATATAGAGGAAGATATGGCACTATTTATGTTTTGAAAAGACTTCTTTGGGATATGACATGATAAATGTTGAAAAAATATACAAGTTGTGGGAGAACAACCATCTTACAAGATAAACTCGTCCCAGCAAAGAGACAGGAATATCCAACCATCTCTGTAAATGTTTGAATTTTTGCTATAACAGTGGGATAATTTGAGGAATATAATATTTTCAACTGAGAAGAAACTTTAATACCAAGATATTTAATTTCAGAATCTACTATGGTAAAATTGCCAGTGGAGTCATATATATGTCTTATTTCATGTAATTAACTTTGTATCCAGTAACTGTACCGAATCTTTCCAAAAGAGATTTTAAAGCTGAATAGAGGTGACCGAATGTGTTAAATACAATAAATGTCATCTGCATACAATGATATCTTGTAAGTCTGTGATTGGATGGTAATACCTGCAATGTCAATAGTTTCCCTTACTTTTTGTGCTAAAGGTTCTAATGCCAAGTTTAATAAAGTGGGGGAGAGGGGACAACCTTGTCATGTTCCCCTCAAAATAAGAAAAGGAGAAGAAGGGACACCTTTTTTTTAACTCTATATTTTAAATTTTGTCATAGAACTTACAGTTGATAACGAATATTACTGAACAAATTCACACCGCTTACAAACCCCATTCCCCTCCCCAATCCCCAATCCCCCTGCCCCTTCCCACCACAGTTACATTACAATGCTGGGTAGAAAGCAAGTGTTGCTTAACTGTAACAGGTGTTCTCACAGGACAGCAGGATGTTAGTCCTCACATATGGGTGACATCATCAGGATGGAGCCCAATCACGGAAAACTTCTGTCAAAGTTTCCAGAACTTTGAATGGCCACTACTCGGCATGCCCAGCATGGCACTAACCATGCAGTCAGCAGGGGTCCCCCTTCAGTCTTATTTTATAGCTACAGGCAGTGCCGAAAAATAAAACAACAAAACATTACGAACCCAACACCACGGGGCAGCGGGCGGGTTTCGTGAGGACTAACATCCTGCTGTCCTGTGAGAACACCTGTTACAGATAAGCAGCACTTGCTTTCTCACAGGACAAGCAGGATGGTAGTCCTCACAAAACCCAAGAGAAAAAGCCCGACTTCATAGCAATAACAGAAACCTGGTTCAAAAACACTGACCAAGTCCTTACGAATCAAATAGCCAACAACAACTACGACCTATTCTCTATCCTTTGAAAGTCCCGCAGAGGAGGCGGACTACTACTGATAATAAAAAAGAATCTCTACATGAAACTGACCCCTAACAACCTCCCAAAGAAATATGAAATTGCTCTCTTTGACTCTGAACACCTACAAATATGCCTAGTCTACTGCCCTCCAAATCTCCTAGAAAATGAAAAATCACCACTGCTGAAATTCCTAATAACTAACATCAGCACAAAAATCCCCAACTATAGTACTTGGCGATTTCAACCTCCACACTGACATCAACCCCAAAACACAAAGCTGCCAAACATTATTAGACATGCTTTCCAGCTTTAACATGAAACAACAAGTAAACACCCCCACTCATAAAGCTGGTCACACTTTGGACCTGATTTTCACCAATCACTACTTCACAGATACATCCATCTCAGCCAACCCAATCCCCTGGTCTGATCACTTCCTTATACAATGCAAAACAAATTTACAGTCCAGAAACACGATGTGCGCAAGTGAATCTAACTCTTACAAATACCGCCCTCCCTTTCAACCAGACCTACTACAAAAAGAGCTAGGAAAACAACTTGCAAACCTAGACCTCTCCACCATCAACAGAGTGATTCAATCATGGCACCACCTCACAGAACAAACCGCTAACAAGATAAACCCCGAAAAAACAAGACAGAGAAAAATAACCAGCAAAAACAACCCATGGTTTAACTCGCATCTAAGATCAATGAAAACAAACCTCAGAAAAATGGAAAAAGAATGGAGAAAATCTAATTGCCCAACAAACCTTCAAAGATACCGCACTCAACTTGCCACATATAAAAACACGATTATGACCACAAAACGCAACTACTATAGCCAAAAGATAAAAAAAACTCATCCAATAACTCAAACGCTCTGTTCAACATTGTCAAAAACCTCATAGATGAAAAAAGCAACAACTCCCCTGCAACCAATACAAACAATCTAACCCAAGACCTTGCCATGTTCTTTAAAGACAAAATCAACAGAATAACTAACACATTCAACAACTCCACACCCTCAGAGCATCAATTCGAAACAATGAACATAACACCATGGTCACAGTTCAATCCAATATCTGTCACTGAAACCGAAAAAATGCTAAAAAAAAATCAACCCTGTTCGTCATGACCTAGATACCATCCCTACACGTAACCTGAAAGATATGGCTCATATCATCGCCCCAACCATAGCTGCCATTGTCAAGAAATCACTCGAAGAAGGTGAGCTGCCAACCATACTAAAAACTGCAACCATAACTCCAATATTAAAAAAGAAGAACCTAGACCCCACAGACCTGAATAACTACCGACCGATCTCAAACCTTCCTCTACTTGCCAAGTTGACTGAGAAGGCAGCTTTGTCTCAACTAAACGAACACCTTGAAAACAACAAAATTCTACATGATGCACAACATGGATTCAGAAAAAACCGTGGTACAGAAACACTACTCGTTAACCTTTCGAACGAAATCATAAGAGGTCTTAACAACAAAATAAGCCATCTTCTAATACTTCTCGACCTATCTGCGGCTTTTGACACCGTCGACCACAAAAGCCTACTATCAAGGCTTGCTAACATCGGCCTCACAGGCAGTACCCTCAACTGGTTCACCTCATACCTAAATAACAGATTCTTTAAGGTCTCCTTAAACAACAATTCATCAAACCCCTTATTTATTTATTTATTTAATAGCATTTATATACCGACTTTCACAGACAAGTCTGACCAAGACGGTTTACAACTTCCAATAAAAAATAGAATAAAATAAAGTAATAATTAAACAAAAACAAATATGTAAAAAACAAACAAATAAAATAAAATGCAAATAGAGAAAGTAGAGTAATAGATAGAAACAAAATACAATGTATGTTTATAATCCCTAATTCTTTAACATGATTATACTAATTTTATAAAAAACAAGAAAAGTCTGAAAGTAGAGGAAAAACAATAACCACTGTTTTCACATGGTTTGGCTAAACCTGAGTAAGCTATTAAAAGCATTATGTATGTTAACTGAATAACCGTTAATAATATAAGAGTCTTTAAAGAGATGAATTCGTTTCTACAAGTCCTGCAAAGGCCATCTTAAATAAATAGGTTTTTAGTACCTTCTTAAATTCTTTGTGTACCACAAGGGTCTGCCCTCTCTGCCACCCTCTTCAACATATATCTTCTCCCTCTATGCCACCTCATCTCCAGTCTCGGATTAACTTACTATATGTACACCGATGACATCCAGTTCATCGTCCCAGTTTCCAACACATTAGAAGAGGCATTCATCACAGCAGCCAAACACCTAACCTCAATTAGAAACATGCTAAACCAACTAAAGCTATGCCTGAACATGAATAAAATGGAATGCATCCTCATAGGAAGAAATCTCTCAGAACAAACTATCAATACACACTCCCTTATAATCGACAACATTAACATCCTGATAAAAAACGATACAAAGGACCTCGGCATATGGATTGACAAAGAACTCAACTTAAAAAAAAACATCGCAACCAAAACCAAAGAAGGATTCTACAAGCTGCACGTCCTGAAACATCTAAAACCACTTCTCCACCATCAGGAATTCTGAACAGTGCTACAATCGCTGATTTTCAACAGCCTTGACTACTGCAACTCGCTCCTGTTAGGTCTTCCTAAATCTACTCTAAAACCACTCTAACTGCTACAAAATGCCACAGCCAGAGTCCTAACAGGCAGAAAAAAATCGGAACACATCACCCCTGTTTTAAGAAATCTTCACTGGCTCCCAATCGAACAGAGAATCAAATTCAAAACCCTTACAATAGTGCACAATGCCATATACAAAACGGAGAACACCACACTCAACAACATGATCCATCAATACAAACCTCAGCGAAACACCAGAACTTCCCGCAGACTACTCCTCGACATACCCTCAATTCCCTCGGCGAAGCTTACAAGCACTAGAAACAGAGCCTTCTCAATTGCAGGACCAAACCTATGGAACTCCATACCACAACACCTAAGCTCAATAATTGACAGCAAATCCTTCAAAAAAGAACTGAAAACGTGGATTTTCAGGCAAACATTCAGAGATGGCGTGGGCTAAACGTCATAACCCCACCATCAACAACTCCCATGTCAGATGATCTCACTAATATCTCCTAATGCTCTCCTTCCCCCTCCCCCCCTCCCCCCTCCACTCTTCACCGCTCTCCACCCCGCACTATCCCCTTAACATGCTACTCTAATGATGCAGTGATCCATTACTCCCGCCGCCTGTTCCTCCTTGCCCCTCCCTCCTTTACTCCCTCCGTCCTCCCACCTTGACATGCATATATGCCTTATAGTCTTGTGTCAGAAAGTTGTTTCTCAGTTCTTTGTTGCTGTTAAAGTTTTGTTGACCATGATGCGTCCCTTGTTCAAGAGATTAAGATTTGTTCTAATATATTCCTCTAACAGTTCGATGTAATTTTTGCCATAATATGTTCCATTTCTTGTTCGATGTAACAACTTGTTCTACTGTAAACCAGGGTGAAGGCTATCTGCTAAACCTCAGTATATAAAAGCTCCGAAATAAATAAAATAAATAAATGTTCCACTCTAAGGGCCAGCCCATTCTAGGGAGCCCTTTTCTGCGCAAAGGAAAGGGAACTCTCCCCAGGTGTAGCCAGCCTATCTCTTAGCACCCTCTGACCCATGTTGAACCGCTGTTCACATGAAACCTCCTCCATGTCAACTTGCCACGCTTTAAGGCTCGTGCTCCACTCTATTCTCCTTCCCGCAACTTCTGCGCTTGCTGTCACCTGGCCTCCATCCTCTCATTTTTCCTTTCCTGCTCCACCTCCCCCCTCCCTGTTATTTGTAATTTCCTCTTCCTCCTTTCCAATGTTGATTGTGAACCGGCATGATATGTCCTATGAATGTCGGTATATTTTAAAAGCATTTAAATAAATAAATAAATAAATAAATAAATAGGGGCCAACCCATTCTAGGGAGTCCTTTCATGCGCAAAGGAAAGGGTACTCTCCCCAGGTGTAGCCAGCCTATCTCTTAGTACCCGTTGACCCATGGTGAACCAGAGCCGCTGTTCACATGGAAACCTCCTCCACTCTGACTCGCCATACTTGAAGACTTGTGCTCCACTCTAGGGGCCAACCCATTCTATGGAGCCCTTTCCTGCACAAAGGAAAGGGAACACTCCCTGGGTGTAGCCAGCCTCTCTCTTAGTACCCATTGACCCATGTTGAACCAGTGACGCTGTTCACATGGAAACCTCCTCCACGTCGATTTGCCACGTGTTGTAAACTGTGAGGTTTGGGTGGACCCTTGGACACTGTGGCAGCTGACCATGCCCATGGGGGGAAGTCCCGTGAGGGCCACAGGTCAGGCTTAGCTCAGGACACACAAACACAGAGTCTGATCTTTTATTAGACTGTGTAAGGAAGCCACCAGAGGTGGCTATAGTGAGCAGCTGGAATAGCCCGGCAGGGCTGGTATCCCTCAGGCGCTGAAACAGTGACTCCTCCGGTAGCAGTGCTGTAGTGGAAAGAACTGAGAGAATGAGTACAGTGGAGAATATACAAGATCCCAGTATGGAGATCCCCAGAGTAGGGAGAGCAGACCCTTGAGGAGCGAGTATCTGAACCCTGAGAGCTGGGAGGCTTGCAGATGATGTACTCACGCAGGGGTTCCATGGAGATGGCATTGGGGCTGGAACGGAGGCAGGCCCTCGAGGAGAGAATGCCTGGTTCCAGGGAATATCTCTGAGGTGAAGATGGTAGCACTCACTGATGTTGAAGATTAGCGAATCCTTCCAGGCAGAAGAGAAGGTAGGAGTAGGCAGTGAGTCAGGGAACATGGACCCTCGAGGAGCAAGTACCCATGATAGCGACCTGGAAAGCAAGTGAGGCCCCCGAGGAGCGGGTATCTCTAAAAACATACTTATTTCAACTAGCATTTAACATCTCACCAATCTACTCATCTTTCACTACTCAACACCAGTCCCCCTCCCCTACCCCTCTATAGTATTTCCTCTCCCCTGTCTATTTTTTTTCAATTATAGTTACAATCACTCCCTTCCCTATCTCCTAAGAATATCCTTCCCTAGATAACTACCAGTCCTTTCCTTGCCCTCCCCTTCCTATGACCACAAAGTGACCCATGGCCCAATCCCCATTTATTAAATTTTTGTTAATTTGTTACTTACAATTTATATACCAGTTTATGTATTTTATTCTTTTAAGTTATATAGGAAAATTAGTTCTTACCTGATAATTTTCGTTCCTGTAGTACCAAGGATCAGTCCAGACTGTAGGGTTATGTCTCCCTTCCAGCAGGTGGAGTCAGAGGTCAAAGTTCTAAGCAGCTCCCATATCCCAGGGTGCCTCCTGCGATCCTCCAGTATTCCTCTGACTCCAGCAGGTGAAGGAAGACATCCCCTGCGGTCCTGATGCTTGGTCAGCTGAGTGAATTTACTTTTATTTGCAGTCAAGGGACATAACCCTACAGTCTGGACTGATCCTGGTACGTACAGGGAATTTAATTTCGTGTATTTCATATTTTTGTAAACCGCTTTGATAAAAAATTTATTTTTTAAAGAACGGTATATAAATGTGTTTAAATAAATAAATAAATAAATAAATAGATAGATAAATAAATAAATAAATACCCCATTGGCGTTAGAGAGTCCAATAGAGATTGGAGAGGCAGAGTAGTTAGGTACGGAGAGCGAATCCCATCCGTAGGATTACCCTTGCTAACTCAAAGGCTAGCAAACATTGTAGGTCTTAAATATCCGGGCATCATGACGTCATCACCGGGGGACTCCCTCCGGATCTGATGGACGGCTGGCTGCCACGGCGCCTCCATGCCATCTCCCTCCGGCATCCCTGGATGTTGCAGATCCGCCATGTTGCCTGATGACCTAGGGCGCGCGTGCTCGGATTGAAGTACCAGCAAGGGCACGAACTTCAGGGGCATTCCCCTGAGATGACGTCATCCGCCTCCAATATTTAAAGGTCTCTAATTACACTATCAAAGGGGTTGGCATGGGAATGTGTCTTGCTACTTTCAGACTACTTCCCCCAAGCTACTCTGCCTCCTCGGACTTACCAGAGGTACCCGCTCCTCGGGGGCCTCGCTCTTTTCTTTACTTTCAGATTACAGATAGGAACCGGTACTCGCTCCTCAAGGGCCCATGTTCCTGGACACTCTGAAGATTCTCTTCCGCCTGGAAGCTATCGCCACTACAAAAAATTGTGAGTTACCATCGCTCTCAGAGCTTACCCTGGAACCAGGTAGTCGCTCTTTGAGGGTCTAAATCTTTCCAGCTCCTGAGCTTCCTTGAGACCTTATGTGAGTTTTGTCATCTAGTTCTATTCATGAACTCTGCCTACTCACTTTCTTCAGTTTCTCAACAGCTCAGCCATCCTGGGATCGTTGTTCCATTACCTGAGGCACTATAGACCTGTCGGACATATCCAGCTCAATACTGCCACCTCTGGTGGTATCAATACATATTTAATAAAAGACCTAAGTATGTGTCTGTCTCTTTACTCAAGCCTAGCCGGTGGTCCCTCTCGGGATATCCTCCCAGAGGCGTGGTCATCTACCACTGGCCCAGGGATCCACCCACAACTATATCAGAATCATTACAGATTGCTAACTCTGCCTATGGAGTACTAAAGATTGCTAACTCCTCCCTCTTCCAGGAGCCTGCAATACAGATTCTTTACAGACTGCTGACCCTAGCAGTCAGAACCATAACATTCCCCCAATGGACCGGGAAGAGGCATCGAAGGCATCGATGGAAGTCTCAGCCAGTGGGGTTTTGGAAGTCTCGATGGACCAGGTAAAGGGTCCGATGTTGATGGAATTGGTAGAATAGGACTAGAATCCATATCCTCGTCTTCTGATGAACCCGGAATGGGTATTGTCGGTGGAGTCATCGGAGGTTCCATCGGTGTCACTGGCATAGGTTGTGTCAGGAAGGCGCCGATCAAGGCATCGAGCCTGTTTAACAGTGGCGCAAACACCGATGGCTCCAGTGTCAGTGTGGGAACCGGCATCGGTGGAGGTTGTAGATTTTGGAATGCCTCGATGACTGCCTGTCTGACCAGGACATTTAGCTCTTCCCTGGAGACTGGGATAGGATCTACTGTCACAGGAGAAGGCACAATGTGCATGTGCTACTGGCTCATCCACATGAATATGTGGTGGCTCAGTCTCCAACACCGATCCTGGTGGGGAGCGCTTCAGTGCCTTAGGTACAGAAGAGCACGGAGACTCATGTACCCAGGTCTGCTTCGCTATCGGATCGATGGCCATCGATGGCAATGCGGTATTGGTTCTTCTACTTGGCATGGAGTTGGTCCGATGACGGTGACGTCTTTTTCCCCGATGCTTGGTCTGGTCTTTACCTGGCACCGAGGAAGAAGCCACTAATGTCCCCGACGGAATCGGTGATGGACGGTCACTGTTTTTCTTCTTTTCCCCAATGACTTTTCTCGATGGAAGATAGTATTATCATCGGTGATGACTGTGTAGATATCGATGGCGTAACTTTTTTGAAGAGATTCTCCATCTTATTGAGATGGGCACGCCTGCCCTTTGGAGTCATCTGTGCGCAAGTGGAACATGCACGGACATTGTGACTGGGACCGAGGCAAAGTACGCATATTTCATGCAGGTCTGTAATAGACATCGTTCGGGGCATTTTGGACACTTTTTAAACCCTGTGGCCATGATTAAAAATAAGGCCAGGAACGGTCGGTGGCCTGAGGGTACCAATGGTGAGATGGCAGGAACCGGCTGAAAAAACCTCCGGAATGGTACTCACCGAACATCGTTTGAAGGGAGACTCATGTAGGGAATTTTTTGAAGTGAAAACTTTGAATTTCCATGAGGAAATATTTGTGAGAGAACTCACAGAGCTCCTGAAGCGTGAGGCTAACAGCAACGTGGAAAAAAAGAGACTGAAGGGAGACCCCTGTGGCTGCAGGGATCATGGCATACTGGACATGCTCAATAGTCTCAGTGTGCCAGTCAAAAGTTTCTAGAAACTTTGACAGAAAGTTTTCCGTGATAGGGCTCTGTCCAGTGACTTCACCCATATGTGAGGACTACCATCCTGCTTGTCCTGGGAAAATGCTCCTTTTATATCTGGCTAAATTATAAAGAATAAAAACATATCCGGCTATATTTTGACAGATAAGAGGCTAAATATGTCGTATAAACATTTAGACAGATAACTGGTGAGTTATTCATCTAAATGGCTTTTGAATATTTACCTCTTTGTTTATAGGTCTTCCTGTTGCTTCATTATGAGCAATTCAGGTTCTGCAGAACTCTGCAGCCCGCTTATAAGTGGGTGGTCAGTGCCAGAAGAATATTACTCCCTACAAGAATTCCACTGGTTCTTGTATTTAAGGCCTTGAAATCAGAAGGTCCTTCTTATTTAACCTATTACTGAGGCTTTATGTTCCTACTTGGACCTTGTGGTCGGTTGATAAGAACCTGCTAGTAATTCCTATCATTCAGACAGCACAACTGCAGGAGATTTGGGTTAGGACATTTCTTATTGCAGGGCCAAAATTATGGAATGCCTTGCCGGAGGTCCTACAGGCTTGTAGTGATATCACGTCATTTAGAAAACAGCTAAAACACATTTGTGTAGAAAGGCTTTCAATGAATAATGTTTTAGGAGAGTGTATTGTTCAGAGTGCTTTCGTCAGGAAACATCAATGTTTTATGTTTACTATGTTTTATGTTGTTTTTATTACTGAATGTATTTGTAGGTGTTATGAATTTGTATGTTCTTGTAATCCGCCTAGCATGTTTTGGTAGATATAGGTGGCATATAAACATTTTTAAATGAATAAATAAATGCAAGCATAAAATAGGTAGGCAAATCTATATATAATAATGCTCTGTTAAAAAAAATGTCATACCCTGTAAGTGATTTTTGACACACTTCCAGCTGTTCATGTAAATGAGGTAAGAGCTGTCTCATAGTTTCATCTCCTACACAGCAATTAATTACATTGGGTACTTCATGAGCCCGCTGCATTATTTTTATCCATGATTTATCAATATTCTGGAAACGTTTAGCTTCCTAAATATAAATATAAAATGAAGTTAAATGAATGGACTGAATGGTACCTATAACTGAGACAGTCTCTTATTATTATTAGACCTTATTGCTTATTTACCTGGGGTAATTGTTTTGCAATATCGCCACCTATAAAAACAGCTTCCAAATAAACCCAGAGATTCTGAACCACCATCCATTCTTCAATGATATCTGTGGAAACACTTAGTTTAAATACCCATTCTTGAATATTCTTCTTAAATGGTGCATTGTATCTAAAAAGAAAATACATGTGAAAAATAAATACTCAGGTGTTAGTTCATATTTTTAAAACAACCAGTGGTCTTTTATATAACTAATGCTGGAGCCTTTTTGAAGGAGGAAAGCAACAAAGACATAACTCTAATCAAACTATGCAACACTTTATAGCTATCAAAAGCAGAGCCCTATTAATAGGATATAGAATACATTTTGGCATTTCAATAAAGACACTGAAATAGCAGGGTTACACTTTTCAGTTTTGATCACTGTGTGAGGCTGTTTCAATGGACTTTTCCTGAAATCTGATTCTGTGATTGATGCAGACATCTCAAATCTCACACTTGAAGAATGAGACACACACTTTTGATTCCCATCTCACACAGATGTTCATTACATAAGAAAGATTACACCCCAAAGTTTGCCCCATCCTCTTCCTCTATTCACTTGGGGGTAGATTTTTTTAAAAAGCGCGATTGCGTACTTTTGTTGGCGCACCAGGCGCCAACAAAAGTACGCTGGATTTTATAAGATACGCGCGTAGCCGCGTGTATCTTATAAAATCCTGATCAGCGCGCGCAAGGCTGCCGATTTTGGGCAGCCGAAGCGTGCCGAGCCACGCAGCCTGCCTCCGTTCCCTCCGAGGCCGTTCCGAAATTGGAGCGGCCTCGGAGGGAACTTTCTTTCGCCCTCCCCTCACCTTCCCCTCCCTTCCCCTACCTAACCCAGCCCCCCGGCCCTATCTAAATCCCCCCCCTACCTTTATCCATCGATTTACGCCTCCCGGAAGGAGACGTAAATCCACGCGCGCCAGCGGGCTGCTGGCGTGCCGAGACCCGACCCGGGGGCGGTTCCGGAGGGCACGGCCACGCCCCTGGAACGCCCCGGGCCGAAACCACGCCCCTGGGCCCGCCCCCAAAACGCCGCATCCCGCCCGCAAAGCGCCGCACCGTTCGGCTCCGCCCCCGACACGCCCCGACACGCCCCCTAAAAAAAAACTCCGGGACTTACGCGCGTCCCGGGGCTCTGCGCGCGCCGGCGGCCTATGCAAAATAGGCGCGCCGGCGAGCAGTGCATTTAAAATCCGCCCGTTGGAGCACTACTCCCTAATCAGGATGGAGAAGGGTGGAAGGAGATCAGTGCTTCCACATTCTTCTGAACACATTCCCAAGAAGGGGAGGCTCCAGATGCCAGTGATATTCCAACTTCTTTTGAGAAAATACACCCAGCCCCAATATTGTAGGGAAAAGGCTTCCATAGAAAAAAGGCTACTGACCACAAAGTCCCATGAAATTAGGTTCCTGGTAGAACATTAAATAACAACATTAAATAGTCCATGCTGGGGCAGATCAAGGTCCATTGAGCCCAGCATCCAGTCTCCGAAAGCCAGTTCAGATCACAAGTATCTGGTATATTCCAAAATGTACATAAGAATTTCCATACTGGGTTAGACTGAGGGTCCATCAAGACCAGTATCATGTTTCCAGCAGTGGTCAATCCAGGTCATAAGTACCTGGCAAGATACTTATCTTGCCAAATAGAGTAGATAAACTCTACCTGGCAGGGATAAGCAGCAGCTTTACCCAAATCTGCCCAGTTAATAACAATTTTTGGACTTCTCTTCTATGAACTTTTCAAAACCTTTTTTAAACCCATCTATTCACTGCGTGTACTACATCCTCTGGCAATGAATTCCAGAGCTTAATTGTGCATTGAGTGAAAAATACATGTTTTCCAATTCTTTAAAAACGTGCTACTTACTAACTTCATGGAGTGTCCCCTAGTTTTTGGATTTTTTTAAAGAGTAAATGACCAATTCACATTTACCCTTTTATGACAGAGCTTTGTACTCCTAAACAGACATTTTCCCTGGAGACATCTTTTTAGAGGTTTTTCCATTTTTGGGAATGCTCTTCCCAGCATTTTACCTCCCCTTTTTGGGATGGGCTTAGGGAATATATACCGCATGTGCAAAACTACAAACAATACATATAAATAAGCTTTTAAAAAGGTAGCCAAGTATGTTAATCAATTGTATTTAACAACTGCCAGTTCCATAGCAAGAGTAAACCATAGCAAACGTCTCTGGTATTCTTGAAAGACGCTTGTGTCAGTTAGGCCTCGAGAGGTCTTGCATTCTGTTGAGAGAGGGGGTTTTAGTGTGCCCTTGGGCCTCAGCCCGACCCCAGATGGATCCAGGACCGAACCGAGGGTTGACGGTGTGTTCCACCATGGCTGACGGTCTTACCCTCTGCCAGGCCGGCAAGCTCCCATGGCCAACAATAGATGATGTTGGAATGTGAATGGTCCTCCGACCATTCCGAGCCCTTTCGGACCTCCTGCGTGGAACAGCATGGAACAGCAGGCCTGGCCTGAGGTCGAGGGCCTTGACACGTAGACATGACAGCAGACTCGATGCAACAGCATCGCGGACGAAGACATGACAGCAGGATCAATGCAACGGCATCGCAGACAAAGACTTGAAAGCAGGATCGATGCAACGGCATCGCAGACGAAGACTTGACACCAAAGCTGATGCGAAGACATCACAGACCAGTGGTCGATGCGACGGCATCCCGGACCAGGGTTGATATGATGACATCAGGAACAAGACATGATACCAAGAGTGATGCAATGGCATCCAGAACGAGACGAGGAACTGATGAAGTCCAGACGAGATGAGAATCTGGGCAGAAGGACATTGACACTGTCTCTCAGGGCGCCCTACTCAGCCTACTTGCGGGCCTGAGTCGTGGACCACCCTGTCGAACTGCGCGCCCTACACAGCCCGAGGAGGCTAGTCACGGACCACGCTGGGAGCGGGACGAGCGAAGGGAAGGATCCAGTCGAAGCAGAACTCCAACGACAGAGCCGATGTCGTCCGAAGCTCCACCAACGGCTGGCAGGACATGACAGCTCAGGAGCACAGGACACCAGTCCACCTGTAGGCTAGTCCACCTCAGGCACACATCATCCAAGGGACCCCTGGCCTAACAGGTACCAAAAGGCTCAAGAGCGCTGAAGACGAAGACACAGGACCAGGACATCAAGGAACCTGGAACATCAGGAAACATAAGATCAAGACGAAACACCAGGACACCTGGACAGGGACCTCAGGCACGAACGTGACTTGGCATGACGAGACGAAACAACAAGAACTCCATGGAGAACACGAAGAAGACTTGACAGAGCTCTGGCAGGCAGGAGCCTCCAGAGTGAAGTAACTCTGATGCAAGGCCAAGACTGACTGACGGAGCAGCCCTATATAGGGCTGGAGCAGGAAGTCCACTCCCTAGGTGGGGCCAGCACACTTCTGGTGCCTGGCCCTTTAAATTCAGTGAAGAAGCATGTGCCGGCACCTAAGGGAAGCAGAAGAGCTGTGCAGGACCGCGGACAGCAGCCCGCACTGACGTCAGATGCTAGGGACGCAGGGCTGGGCCTGAGGAGCAGGCCCGACGTCGGCAGCGGCTCCAGCCGCTGCAGGGGGCCCCAGGGGCAGTTCCAGCCACTACGTGAGACCGGGGCTTGCGGCCTAGCACCACGAGGGTGTTGGAAATGGGCGGCGGCTCTGTGCCGCGAAGATGAGCAGACAAGTCTGCGGCTCCGGCAGCGGTGAAGAGGATATCCGAGATGGCCTCCGGGCCGAGAGAGCAACTTAAGTCCACGGCTCCGGCCACATAGGCAGGCCCGACGTCGGCATCCATGCCGCGTCGGATGAAGGCAGCATGGGGTAAGTGAGCCTGCTTGCGGGGAGACCCGCGGGCAGCGCAATTCATAACAGTTTGTTAGTGAATAAATGTTGCATGTCTCAATTTCTACATTGGTTCAGCAGAACAAAAATGATTCCTCGCGTCCCAACAAAGGCCATTTTTATTTAATTAAAAAATGGCTTCCTCAGGGGGAAGGTGTAACTATGTACCGAGGACATGCAGCACTGTTAATCAAGCACAAATCATGAAAGTTTATATCTCAAAGAATAGTCAATTTCAACAAATTAACTGTTAAAAGAATAGTAAACATTATTTGTTTATTTAGGCATTTTATCTACTGTCATTCCAAAAGTAGATCACAATGGTTTACAAGATACGCATACTTATTCATGGTTAACGATCACATATTATATGTGAGCAATCACCTTTTAGTTTGACACCGCAAAGTAAACTTGTTCTTGTTCAAGATCATAGGTGTTTTAGGGAAATATATTAGTTACTGTAAACTCTAGTTTATATCTGTGCATTTACTATTCTATTTCAGATTTGTGCATGTTTATGGTATATATAAAAGAAATATAGGGCCGGATTTTAAAAGCCCTACACGCATGGGGGGGTTACGCGCACCGGGCCTATTTTAAAAAGGCCCGGCGATGCATGTAAGTCACGGGGCTTGCAAAAAGGGGTAGTCTGGGGGCGGGGCATGGGAGCAAGGTGGGGCAGGGCCAGAAGTCTCTGACACAGTGGCAAATGTTTAATTATTATCACATCCAGAGGATATTATTATAGATTTTGAACAGTTAATTCTCGTTACAATTGCAAACACAATGTACAAGTTTTAAGAAAATGAAAATGATAAATTAAAAAAATAATACGATTAAAAAAAGGTTTTGGAGGTTGGAGATTTTTTTAAAAGACTGATGATTGTAAATCACCTGTTACATGTTGAATGCTCTATCTAGAACTTTGTTTTTAAGTAACTAACTTGATTTATTTTTTTAAGCTAATTTCTTAGCTATTGACTAATTTTTGTATATTTTAACTTATTTTTAATTTGATTTGACTTTCTTTGATTAATTTTATTTTCATTATGTAAACCGTTTTGACAAAAATCTCTTTTTATAAAACGGTATATAAAATTTTTAAATAAATAAATAAATAAATAAATAGAACGAACATGAGATCATGAGGTCTTTTTTCCTCTGATTTTTAACATCCATGAATAATTGCAGAAAACGTTTGTTGTCTAAATTGGATTTCTAAAGTTCGGATACATGCCATTTAGAAAAAATAATTAAAATGAAGTATATATGCGTTAAGAACATAAGAACATAAGAACATGTGATACTGGGTCAGACCAAGGGTCCATCAAGCCCAGCATCCTGTTTCCAACAGTGGCCAATCCAGGCCATAAGAACCTGGCAAGTACCCAAAAACTAAGTCTATTCCATGTTACCGTTGCTAGTAATAGTGGTGGTTATTATCTAAGTCAACTTAATTAATAGCATGTAATGGACTTCTCCTCCAAGAACTTATCCAATCCTTTTTTAAACACAGCTATACTAACTGCACTAACCACATCTTCTGGCAACAAATTCCAGAGTTTAATTGTGAGTTGAGTGAAAAAGAACTTTCTCCGATTAGTTTTAAATGTGCCATATGCTAACTTCATGAAGTGCCCCCTAGCCTTTCTATTATCCGAAAGAGTAAAAAACCGATTCACATCTACCCGTTCGAGACCTCTCATGATTTTCAACACCTGTATCATATCCCACCACAGCCGTCTCTTCTCCAAGCTGAAAAGTCCTAACCTCTTTAGTCTTTCCTCACAGGGGAGCTGTTCCATTCCCCTTATCATTTTGGTAGCCCTTCTCTGTACCTTCTCCATCACAATTATATCTTTTTTGAGATGCGGTGACCAGAATTGTACACAGTATTCAAGGTGCGATCTCACCAAGGAGCGATACAGAGGCATTATGACATTTTCTGTTTTATTCACCATTCCCTTTCTAATAATTCTCAACATTCTGTTTGCTTTTTTGACTGCTGCAGCACACTGAACCGATGATTTCAATGTGTTATCCACTATGACACCTAGATCTCTTTCTTGGGTAGTAGCACCTAATATGGAATCTAACATTGTGTAACTATAGCATAGGTTATTTTTCCCTATATGCATCACCTTGCACTTGTCCACATTAAATTTCATCTGCCATTTTGATGCCCAATTTTCCAGCCTGACAAGATCTTCCTGCAATTCACCACAATCTGCTTGTGATTTAACTACTCTGAACAATTTTGTGTTATCTGCAAATTTGATTATCTTACTCGTTGTATTTCTTTCCAGATCATTTATGAATATATTGAAAAGTAAGGGTCCCAATACAGATCCCTGAGGCACTCCACTGCCCACTCCCTTCCACTGAGAAAATTGTCCATTTAATCCTACTCTCTGTTTCCTTTCTTTTAGCCAGTTTGTAATCCACGAAAGGACATCGCCACCTATCCCATGACGAAGATATGGTCGAAGATATGGCAGCTGAGATTCAATGCCAAGAAGTGCAAAGTCATGCATATGGGGAGTGGAAATCCAAATGAACTGTATTCGATGGGGGGGGAAAGGCTGATGTGCACGGAGCAGGAGAGGGACCTTGGGGTGATAGTGTCTAATGATATGAAGTCTGCGAAACAATGTGACAAGGCGATAGCAAAAGCCAGAAGAATGCTGGGCTGCATAGAGAGAGGAATATCGAGTAAGAAAAGGGAAGTGATTATTCCCTTGTACAGGTCCTTGGTGAGGCCTCACCTGGAGTACTGTGTTCAGTTCTGGAGACCGTATCTACAAAGAGACAAAGACAAGATGGAAGCGGTACAGAGAAGGGCAACCAAGAAGGTGGAGGATCTTCATCGGATGACGTACGAGGAGAGATTGAAGAATCTAAATATGTACACCCTGGAGGAAAGGAGGAGCAGGGGTGATATGATTCAGACTTTCAGATACTTGAAAAACTTTAATGATCCAAAGACAACGACAAACCTTTTCAGACGGAAAAAAATCAGCAGAACCAGAGGTCACGAGCTGAGGCTCCGGGGAGGAAGACTAAGAACCAATGTCAGGAAGTATTTCTTCACGGAAAGGGTGGTGGATGCCTGGAATGCCCTTCCGGAGGAAGTGGTGAAGTCTAAAACTGTGAAAGACTTCAAAGGGGCGTGGGATAAACACTGTGGATCCATCAAGTCTAGTGGGCATAAATATAGAGGAGGTGGTAAAACACTGCACGGAGCGGCAGTAGCCACAGAGGCATTCACGGAGCGGGATGCCAGTGGCAAGTAGTTGTTCCACCTTCAGGCAGCAAAATACTGCACGGAGCGGCAGTAGCCACAGAGGCATTCACGGAGCGGGATGCCAGTGGTTTGTGTTCCACCTTCACGGAGCGGAAGGTTGGAGGGCTGCCATCTCCAAAAAAACAAAAAACAAAAAAAACCAAAACAAAAAAAACAAAAAACAAACAAGCAAAACAGAGGTGGGTAAGAGTATGGGGCAGGGGTGTGGCCGTTTATTGTGGCAGTTGCTACCCCTGATTGAACTGGATGTTCATTGGGATGCGGATACGGCACTGCTCTCTGCATTGGTGGAGGGGTGGAAGGGAATTGGGGGCCGGAGGGTGCTGGAAGCCAATAGTGACGGGGGAGGGGGAGAAAAAAAGGGGTGGGGGGGAAGATAAAAAAAAAAATAAAAATGGATAAACTGCGTAGCTTGCTGGGCAGACTGGATGGGCCGTTTGGTCTTCTTCTGCCGTCATTTCTATGTTTCTATGTTTCTATATGTTTTTATTTTTCCTAGAAGCCTCTCATGAGGAACTTTGTCAAACGCCTTCTGAAAATCGAAGTACACTACATCTACCTGTTCACCTTTAACCACATGTTTATTAACTCCTTTAAAAAAGTGAAGCAGATTTGTGAGGCAAGACTTGCCTTGGGTAAAGCCATGCTGACTTTGTTCTATTAAACCATGTATTTCTATATGTTATGTGATTTTGATGTTTAGAACACTTTCCACTATTTTTCCTGGCACTGAAGTCAGGCTAACCGGTCTGTAGTTTCCCGGATCACCCTGGAGCCCTTTTTAAATATGGGGGATACATTAGCTATCCTCCAGTCTTCAGGTACAATGGATGATTTTAATGATAGTATACAAATTTTTACTAATAGGTCTGAAATTTCATTTGTTAGTTCCTTCAAAACTCTGGGGTGTATACCATCCGGTCCAGGCGATTTACTACTCTTAAGTTTGTCAATCAGGTCTGCCACATTTTCTAGGTTCACCGTGATTTGGTTCAGTCCATCTGAATCATTACCCATGAAAACCTTCTCCAGTACGGGTACCTCCCCAACATCCTCTTCAGTAAACACCGAAGAAAAGAAATCATTTAATCTTTCCGCGATGGCCTTATCTTCTCTAAGTGCCCCTTTAACCCCTCGATCATGTAATGGTCCAACTGACTCCCTCACAGGCTTTCTGCTTTGGATATATTTTTTAAAAAGTGTTTACTGTGAGTTTTTGACTCTTCGGCCAACTTCTTTTCAAATTCTCTCTTAGCCTGTCTTATCAATGTCTTACATTTAACTTGCCAACGTTTATGCATTATCCTATTTTCTTCTGTTGGATCCTTCTTCCAATATTTGAATGAAGATCATTTTGCTAAAATAGCTTCTTTCACCTCCCCTTTTAACCATGCCGGTAATCGTTTTGCCTTCTTTCCACCTTTCTTAATGTGTGGAATACATCTGGATTGTGCCTCTAGGATGGTATTTTTTAACAATGACCACGCCTCTTGCACACTTTTTTCTTTTGTAGCTGCTCCTTTCAGTTTTTTTTTCACTATTTTTCTCATTTTATCAAAGTTTCCCTTTTGAAAGTTTAACACGAGAGCCGTGGATTTGCTTACTGTCCCTCTTCCAGTCATTAAATCAAATTTGATCATATTATGATCACTATTGCCAAGCGTCCCCCACCACTGTTACCTCTCTCACCAAATCCTGTTCTCCACTGAGAATTAGATCTAAAATTGCTCCCTCTCTCGTCAGTTCCTGAACCGATTGTTCCATAAAGCTATCATTTATTCCATCCAGGAACTTTATCTCTCTAGCGTGTCCCGATGATAGATTTACCCAGTCAATATTGGGGTAATTGAAGTCTCCCATTATTGCCGCACTACCAATTTGGTTAGCTTCCCTAATTTCTCTTAGCATTTCACTGTCAGTCTCAACATCTTGACCAGGTGGACGGTAGTATACTCCTATCACTATAGTCTTCCCTGACACACAAGGGATTTCTACACATAAAGACTCAATTTTGTATTTAGTCCAACAGGATGTTTATCCTGTTGGACTCTATGCCATCCCGGACATAAAGGACCACACCGCCTCCCGGGTGCTCCTCTCTGTCATTGCGATGTAATTTGTAACCCAGTATAGCACTGTCCCATTGGTTGTCCTCCTTCCACCATGTCTCTGAGATGCCAATTAAGTCTATGTCATCATTCACTGCTATACATTCTAATTCTCCCATCTTACTTCTTAGACTTCTGGTATTAGCATACAAACATTTCAAAGTTTGTTTTTTGTTTGTATTTTCATTCTGCTTTTTAATTGATAGGGATAAGTTAGAATCTTTTAGCTCAGGTGAGTTTTTAGCTACAGGCATTTGGACTACTTTTCTTATTATTGGAACCTCACTGTTGGGATGCCCTAATTCTAATGCATTGTTAGTGTCCTTCGAAGATACCTCTCTCTGAACCATGCGCTGCTGAGTGACTGTTGGCTTTCCCCTTTGTTCTAGTTTAAAAGCTGCTCTATCTCCTTTTTAAAGGTTAGCGCCAGCAGTCTGGTTCCACCCTGGTTAAGGTGGAGCCCATCCCTTCGGAAGAGACTCCCCTTTCCCCAAAAGGTTCCCCAGTTCCTAACAAAACTGAATCCCTCTTCCTTGCACCAACGACTATCCACGCGTTGAGACTCCAGAGCTGTGCCTGCCTCTGGTGACCTGCGCGTGGAACAGGGAGCATTTATGAGAATGCTACCCTGGAGGTTCTGGATTAAGATTTCTACCTAAGAGCCTAAATTTGGCTTCCAGAACCTCCCTCCCACAATTTCCTATGTCGCTGGTGCCTACATGTACCATGACAGCCGGCTCCTCCCCAGCACTGTCTAAAATCCTATCTAGGTGACGCGTGAGGTCCGCCACATTCGCACCAGGAAGGCATGTTACCAGGCGATCCTCACGCCCACCAGCCACCCAGCTGTCTACATTCCTAATAATCGAATCACCAACTATGATGGCTGACCTAAACCTTCCCTCCTGGGCAATAGGCCTTGGGGAGATATCCTCGGTATGAAAGGATAGTGCATCACCTGGAGAGCAGGTCCTTACTACAGGATCCTTTCCTGTTACACCAGGTTGATGATCTCCAATCATGAGACCTTCTTCCTCCAAGGTAGCACCAGGGCTGCCAGTCTGAAGTTGGGACTTGGCTACTATGTCCCTGAAGGTCTCATCTATATACCTCTCTGTCTGCCTCAGCTCCTCCAGGTCTGCCACTCTAGCCTCCAGAGATTAGACTTGTTCTCTGAGAACCAGGAGCTCTTTTCATCGCATGCACATGTACAACTTCTCACCAGTGGGTAAAAAATCATACATGTGATACTCGATGCAAAAGACTGGGAAGCCCCCCTCTTGCTGCTGGACTGCTGCCTTCATCTCAATTTTGTTCAGTTCCTAGTTAAGTTTTAGGTTGCTATGGGAGTAGGAATGTGTCTAATTAATGTCCTTTAAATGTATTAGTGAATTCACTATATGTCTGGTAGTGGCCTACAGGGGTCTGATCAAACTCTCAATAAAGTTTTTGGTGTTGGATTTTTTTGTTTTGTGAAAGTGGCACCTGCCCATAAATTAAAGGATGAGGTAGGGGTGGGTAGGCGAGGGATGGGAGGGTTGGGAAATACAAACAGTCTAACTTCAGTTAGTCAGCCAGAGTGACTCACTGCTCTCTTGATTAACAAATGTTGGTACCTATTCAAACCAAATCACACTACCTCAACACCTTTCCAAGATGAGTAACTGAACTGAACTTTTCAAACTTTTTACTTAGGTATACACTGCTCTTAGCTTATTTCTAGGTTCTGGCTACTTTTTTGTGTGGGGTTTTTTTGTGGGTTGTTTTTTTTTTAAATACAAACACTCAGTTCTGCTTACTAGTTGCCTTACAGACTTTTTAAAAATAAACACACTACCTACTGCTTACCACCTGCCTTATTGACTGACTATTTAAAAATACAAACAGTCTAACTTCTTTATTCACTGCCTTACTGACTATTAAAAGCACAAACACACTAAATAATATTCCCAAATAGTTAACTTTGCCCCAATACTTTTAAAAAAGACAATGTCCCAAGCAAAAACTTACTGATTCCTTTCAGCCACCAGCAAGGTGATCCTCTCCTCTCAGTGCTTCCCTCTTCCCCTCTCCTCCCCATCCGCTAAACCCTAAACAATAAGGGGCAGATTTTCAAAGGTATGCGTGCAGCCTACATTTGTGCATGCTACCCGGCGCGCACAAATGTATGCCTAATTTTATAACATGGCACTAACCCTGCAGCCAGCAGGGGTCCCCCTTCAGACTTATTTAAAAGCTACAGGCAGTGCCAAAAAATAAAATAATAAAATGCTAGAACCCAACACCACGGGGCGGCAAGTGGGTTTCGTGAGGACTAACATCCTGCTGTCCTGTGAGAACACCTGTTACAGGTAAGGAACATTTGCTTTCTCACAGGACAAGCAGGATGGTAGTCCTCACATATGGGTGAGTACCGAGCTGAGGATGTCAGAACATGCACCAAATGTACCCAAAGGCGTGCAACAGGCACAACAACTGGGGTGGAATTTGGTAGAGAGAATCCTGAACCCCACCGGGCAGGCAGAAGGGTGTTGGTGTGCCAAGTTGTAAACAGGTTACGCAGGACAGATTGGCTGAAGATGGAATCTTGTCTTCCAAGCAATATTATTTGTCCAAGCAATAGTGGGCTGCAAAGGTGTGGAGAGAACTCCAGGTGGCAGCCCTGCAAATGTCAGGAAGTGGCACTGATCGTAGGTGTGCTACTGAAGTCGCCATGGCCCTCACAGAGTGTGCTTTAACACGGTCTTGAAATGGAATGCCCGCTTGCTGATAGCAAAAGGATATGCAGTCCGCCAACCAGGAGGAAAGAGTCTGCTTACCCACAGGCTGCCCTAATTTGTTAGGATGGAAAGAGATGAACAATTGAGTGCTCTTCCTGTGGGCAGCTGTACGGTCTAGGTAGAACGCTAGAGCCCATTTACAGTCAAAGATATGCAGAGCCTGCTCTCCTGGATTGGAATGGGGCCTGGGAAAAAAGGTAGGTAGTATGATGGATTGATTTAGATGAAAATCCGAAACTACCTTGGGTAAGAATTTAGGGTGAGTGTGGAGTTCTGCCCGGTCCTGCAGAAGTTTATTGTAAGGCGGATAGGTAACTAGGGCCTGTAATTCACTAACTCTGCGAGTTGAAGTGATTGCCAAAAGGAAAATCACTTTCCATGTGAGATATCTAAGTTCACAGGAGTGAAGAGGCTCGAATGGTGGTTTCATGAGCTGACCCAAAACCAGGTTAAGGTCCCAAGAAGGGGCTGGAGGATGCAGTGGAGGCTTGAGGTGAAGCAAGCCCTTCAAAAAAACGTGTTACAAGGGATTGTACTGATATAGGAACATCCCCGACACCTTTATGGAAGGCGGCTAACGCACTGACATGCATTCTGATGAAATAAGTTTTTAGACCTGACTCTGACAAGAGCCAGAGATAGTCCAAAAACTTCGTGATTGGACAGGTAAAGGGGTCAAGGGACTGAGAAGAGCACCATGACGTAAACCTGTTCCATTTATAAGAGTAAGATTTTTCTCGTGGAAGGCTTCTGTGAAGCAATCAAGACACGGGAAACTGGTTCAGAAAGGTTGAGTGGCTGAAGGATTAACCTTTCAACATCCATGCCAGCAGGGGCAAGGCTTGAAGCTTGGGGTGGCAGAGGCACCTGTCGTTTTGAGTAATCAGAAGCGGATCCTTTCCCAAGGGAATGGAGAGATCCTGAAGTATTGGAAACCATACTTGACGTGGCCAGTGAGGTGCTATCAGGATCATGGTTCCATTGTCCTGACGTAACTTCACGAGAGTCTTCGAGAGAAGAGGAAGTGGAGGGAATGCATAGAGCAGACCGGTTGTCCATGAGAGGGAGAATGCATCTCTGGGCTGAGATTGTTTGCTGCGAATGAGAGAGCAGAAGTTCTCTACTTTGCAGTTTTGAGGAGACGCAAAGAGATCTATTTGAGGATAACCCCATTGTTGAAAGATGGAGTTCACTACTGAGAGGTTTAGAGACCACTTGTGCGGTTGGAAGGTGCGACTCAGCTTGTCTGTCAACACGTTGTCCACTCCCGGCAAGTAGGTGGCCCTGAGGTACATCGAATGGGAGAGGGCCTCCACCCATATCTGTGCAGCTTCCTGACACAGAAGGTAGGAGCCCGTCCCTCCCTGCTTGTATCTGCTTAAAAATGATCCTATTATATTGGGTCATATAGAGCTGATAAGCGGCAATTCAGGAGATGAGCATTGATCCTTGGAAGACACGGTGACCAATGGCATCTAGAAACTTCTGTTCCTTGCCAGGAGGAAAAGAAGTGTGAGGCTTTGATCTTTTTGCTCTATTCTGTGCGGATTCTACCACTACAGACTGGTAATCCAATTGAGGTTTTTGAAAACCTGGAGCTGACTGCACCAAATAGGTAGTGTCAGCTTTTATGTGGTCTGAGGCAATGGAGTCAGGATGTTCCCAGTTCTTCTTAAGGAGATCCAGAAGAACCTGGTGGATAGGGATGGAGGTTATTTCCTTGGGAGCATCCAGGAATTGAAGCAACTCCATCATCTGATGTCTATCATCCTGTTCAATCTGTAACTGGAAGGGAACCAATTCAGACATTTCCTTCACAAAATTTATAAAGGAAAGGTCCTCTGGAGGAGAACGCTTTCTACTTTCAGTAGGTGAAGGTAGTGAAGGCAAATCATTGGTTTCTGGTGAAGAATCATCATAAGTCCAAGTGTCATAGGGATCAGCACCTGCCCCTCTGGGAGCTAGAAGGGGACGGGGTGGTGGGATACCCAAGGGTCCAGGTCTAGGTTCCGAAGGAATAATTGGAGGCACCAATGAAGGCATCGAAGGCACCGGCGCAAGCATCAAGGACATCGATGGATGGCTTGGTGGCGCTGACGGATGTATTGACACCGATGGTTGGATCGGCGGCGAGGGACATATCGGCATCAATGGCTGAGGCAGAACTCCCGATGGAGGGATGCGGAACGGTGTTTCTCCTCCCGATGACAAAGTAAGCGGGGAGGGCACCGGAGCCAACGGTGACCTGGGATCCATCGGTGGAAAAGCGGCAATGAGCGCTTCATCCTGGAGAGCAGCAGTGCCAACGCTGCTGGAATTGGGTCGGTGGTCGGTTCCACAATCGGTACTGGTGTCGGTGCCGGAGGAACCTGGAGTCGTTGCATCGCCTTGTCGATGGCCTCCTGAACCATCCGGTCCAGTTCTTCTCGGAGACTTGGAGCAAGCAGCCCCGGCTCCAGAACAGAAGAAGGAGGCAGAGGCATAGCCGGAGGGACCACTGTTAAAGGTGGAGTCGCGGCTCGCGATACCCTGTGGGATGAGGGTTGCCTCGGTGACCCAGTCACCGAAAAGGTCGGTGCCTTTTCTGGACGGGGTTTCTTCTACAGCGGCTCGGATGATGGCGAGGTGGATGATTTCGCTCCCTCGATGGTCCGAGACTTTCGATGTCAATGGTGATGTTTATCTCTATGATCCCCTCAGTCCTGAGGGGGAGTAGAGGGTGTCGAAGGCTGAGATATCATCGACGCCGGTCGGTCACTGGCCAGTGGTCGATGCTGGCGCGAAGTTGATGGAGCCGGTTCTGACGACGTCGATGCAATGGACGGAGTCGGGGTTTGAGTACGGAAGAGAAGTTCCATCTTCTCCATTCTGGCCTTGTGACCTTTTGGTGTCATTAGGACACATCTGGTGCAGGTCAAGACATCGTGCTCTCGTCCAAGACAGATTACACAGACTTTATGGGGATCTGTGATGGACGCCATGGCCATGGAAAAAATTTAGCCACGGTACAGTCGACGGCCAGTAGGCCGCAAGGACCAAACTCGAAGGTAATCGACGGAAAAACTGGTAAAAACTTACCAGAGTACCGCAGCTTGGAAAAGTTAAAGGAGGGACCCCTGTGGGGCAAATTAACTTTTAGTAATTCCGTGAGGAAAATTCCTGTCAGGAATCTCTGCAGAGCTCCTTTACCGCAAGGCTACTGCTGCATGGAAAAAAGAAGACTAAAGGGGGGCCCCTGCTGGCTGCAGGATTAGTGCCATGCTGGGCATGCCCAGTAGGGGCCAGTCAAAGTTCTGGAAACTTTGACAAAAGTGTTCCATGATTGGGCTCCATCCTGTGATGTCACCCATATGTGAGGACTACCATCCTGTTTGTCCTGTGAGAATAATGAAAACACTAGAAAAGGGCTTGTGACTTATATTACTTCGATATTTTGCTTTGTCTAAAAATAATTTTCAATTGAAGACAGTTAAGAACAGAATATCTATAAGAATCTACTATCAGATAAAACATCACCCCCATCCTAATCTCCTTACACTGGCTCCCCATAACATCATGAGTACAATATAAAACGGCTTGCATACGCCATAACATAATCTATGGAAATAAAACAAAATGGCTTAATTCAGCAATCCGGCTACATAGTCCACAAAAAAATCTGAGATCTGGTAACAAAGGTTTATTACAAATTACTATATCAAAACAGGATATATATCTTTTAATCTAGCTCACTAATTGACTCCAATAATTTAAAAAATCATAATACATCTGTTCTAATGCAATCTTGATCATTTATTCAATCAGTAATATTTTATATATATATATATATATATATATATATATATATATATATAGTGCAAAAAATGTTTCTTTTTACAAAAAACTTTCAAATACAAAAAGTGTTACACCAATACTCATTCAAACCACACATACCATTCACAACTTTATTCCAATCACACACTCCCCCATAAAAAAAACTTGTATGAATGCAATCTATGAAACAAACTTTTCTTCAAGTACATAATGCTTTTCAAGTGGCTGATCTTGCAAAGCAACACAATAGTGAATCTCACACTTGTTCTTGAACTAAAAAAGGTCTCTCAAATGTCTCCTCCACTAGAAGTTGATGTAGCTTGTCACATGACCTATTACAAACTGCCCGGATCAATCTGTGTCTTTCAACTCCACTTTCTCAAGTTTTAAATGCCACATTGATGATTACATCTCAAGAATTCCTCAAATCATACGTAACTCAACACACAAACCCCATCACACACGAGTTTGATTGATATTGTGAAAATGTTCACGGCGAATTAAATCGCTGACATGAGTTTCTGTCAGTTATGTGTGTGTGATGGGGATTGTGAGTTGAGCTACGTATGTAATGGTTGTTTGGGTTATGTATGTGGCATCAAGAGTGGTTGAGAGTTGGGTTGCCTGGGATAGGGATAGCCAGAAACAGAAAAAAAAGAGATTGAGGGGGGACCCTTGGTGGATGCAGGGTTGGTGGCATGCTGGGCATGCTCAATGTGCCAGTCAAAGTTCTAGAAACTTTGACAAAAGTGTTCCATGATAGGGCTCTCTCCGATGATGTCACCCATATGTGAGGATTACCATCCTGCTTGTCCTGGGAGAACATGCGCAATCATGCGTGCCTCTTCTTCCCAACTGCAACTTGAGCTCCGGAGTGTAGCAACTAAAGGGTAGCATGCAGGGCATGGATAGTAGAGAACTGCTTTGTGCAGCATACACAGTATAGACAGCACCTCCTTGTTTTCTTCATGTTTGAGCTTTCCAAGCCTCTGTCTTATCCCCAGGCTGAATGTAAAAAGAAGAACATGCACTGAGCACTGGCTTTAACTCACTTTGAGTGTTATGAGCAGCAATAGCAGTGAAGGAGCTCTGACAGCCACATTTGGCAGCCAAGGGAACTGAGCCAGCTGCCCACCCCACACCAAATCCTCCCTTCTCCTGTGGGAGCTGATATATGTGTGTCTTTGCTCCTCTCTTCTTTGCTTTAAAATTTGAAAGAGATCTTGCTGGTGCTTTCAGTGCTTCTCTAGCTCTTCTTTTGGCCATATGAGTCATATAAGTCCTTTCTATGTCTGCACTGCCTGCTCCGTGGAGGCTGGTGGGCCTCACAATAGTTTTGTTAATGTAGGTGTGTCTTGTGCTTGAAAAGGTTGGGAAACACTGATATACATGTTGTAGTGATATATATATCTATATAAATAAAAATGTAAAATAGTTTGGACGTAATTGATAATCTCAGTAACTACTGCACCAATTGCTTTCAAATTTGGACACAACCTTGCTTTCACTTTCGGCAAGGTTCTTCTCTATATAGATTACATAGATGTCACACGGTTACAGATAAAAACATGTTTTTACATGTGTATGTGGAAAACAGCGACATCTGTTGGACAGACATGCAATACACGCTATCTACCTTGGGAAATGAAGCTGCTGTACTGCGCATGTGCGGGCGGGAGCGCACGTCGGGCACAGCGGAACCAACATGGCGCTGGGAGGAGCAGCGGCGATATTGGGCGTGGTGGTGTCGGCCGGCCGAACTTCGACACCTGAGAGGAGCTGCGGCGGCGATCTGGTACGGCTCACGTGCACGACAGGGAGGGATCCTCGCTGACCTCGCGTCTTCAGGAGCGGGCCGCGCAGAACCGCACAAGAGGGAGAGGGACGGGGAGGAGGGGATCAGCTGGGAGGGCATTGCGAGCGGGAGGGGATCAGAGTCAGGGAAGGAGATTCAGAGAGGGTGTGCTGTCACTGACGAAAGGGTAGGGAGTAGGCGGGGAGAGGTGACAGTGAGGGGAGGAAGAATGAAGGGGGTGGTGAGTGTCAGGGGAGAGACACAGAGGGGAGAGGTGAGTGTCAGGGGAGAGACACAGAGGGGAGAGGTGAGTCTGAGGGGTGAGAGTTGGAGTGGGGACAGGGGAGTGAAGGGGGGGTTAGTGACAAAGGGGGAGGGGTGAGTGTGAGGGGAGAGAGTTGGAGTGGGGACAGGGGAGGAAAGGGGGGGTGAGTGACCAAGGGGGAGGACGATGTGTGACTGAGGTATATGAGCAAGGGGAAGGGGGAGGGGGGGGAAAGAACCTGACTCTGCCACTGCAATGCATGACGGGCCACCGCGACACAGAGGGGAGAGGTGAGTGTGAGGGGTGAGAGTTCGAGTGGGACAGGGGAGTGAAGGGGGGTTAGTGACCAAAGGGGGAGGGGTGAGTGTGAGGGGAGAGAGTTGGAGTGGGGACAGGGGAGGGAAGGGGAGGGGTGAGTGACCAAGTGGGAGGACGATGTGTGACTGAGGTATATGAGCAATGGGAAGGGGGAGGGGGGAAAAGAACATGACTCTGCCACTGCAACGCGTGGCGGGCCACCGCGACACAGAGGGGAGAGGTGAGTGTGAGGGGTGAGAGTTGGAGTGGGGACAGGGGAGTGAAGGGAGGGTTAGTGACCAAAGGGGGAAGGGTGAGTGTGAAGGGAGAGAGTTGGAGTGGGGACAAGGGAGGGAAGGGGGGGGGGTGAGTGACCAAGGGGGAGGACAATGTGTGACTGAGGTATATGAGCGAGGGGAAGGCGGAGGGGGGGGGGGGGAGAGAACCTGACTCTGCCACTGCAACACGTGGTGGGCCACCGCTAGTATATATATATAATTTTTTATTTTTTTTACCTCAGAAGTACCTTGAAAGTTCTTTTTCATGTAAAATCTGTTATTTTAAATGCAGAATTCTTAATTGTGTGTGGATTGAGCCGGGTAGGGAGAGAGAAAAGAGAAGGGATAAGGTGCCCTAGGCTATAAGGTTTGCTAGGGCACCTAGACTCTTGCACTGGCCATGGGTTCCAGGGAAGAGGGTGCAGAGGTATCAGTTTTTAAAGTTTAGATTGCTGGAGGGAGCTGGATCTTTTTTGGTGGGCCCAGGACAACGACTGAATGAATGTGATGGGGCAGCATAATTATTGTTTGCACAGGGCAGCAAAAAAGCAAGCACTAGCCTGTGAGTAGCTGTTTCTGAGAGACCCAGAAGTGGAGTAGAAGTTATGATAATTCTGAGGGAGTAACCCATCACTTTGGGTCTTTCTTCCAAGGCAAAGAGGGCCCTGCTCTGAGTTCCAGCTGCAAATACAGATTTTCACTGGAGAAGCGAGAAGTGTTTGTTAGTTGCCTATCCAGACACCAAGCCATGTGGAGGCTGCTAGCCAGTTAGAGAGTGTTTGCCCACTGCTTTACCCGGTTTGTTTTTGTCAAAAGAAACAAAGAGCTGGGTAGAGTTTCTATAGACTTTAGTGCGTTCTAGATAATATTCTAGCGCGTGTTTACAGTCTAAGGTATGTAAAACTCTTTCGCCTTGGTGCGAGTGAGGACTGGGAAAGAATGTGGGCAAATTTATAGACTGATTCAAGTGGAAGTCAGTAACCATCTTGGGAAGGAATTTAGGGTGAGTAAGGAGTACCACTCGGTCATGTAGAAACCTGGTATAAGGCGAGTATGTTACAAGTGCTTGTAACTCACTAACTCTTCTAGCAGATGTAATAGCTACTAGGAAGAGAACTTTCCATGTAAGAAATTTAATATTGTATGAATCTATGGGTTCAAAAGGAGAACACATGAGTCTTGCTAGTACCACATTAAGGTCCCACTCTGTGACTGGTGGCCGCAAAGGGGGTTTAAGCTTAATTAAACCTCTCATAAACCTACTGACAAGGGGTTGCACTGATATCGGGGCATCTCCTACTCCCTTGTGGTAAGCTCAGATAGCACTCAGGTGTACCCTTACTGATAAAGTCTGGAGATCAGAGTCTGAAAGGTGCCAGAGATAATCTAGTAAAGATGATGTGGGGCAGGAAAAGGGGTCAATACTTTTCTGTGTGTACCATGTGGTGAATCTTTTCCACTTGCAACGATAGGATTTTCGTGAGGAAGGTTTTCATGAAGCTATGAGCACTTGAGATACATTAGTTGAAAAATTGAGTGGTTGAAGGATTATGCTTTCAACATCCAGGCTGTGAGGAATAGGGATTGAAGGTTGGGGTGGTGCAACCTGCCCTGATCCTGAGTTATGAGAGTGGGTGCTGTGCCCAGGCGAATTGGTTCCCTGATCGAGAGGTCGAGAAGTATGGGAAACCATACTTGTCAAGGCCAATACGGGGCTATGAGTATCATTGATCCTTTGTCCTGTTGTAGTTTTACCAGAGTTTTGGTTATTAGCGGTATCGGAGCATACGCGTAGAGGAGGCCAGAGTTCCAGGGGTGAACAAAGGCGTCCTTGGCTAACTGGTTTTTCTGTTTGACTAGGGAGCAGAACCTGTCCACTTTGTGATTCAGTTCGGATGCAAAGAAGTCCATTGTTGGCTGACCCCAATGTTGAAATAACCTGGTTGCTACTAGAGGATCCAGGGACCACTTGTGGGGCTGGAATTGATGACTGAGGCGATCTGCCACTACATTGTGTATGCCTGCTAGATAAGTGGCCTGAAGAAACATGGAATGGGTCAGGGCCCAGTCCCAAATTTGTGCAAATTCTTGGCAAAGGATATAAGAGCCCGTACCTCCTTATTTGTTCAGGTACCAAATGGCAACTGTGTTGTCTGGTTGTATTAGAACAGTCTTGTGTGAAAGGCAGTCCTTGATTGCATAGAGAGCATAATGAATAGCTCGAAGCTCCAAGAAGTTGATTTGGAAAGTTGCTTCAAGTTTTATCCAAGTACCTTGAGTTTGAAGACTTTCTATATGTGCTCCCCAACCCAAGGTGGATGCATCTGTAGTTAAGGTTACTTGTGGAACTGGTTGCTGGAAAGGTAGGCCCCTGAGCAAGTTGTTCGTGTTCGCCCACCAGAGGAGAGATCAACGTAACTATTGGGATATTTGAATTGGAGACGACAGTGGTTGAATGGCTTGGAGCCACTGAGATCTCAATGTCCATTGCGTTATTCTCATGGCTATTCTGGCCATAGGGGTAACATGGTCTGTGGAAGCCATGTGTCCAAGCAGAGTTAGGAACTGATGGGCTGTTGCTGTTTGTTTTGTGCACAGATATTTCGCTAATTTGAAGAGTGTCTCTGCACGGTCTTTTGGGAGGAAGGCTTTGGATACGGTGGTGTTCAATTCTGCTCCGATGAACTGAAGAAGGCGAGATGGTATAAGATGGGATTTTTGGTAATTGATTAGAAATCCCAATGAGTGAAGCAAATTGATTGTGTGCTTGAGCGAGTTGAGAGCTCCTTGTCTTGATTGGCTCTTGATGAGCCAGTCGTCTAGATAAGGAAATACATGTATGCTTTCTTTGCGTAGATGGGCCGCTGCTACTGCTAAGCATTTTGGGGTAGATTTTATAAGAAGCGCACGGGCGTACTTTTGTTCGCACAACCCTGCGCAAACAAGAGTACGCAGGATTTTAATAGATACGCGTGTAGCCGCGCGTATCTTTTAAAATCCGGGGTCAGCCTGTGCAAGGGGGTGAACATTTGTGCACCTTGCGCGTGCTGAGCCCTGTGCGTGCTGCCTGTTCCCTTCGAGGCTGCTCCGATTTCAGAGCGGCCTCGGAGGGAATTTTTTTTTTGTTCCCCCCACCTTTCCCTCCCTTCCCCTACCTATCCCATCCCCCAGCCCTAACTAAATCGCCCCCCTTACCTTTATTTTAAAAGTTATGCCTGCCCCGGCCAGCTGCCAGCGTGCCATTCCCCGGCCCGGGAGCAGTTTCGGAGGCCTCGGCCACACCCCTGGAATGCCCCCGGGCCGGCACCACGCCCCTGACACTCCTCCCGACACGCCCCCCAAGCAAAGCCCCCGGGACTTACCCGCGTCCCGGGGCTTTGTGTGTGCCGGCAGCCTATGCAACATAGGCTCGGCGCACGCAGGGGGAGCTTGGGGCAGGTTTTCGCGGGGTACTCGCATACCCCTTTGAAAATCTGCCCCTTTGTGAATACTTGGGGTGCGGAGACAAGTCCAAATGGTAGTACCCAGTATTGAAAATGTTGATGACCCACCAGAAAATGCAGGAACTTGCGATGAGGGGGAAATATTGGAATGTGAGTGAAGGCGTCTTGAAGATCTAGAGAATAGAGCCAATCTCCTGTCTGATGAAGGGGAAACATGGTGCCTAAGGATACCACTCTGAACTTCTCTTTTACGGAGAAATTTGTTGAGTTTTCAGAGATCTAAGGGACGTAGACCTCCTGTTTTCTTTGGAATGAGAAAATAGTGGGAGTAGAATCCTCTGCCCTGCTGAGGTCGGGGACCTGGTTCCACAGCCCTGGCTCTCAGGAGGGTGGATAATTCTGTTTGAAGAACAGTGAAATGATCTTTGTATACCCAAAGTGAACTTGGTGGAGAGTGGTTGGATACTGTGAGAAAATCCAGATGGTAACCTTGTGTTATAATGGAAAGTACCCATTGATCTGCTGTGATGTTTGACCAATTGGGTAGAAAGAAGGAGATCCAACCTCCCACTGGTAGATCTGGGATCGGGTTGGTGGAGTGGCTGCTGTCCTCTGGCAGGTTTTTAAAATCCCGATGCTGGGCCTGTCTGAGGAGGAGGCTGAGGCCTAGGTGTCCTTGGTTGTCTGGATTGACCTCTCTGGGATGGTCTTGATGCCTTACCATGATGACCTAGAAAGAGTATCTTTGTGTTCTGTAATATGGTTTCCTGGTGTCCTTTCTGGCTGTGTGCCGCGCAGAAGAGGGTGTCTCTGTTGGAACAGCAGAGAGTTGGCACAGAGCTTCAGAATGTTCCTTTAGCTACGCCACAGCATCTTGTAACTTCTCTCCAAAAAGGTTGTCTCCAGTCCAGGCAGGTCTGCCAATTTTTCTTGAACCTCAGGCCTGAGGTCAGAAGCCTTTAGCCAAGCCCATCTGAGTGCACTAATTCCTGTTGCAGCCATTCTGGAAGATGTTTCAAAGCTGTTATAGGCTGCACGGACTTCATGTTTACTTGCCTCTAGGCCCTTATAAATAATGTTATTAAAAGAATCTTGGTGTTGCTGAGGCAGAGATTCAGATAATTCCTGCAATTGCTTCCATAAATTGCACTGGTATTCAGTCATATATAATTGATATGATGCAATTCTGGAGACTATCAATGAACCTTGGAACATTTTCCGGCCAAGAGTTTCTAGGAATTTCTTCTCCTTGCCAGGTATCGTAGATGAGTGTGGGTGGATTCTCTATGACTTCTTTTGGGCAGACTCCACAACTACAGATTGGTGCGGGAGTTGAGGTTTTTGAAAACCTGGTATATGTTGAACCAGGTATGTGGCATCAGTCTGCTTGTTCACTGGTGGAACTGAACAAGGATGCTCCCACAATCTATGCTGGAGATCAACAAGGACTTCATGCACTTGTATGGCAAGTACCTCCTTTGGAGTATCTACAAATTGCAAGACTTCCAGGGTTTTCTGTCTTGTGTCCTCTTCAGCTACCAACTGGAAAAGAACAGTATCTGACATCTCATTTACTAAATTGGAAAAGGAGAGGTCCTCTGGTGGCGACTTCCTCCTTTCTTCCGGTGGGGATGGGACGATAAAATATCCTCCAATGAAGAATCGGTGTCCCCTTCGTCCCAGGTATCTAATGAAGGATGCCGTGGAGGAGTGGAATGAGGTATGAAACTTGGCATTGAAGGTATCGATGGTTTCATCGGTGGCATCAATGGTGTAATTAATGGAACCGATGGAGAAAATGGGTGCCTCGGATGAGAAATCCCCGACAGTCCTGGAATAGGCTCAGGCATTGGTGAATTTCCCGAGGCACTGTCTTCCCTGGGCTCAGGAATCGGTGACGTCGTGCCCAATGGTAGTGGCTGCATCGGGAGGGCACTGAGTAAGGCATCAAGCTTAGCGAGTATCGGTGTAAAGAGGGAGAGGTCCGGCATGGGCACCAGTGCAGGCATCGGTGCTGGTGATGGTATTGGTGCCGGCATCGGCATCGATGGTTGGATATCTCACAGAGTGTCCCTAACTGCCTAGCGGATGAATCCCTCCAGTTCCTCCCGTATAGCTGGTGAGGTCAGAGCAGATATAGGGGTGGCAGAGAAAGTAGAACAGGCTCTTCCACAGACCCCTTTGGTGGCACGGTATCTGGCACCGATAATGGTGGGGATCGCCTAGGACTGAGAGGCATCAAAAGGGTGTCAATGGCTGTTCCACTCGAGCCTTTTTCGGTGGCGGCTCGAAGGGTATCAAAGGCGCTCCGGGAATCGATCCGACATCGAGGGTAGAAGTTCATCGATGGTGATGGCGATGCTTTTCACGATGCTCAGTGCCTTTTTTCTCGAGCCCGGAGTTCGATTTTATCGATGACCGAGATGGAGTAGGGGACGGACGGTCATTGCTTCCATCGGGTTGTCGCTTGGTTCTAATTACCAACTTTTTGGCCGCTCCTGCCAGAGATGACTTTGTCAATGTCGACATCGATGGTAGTAATTGAATATGAAAGAGATGTTCCATCTTTTCCAGATGGGCCCGTCTGCCTTTGGCCGTCATCTCAGCACATTGTGGACATGTCGATACACTATGTCCTTCGCCCAAACACAGGACACACTTGACATGTAGGTCTGTGATGGACATCGTGCTAGGGCAATTTGCACATTTTTTAAACCCCTTTGCCATTGTGAAGGCTGGACAGCCATCGACAGCCTTCTGACAAGGAAAATTTTTGAAACGGTATCGACCGGAAAAAAAATGTTGTATTTATTTATTTATTTTATTTAATTTAATTTAAAATCTTTTCTATACCGTCGTTAAGCTAGCTGCCGTCACAACGGTTCACAATAAGGCACATAATAGCATGTTTGCTTTAGATTATGTTAACTAAATAGGTGCCAAAAAAATATTGTAACATAGTTTCATATTAAATATTACTTAGTGGTTGTGATAAGTCATGTCTACTTCTAACTATATCAGCTATAAGATAAATTAACACTTAAATCTCGTTCTATGTTGTTGCAATCTAATAAGAATAAAATACACACAATTCGAGTAAACTGGTATGTGTGTGGGAGTTCTGCTGACCGCATCCTACATTTCCCTGGATTCTACTCTCCATTTTCTTTGTGATTCTCCCATTTCCACCAAACCAATGGTGGAAATGGGAGAACCCTATGAAGGGGCTTGATTTTGAGAATTTTTAAACTTTTTCCATGAGGAAAATTATTGTGTGAGGGATCACACAGGACTCCTTCACCGCGAGGCTAACTGCAGTGCGGAAAAAAGAAGACTGAAGGGAGACCCCTGTGGCTCGAGGGATCATGGCATGCTGGGCATGCTCAGTGGGCTCAGTGTGCCAGTCAAATGTTTCTAGAAACTTTGACAAAGTTTTCCATGATAAGGCTCTGTCCAGTGACGTCACCCATATGTGCGGGCTATCATCCTGCTTGTCCTGGGATAGCACCTGTTACAGGTAAGCAACTCTGCTTTTTCCCAGGACAAGCAGGATAGTAGTCCTCAGAGATGGGTGAATAGCAAACTACAGGCTGCTCCCGAAACAAACTAGGCCAACCAGTACCCAACCATGTGCAACAGGCACAACAACTGGGGTGCTGTTGGCAACAATGGGGCAGCCTGAAATTCACAGTGGGCCCTAGGTAGGAAGAGTTGGGTTCTTACACTGGAAACAAATTACTTAGGACAGACTGGCCAAAGATGCTGTCTTGTTGACCATTCTTGTCCAAACAATAATGGGCTGTGAAGGTGTGGAGGGAGCTCCATGTCACAGCCCTGCAGATGTCGGCAAAATGCACTGATCGGAAGTGTGTTGACGTCACCATGGCCCTTACTGAGTGCAATTTTACTCGTCCCTCGAGTGGAAGGCCTGCTTGCTGGTATTAGAAAGTAATACAGTTCGCAAACCAGTTAGACAGAGTCTGCTTGCCTATCGCAACCCTAAGTCTATTCTTATCAAAGGAGATGAAGAGTTGGGTGGACTGCCTGTGGGCTGTAGTGCTGTCTAAATAAAAAGCGAAAGCACACTTACAGTGCAAGGAATGCAGAGCCTGCTCACCGGGATGAGAGTGTGGATCTCGGGAAAAAGTTGGGCAGTACAATGGACTGATTCAGGTGGAAGTCAGTCACTACTTTCAGTAGGAACTTAGGGTGAGTGCGCAGTACCACCCGGTCGTGGAGGAACATTGTGTATGGCGGATAGGTCACCAGGGCCTGCAGCTCACTGACTCTTCGAGCAGATGTAATCGCCACCAGGAAGAGGACCTTCCAGGTGAGGTGCTTGAGCTCGAAAGAGCACAGGGGCTCAAACAGAGGCCGTATGAGCCATGCCAGCACAACGTTGAAGTCCCAGGCCACAACAGGGGGATGTAGCAGAGGCTTTAGCTGAAGTAAGCTTCTTATGAATTGCCCTACCAGGGGTTGCGTTGTTACTATGGCATCCCCTACCCCTCGATGATAAGCCGCAATGGCACTCAGATGCACCAGGATGGAGGTAGTTCGCAAACCAAACTCCGAGAGGTGCCAGAGGTAGCCCAAAGAGCATCGACGTGGAGCAAGAGAAGGGATCAAGACCTTATTGCGTGCAGCACATGGAGAATCTCCTCCACTTTGTCCGATAAGACTTCTGCGTAGGCGGCTTTCGTGAAGCTACCAGGACCTGTGAGACAATAGAAAGGTCGAGGGATTATAGAACTAACCTTTCAACTTCCAGCTGTCAGGGACACGGACTGGAGGTTCAGATGGCGCAATTTGCCCTGATCCTGTGTGATGAGGTTGGGCTCCATGCCCAGGCGAATGGGCTCCTGGACATAGAGGTCACGGAGTATGGGAAACCAGACTTGATGCAGCCAGTATGTGGCTATGAGGATCATTGAGCCTCTGTCCTATTGTAGCTTCACGAGAGTCTTGCTTATGAGTGGAATCGGTGGGTACACATATAGCAGGCCTGCACTCCAGGAGTGGGCGAAGGCATCCACAGCTGGTGTTCTTCGGTCCTTGTGTAGGGAGCAGAATCGGTCCACTTTGCGGTTGTGGTAGGACGCAAAGAGATTGATGTCCAGCTGACCCCACCAGTGGAAGATCCTGCTTGCAACAGAGGGATTTAGGGACCACTCGTGGGGCTGGAAAGTCTAGCTGAGGAGGTCCGCCATCACATTCTTTGTGCCCGCTAGGTAGGTGGCTCGCAGTAGCATGGAATGCGACAGGGCCCAGGCCCAAATCTGCGCCACATCTTGGCAGAGCAGGTAAGAGCTCATGCTCCCCTGCTTGTTCAGGTACCTCATGGCTACCTGGTTGTCCGTCTGGATTAAGATGACCTTGTTGGATAGGCAGTCCTGGAATGTGTAGAGGGCATACCACATCACCCGGAATTCCAGGAAATTGATCTGGCAGGTCGCTTTGGCCCTGGACCATACCCCTTGTGTTTGCAGGTCGTTGACATGGGCTCCCCAGCCCAGGCTGGAGGCGTCCATAGTCAAGTTCACCTGAGCAGCCAGTGGATGGAAGGGAAGCCCCTGCACAAGTCAGACTCATGCGTCCACCAAGCGAGGGATAGTCAAAGCTGGTTGGTTATTTGGACAATCGTTGAGTGTTTCTGAGTGGCTTGATTCCACTCAGACCTCAGGGTCCATTGCATGACCCTCATGGCTAGGCGGGCCATTGGGGTGACGTGGACTGTTGATAGCATATGACCTCCTTGTTCGCCCTCCCTGTTCATTGTAATTTCTGCCTTTTAAGTTACATTGTAAACCGGTATGATGTATGCATACTAATACCGGTATATAAAAGTTTTTAAATAAAATAAATAAATAAAACAATGTGAGGAGCAGGCGAGCGGAGGCTGTCCACCGGCGGCAAATGGAGCTGGCCAAGTTGAATAGTGTGGTTGTGCATTCGCTGGGGAGGAACGCCTTGGTCATGGTGGTGTCTAGGTCTGATCCGTTGAAGGAAAGTTGGTGGGATGGAGTCAAGTGGGATTTCGGGTAATTTACCAGAAAACCCAGTGACTGGAGAAGTCGTATGGTCAGGTGGAGGGAGTGGAGGGCTCCTTCTCTGGACAAGCTTTTGAGGAGCCAATCATCCAGATACGGGAAGACATGGACGCCCCTGCGGAGCAACTGTGCTGCTATGACTGCCAGGCACTTGGTGAACACTTGGGGCGCCGAGGCAAGGCAGAATGGCAGTACTCTGTACTGGAAGTGCTGGTGTCCCACTACAAATTGCAGATATTTGTGATAGGGAGTAAAGAACGCAATATGGGTGGAAGTGCCTTGTAGATCCAGAGAGCAGAGCCAATCTCCTTGTTGTAGAAGCGGGAGCACGGTGCCCAAGGACACCATTCTGAACTGCTCCTTGTGGAGGAACCTGTTTAAGGCCCGTAGATCGAGGATAGTTTGGAGGCCGCCGGTCTTCTTTGGGATAAGAAAATACCGGGAGTAGAACCCCATTCCCTGCTGAGCCTTAGGAACTGGTTCTACGGCTCTGGCTTGCAGTAGGACCGAGAGTTCTGACTCAAGGAGTGCTGTGTGATCGCTCAGGCTCCATGTCGGGGTGGGCGGGAAGTCTAGGGGGCACAGAGAGGAAATTTAGATGGTAACCGTGGGTGATGATGGACAATACCCATTGGTCGGTGGTAATCGGGCACCAACTGACTGCAAAGTCTCACAGGCGGCCTCCCACCAGTGAATTGGGTGATGTTGTCAAGGGGGGGGGGGGGGGGGGGTAGCTACTGCCCTCTGGATGCAAGTCAAAAACCCATTGCAGGTCCAGCTTGGGGAGCTGGCTGCGCTCTAGGAGCCCTCTGCTGATGAGGCTGGGCTCTCTGAGAGGGCCGGGTTGTACGATCACGGGATGTAGGAGGGTAATACCTCCGTGGTCTATAAAATTGTTTCCTAGTGTCCCTACATGGGCCCCCTATGGGTTGCGAAAGGGGTATCCGAGATGGCAGTGGATAGTTGATGCAGGGTTTCATGATGGTTCTTGAGCTAGGCCACTGCATCCTGAATCTTGTCCCCAAACAAGTTTTCTCCTGTACAGGGGAGATCAGCCAATTTGTCCTGAACCTCTGGGTGTAGGTCCAAAGCCTTAAGCCAGGCCCAGTACCTGGCACTATTGCCCACTGCCAAGACTCTGGATGCTGTCTAGAAAGAGTCATAGGCTGCTCTGACCTTGTGTTTTCCAGCCTCCAATCCTTTCTGGAGGATAGAGGCCAAGCCCTCCCAGAACTGCTGTGGCAGGGTCTCTGAGAATTCCTAGACTTGTTTCCAAAGATTCCTATTGTATTGGGTCATGTAAAGTTCGTATGCTGCTAAGCGAGCAATTAACATAGACCCTTGGAACACCCTGCAGCCTAAGACATCTAACACTATGTTCTATGTAATGCCTTTTGGCAATTTTCATGTTCTGTTTCAATGTAAACCGATGTGATCTTTATTTCATATAGGAACACCGGTATATAAAAATCTAAAAATAAATAAATAAATAACACCTTCTGTCCTTTCCAGGAGGGGCAGAGGAGTGAGGATGGGTCCTTTTAGCTTTCTTCTGGGCTGATTCCACAACCACAGATTGGTAGGGTAATTGGCTCTTTTGAAACCCCAAGGTTTGTTGTACGAGGTAGGTTGCATCGGTCTTCTTGTTGACTGGAGGCACCATACCTGGGTATTCCCAGAGGTGGTGCAAGAGGTTGAGGAGACCTCATGCACTGGGACTGCCATAACTTCTTTTGGGGCATCCACAAACTGTAGGACCTCCAACATTTTGTGTCTAGTGTCCTCCTCAGTTAGAAGTTTGAATGGAATAGTCTCAGACTGACAAAACTGGCAAAGGAGAGGTCCTCCGGAGGGTAGCGCCACCTCTCTTCCAGGGGTGAAGGCTCAGAAAGAAGTTCCTCTGAAGCCTGTGAGGAATGGTCAGAGAAGGCATTGTCCCATGGATCATAAGGAGGCTCCCCTTCACCCACTGGACCTCCAGATGGAGGGAGATGGTGAAGCCGCACTGAGGCAGGCGGCGCCGGCACCGAAAGCACTGGGGTCAGGAAGGGCCGTTGAGGCACCGGTAGTGCTGACGGCCCTGGAACGGGTTCTGGCATCAGCAGGTCCTGTGCAGGGAATGGGCCAGGGGCCGCATCTTCTTCCTCCGAGGAACCCGGAATCGGAATTGAGACTGGGGAAGGCATCGGTGGTTGGCTCAGTACCAAAGGACCCGATGGAAAGGGTTGCGATGGTAGGGCACTAATGAGGGTGTCCAAGCTGTTTGCTTTTTTGACTGCCGCAACACACTGAACCGACGATTTCAATGTGTTATCCACTATGACGCCTAGATGTCTTTCTTGGGTGGTAGCACCTAATATGGAACCTAACATTGTGTAACTATAGCATGGGTTATTTTTCCCTATATGCATCACCTTGCACTTATCCACATTACATTTCATCTGCCATTTTGATGCCCAATTTTCCAGTCTCACAAGGTCTTCCTGCAATTTATCACAATCTGCTTGTGATTTAACTACTCTGAACAATTTTGTATCATCTGCAAATTTGATTACCTCACTCGTCGTATTTCTTTCCAGATCATTTATAAATATATTGAAAAGTAAGGGTCCCAATACAGATCCCAGAGGCACTCCACTGCCCACTCTCTTCCACTGAGAAAATTTTCAATTTAATCCTGCTCTCTGTTTCCTGTCTTTTAGCAGTTTGTAATCCACAAAAGGACATCGCCACCTATCCCATGACTTTTTACTTTTCCTAGAAGCCTCTCATGAGGAACTTTGTCAAACACCTTCTGAAAATCCAAGTACACTACATCTACCGGTTCACCACGTTTATTTACTCCTTCAAAAAAGTGAAGCAGATTTGTGAGGCAAGACTTGCCTTGGGTAAAGCCATGCTGACTTTGTTCCATTAAACCATGTCTTTCTATATGTTCTGTGATTTTGATGTTTAGAACACTTTCCACTATTTTTCCTGGCACTGAAGTCAGGCTAACCGGTCTGTAGTTTCCCAGATCGCCCCTGGAGCCCTTTTTAAATATGGGGGTTACATTAGCTATCCTCCAGTCTTCAGGTACAATTGATGATTTTAATGATAGGTTACAAATTTTTACTAATATGTCTGAAATTTCATTCTTGAGTTCCTTCAGAACTCTGGGATGTATACCATCTGGTCCAGGAGATTTACTACTCTTCAGTTTGTCAATCAGGTCTACCACATCTTCTAGATTCACTGTGATTTGGTTCAGTCCATCTGAATCATTACCCATGAAAACCTTCTCCAGTACAGGTACCTCCCCAACATCCTCTTCAGTAAAAAATGAAGCAAAGAAATCATTTAATCTTTCCGTGATGGCCTTATCTTCTCTAAGTGCCCCTTTAACCCCTCGATCATCTAACGGTCCAACTAACTTCCTCACAGGCTTTCTGCTTCGGATATATTTTTAAAAGTTTTTACTGTAAGTTTTTGCCTCTATGGCCAACTTCTTTTCAAATTCTCTCTTAGCCTGCCTTATCAGTGTCTTACTTGCCAACGCTTATGCATTATCCTATTTTCTTCTGTTGGATCCTTCTTCCAATTTTTGAATGAAGATCTTTTGGCTAAAATAGTTTCTTTCACCTCCCCTTTTAATCATGTCGGTAATCATTTTGCCTTCTTTCCACCTTTCTTAATGTGTGGAATACATCTAGACTGTGCTTCTAGGATGATATTTTTTAACAATGACCACGCCTCTTGCACACTTTTTTTCTTTGTAGCTGCTCCTTTCAGTTTGTTTCTAACAATTTTTCTCATTTTATCAAAATTTTCCTTTTGAAAGTTTCGTACAAGAGCCGTGGATTTGCTTACTGTCCCCCTTCCAGTCATTAATTTAAATTTGATCATATTATGATCATTATTGCCAAGCGGCCCCAACACCATTACCTCTGTCACCAAATCCCGTGCTCCACTGAGAATTGATCTAAAATTGTGCCCTCTCTTGCCGATTCTTGACTGAGTCAGAACTAAACCCTGGTATCAAGTGATGCTCCTCTCAGCATAGAAGTGAAACAGGAAGAGGGGTTACATGTATATACACTGTTTTATCACATATGTCTGCCAGGTGCAAATATACGTGGCATTTTGTATGTGTAGACTGTTAGTTTTCGAAAGGAAAATATGTAGGATACTGCAACAATGTGGGGTGCTGAATGTACCTGTAGTTCCACACAAATTCACTTAAAACTACCTGTTGCTGAGCAAAGAGCTAAGGATCATTAAGCTGTCCTCCATCAATGTAATCATTTCTGCTGATTCTGTTCCTTTTAGTAATAGTTCTCCTCTACTTTTGAATGCTGCAAAACTCAGGTTCTGGTTAGACCAAGCCTCAATAACCTGAGACAGTTTTGCTTCAATGTCTTTCTCCTTTACTGCAGATATGCAGATGTCCTATAAAACAAGATACATGTGCATATATTATCTGTATACATATTTTTCTTTGTATATCAATAAGTCTATATTTGACATTTGACTTAAAAGAGAAATGTCATTAACAGCAATATTATATGTGTTCTGGAAGATGATATAAAGAGCTATCAAATCAAACCTAAAATATACATTTTTTAAGTATTATGTACCACTTTAATGTACAATACAATAACATAGCAAATATCATTTTGTTAAATAGTGATATCATTATTAACCTAGTTGGCTAAATTTTCAAAATCTGAAAAGTCGGATGTCTAAAATCTGTACTTAGTCAAACAATATATTAGACCTCTAACAAATTTGCAAACACTTCTGATTGGTAGTTCAAAGCTATACAATTCACAATTATTACAATATATTTTCTTGCCCTTCCTGCCTAATCCACAATTTTTTTTTACAATCATGGTATGACTAGTATGAAATATACCATTATTTTTCAGAACTAAGGGGGTTATTTTCTATCCCTATCGCACACGAAAAGGGACTTTTTGCATATGAAAAGTCCCTTTTCGCGTGCGTTAGCTAGATAGGGGCAGAGTCAGGGTGGTGTCGGGACCAGAAGAGGAGGAGTCGGGGGGGCGTCGGGGCAGACGCCGTCGAAACTTCGCTGGTGGCAAAAAAGTCCTTATGATAATTCACAAGGACATTTACAACATCTCCCCCCTCCAGCTAAGCATTCAATTACGTCCGTACACATCAGACAGACCTATCAGAAGAGCATACAGAGGCACAATTTACACCCCCCCCCCCCTCCGCTAAAACCGCCTTAAGGAAGCGAGCCTTATCAACAGCGGGTCCCACTCTCTGGAATACGCTTCCTCCGGATCTCCGACAAGAACCCTGCCTTCAGACATTCAAAAAAAAAAACTTAAAACTTGGCTTTTCAGTTAAGCCTTTGATGGAGAGATAAGCACTCTCTGATCCCGCTGCTCGGACAAGATCAAGCTGTTTCTTTCAAATTAGTCCTCCCAGTTCTTATCTGGGGCCCCCTGTTTTAAACCCATCAGGTTCTTAAGTCATTAACCCTCTTGTTCTAAATGTTCCTGTTTTTCAAATGTTTCCTTTGTAAATGTTCCTGTTAAATGTTCTCTGTAATCGTTCCCAAGCGACTGTTCTGTTTCCATGTAAACCGGTGTGATCTGTATTCTATACAGGAACGTGGCATATAAGAATTTAAAAATAAATAAAGAAAGAAAGAAATAGGTAAGACCCCTTATCGCCGCCAGTAGCACGCCCAATAGCACCACCTAGAAATCCTGTAACTAGCATCTGCCCCAAAGGTGATGTAGTATCCTCTTGCACCAAGAATATGTCTCCAAGGTCACATGCTCAGGAGAGAAGGGTTAGGACAACCTTTGTAAATGATGATTCAATTCTTAGGATGGTAGATATAGCTGCGTAGCTTGTTGACATTAGGATTACTTGGTAACTTACCTGCTTGGTGTGAAGGTGATGGATCTCTCACATTACAATATTGCTATATTAATATAATATTAATATATTATATTAATATAATATTAATATTATTATTATTAATATTATATAATTAATATTATATAATATTATAATATTAATATTAATATTAATACTAATATTAATATAATATTAATATAATAAAAATATTGCTGTTTTAATGTAACTTTTCATTTCTACCTAGATGTTAATTGGTTCCCCCCTGTTCTATTGTAAACCGGTACGATAAGACCTGGTCTTGAGTATCGGTATAGTAAAAGAAGTTAAATAAATAAAATAAATTACATAGATAGTGCTGGGAAGGAGCCAACTATCTTGGTACATGTGGGTGCCAAGTGCAGGAGGGAGGATCTGGAAGCCAAATTTAAGATTTTAGATAGAAAGTTGAAATGCAGAACCTCCAGGGTTGCATTCTCAGAAATGTTCCCTGTTTTACATGCAGGACCCAGAGGCAGGCAGAGCTGCAGAGTCTCTATGCATGGGTGAATCAATGATACAGGGAAGAGAGTTATTGGTTTATTAGGAACTGGGCCTCATTTTGTGCAAGGGGGTCCTTTTCTGAAAGCATATTCTCCACCCTAACCAGAGTGGAACCAGGCTGCTGGCACTAGCCTTTAAAAAAAGAAATAGAGCAGCTTTTAAACTAGATGATGAGGGAAAACCAACAGCTGCTCAGAAGTATATGGTTCGGAATGATGTACCTTTAAAGGATGCAAAGAGAACAGGGAAATTAGGGCATCCCAGTAGAAAGGTTGATGCCACCCATGAGATGCCCCGTGAGATGTCGATGCCACCCTGTGAACCAACACAGGCTGCATCAGTAACACACTGATGAGTTCGTTCAGGGATTACAACAGCGGCTTGAGGAGAGACAGTGCCAGTCCCAGTGCCATCAGTGCCCTGACACTGAGGTTCTGTAGTGTCTTCTCCACAGTCAGCTGCATGTGCCTCTCCAGCTTCTCCTTGAAGCATGCTGATGCCAGGACCTACTAGGACCCAGGAGGTATAACTGCATCCTCTTTGAAACCGAGAGCAGGATCAGTGGTGGGCATCAGAACTGGTAGAGACCATCTTGTATCTCAGGTATTGATGGAGGATTTGCTTTCTGCACCATGGGGACACTTTGGGAGCATCACAGCAGAAGCTGGTACAACCCCATGCCTGGCATCATGCATTCGAACTTGCCCGACTCTGGCCGAGTTTCGTTCACGTATGAGCTGCCTCAGGGGCTGCTACAGACAAAATAAAATTAAAATCAAAACACACACATATATATAAGAGACAAATTAACATAAATGTATGTAAAAACTTGTAACTTACTTGTATGGAAATTAAAAACACTCAATTGTGTGCACATTCAGTCATTTATTTACATTTTTGTTTACATGTTTCAGTTTATATGTTGTCAAAATATGTGCACACAATTGAGTGTTTTTAATTTCCATACAAGTAAGTTACAAGTTTTTACATACATTTATGTTAATTTGTCTCTTATATATATGTGTGTTTTGGTTTTAATTTTATTTTGTCTGTAGCAGCCTCTGAGGCAGCTCATATGTGAGTGAAACTCTGCCAGTCGGGCAAGTTCGAATAAAGAATCCCTTTTTACACCGATCCTTTTCGTTTTTTCGCTATCCAGCATTATTGATCGGCTTCCGCTTTGTTTTTTGATGGCATCATGCATTGACAGAAACCAATTCTTTGGCTTCCCTCAGTGCTCAGATCATTCCTTCACCAGTGCTGAGGCTAAAGATAATAACCTGGGGGAGGCATACCTAGCAGTCACCAACATCGATGGAACCAACGGTTCTGTCAATGTCGATGGCTCAGTGTCCGTCTGTGTGGCTCCATGGCTCCTCGATGCGGATGTCTCTGATGCTGATGGGCCGGTCTTCTCTGGCCCGAAGAATTGATCCATCTTATTGAACTGGAATTTACGCCCTCTAGGGATCATCTGGGCACACTTGCTGCAACCCCAGATGTTGTGCCATGTCCCCATGCAGAGGATACTTCGATCATAGGGATCCGTGATTGACATAGTCCTCAAGCACAGGGGGCATGGCTTAAACACAGAAGTGAGCATGTTGATTTGAAATAAAAGGGATGCAAAATGGAACTTGATGGCAGCAGCCTATGATGACTGGTGGGTACTGAAGGCACTACCACCAAGGGGAAACAACTGCAAAAGAAAACTTACTGAAACACCCTAAAACCTGGCTAAGATGATAAGGAGAGGACTGGATGGGACCCTGCATCGATCACAATCATGAAAAAAAACACTGAGAAAGGCCCAACTTCCTATGAAGTTAGAAAAAGGAGAGAGAGAGAGAGTGAAACTTAATGTTGCCATGACACAGAAGGCTCCGTGGAAAAGAAGAGGCTGAGGGGAACTCGCATGCATGCATGGTATAATGCATGCTGAGCTTTCTCAGAGAGGCTCAGTCAAAGTTCTAGAAACCTTGACATACGTTTTCCCTTCCAGGCTGCATCTAATGATGTCACCCACGTGTGAGTACTGCCATCCTGTTTGTCCTCATAAAATATACTTGATGGCTGCCATGCCTCCTTGCAGGCCCCCATCCATGTTTCACTGCATACAACAGAAAAGCTGTAATGTGCTCCCTTTTCCCCCAGGCTCACTTTTATCTTTTAGCTCGGCAGAGAGAACCCTGCCCAGAATCCCATTGCAGTTTGAGTCTCTCTAGCATCATGCAGCACGTTGCTGGATGAGGAAGCCAACGCGGTGCTCTTGGCAGGGAGTGGTGGAGAAGGCACTGCAACGGCTATTGGTATGACTATCTTTGGACAACCGAGCAAAGTGTTGCTGGAGCTGAAGGATTGGGGAGGAACAGAGCTTCCATTGTTGGATTGTTGAGCGAGTCCATATTACAAATTCAAATGTCCTTGTCCATGAAGAGACCTATTTCTTTTTCTCTTGAGTCTAACTGGAACACCACTTTAGACATGGGGAGTTCTATTTCTTGACAACTATCCCCTTTGGTTAAAAATTGTGTGGATCTCGACAAATGAGTCCAAGTATTGGAAAATACTTCAATGGACCTGGGTCAGCAAATTGTGTTAATATGAATTGATATGAATGCAGTTAAGCTAACCTAGGAGGCAGTCATCAAAGAGAATTCTTATCTGGCCGCTAAAATGGAAAACTTTGGAAATATAGGGCCAGATCTTAAAATCTATTCGCAGGCATAGATTTGTTTGCACAACCCGGCGCGAACAAATCTACGCCCGATTTTATAACATGTGCACGCTGCCGCGCATGTTATAAAATCCAGGCTCGGCGCGCGCAAGGAGGTGCACACTTGTGCACCTTGCACGCGCCGAGCCCGAGGGGAGCCCCGATGGCTTTCCCCGTTCCCTCCAAGGCTGCTCCGAATTTTGTTCCCCCCCACCTTTCCTGCCCTTCCCCTATCTAACCCACCCCCCAGCCCTACCTAAATCCCCCCCGCCTTATTTTGTTGAGTTACATCTGCCTCTGCCTCTGGCAGGCATAACTTGCGTGCACCGGCTGTCTGCCGGCGCAGCAGGCCACGACACAGGCCGCTGTGTCGAGGCACTCGGCCAAGCTCCTGGACCATCCCCGGACCGCGGCCCCACCCACGGCCTGCCCATGTTTTCAAGCCCCGGGACATATGCGCATAACCCTTTTAAAATCCATCCCATAGTGAGGAATAAAAATCTCAGGTTTATTAATTTTCCTAAACTACCTTTAATATCTCCAAAGAAAATGTTTAGAAGATATTTAATAGAGATTCTACATGTACCTGAGAATGTTATCCCTCCTACTTCTAAGATTTATCATCTTCCACCTTTCAAAAGGAGATCTAAAGAAACTAATGGGGATGCTCGAGTGTCTTTAGTTCCCACTGAAGGATCCAGTTTGGAGGTATTTGATTTGCTTGAGACCTTTGATACTGAAATGGCTGTCCCAGCAACGTTGATAGTTTCTATCATTCTTGAACCTGACAAGGACTGGCTATTAAGACTTTTCTGTCGACACAGCTCTGAAACTTTCTTGCAATTTAAAGTGAAAGTATTTCCTGATGTCTCTAGACCAGACCTGGGCAAGGGGCGGCCCGCGGGCTGAATCCGGCCCGCCGACGGTCTGTGACCGGCCCGCCCACTGCTGAGAGCAGACGGGGAATGAGGCACTCTGCCTTCCCTTGCAGAGGGAAGGCAGCAGTTCATTCTCCGCTCCCTCGCCGGAGAATGAACTGTTTTTTTTTTTTTTACAGCATCCGGTGGGGGGGAGGGAGTGACTCGAGCGAAGGCACGCTGCCCGATTGGCCGGTGCTGGGCTGCCCAGCACCGGCCAATCGGGCAGCGTGCCTTCGCTCGAGTTTCTTTCCTACATACCGTATTTTTCGCTCCATAAGACACACTTTTCCCCCCCCCAAAAGTGGGGGGAAAATGTATGTGCGTCTTATGGAGCGAATATTTAAAAAAAAAAAAAATCTAACAAACCCCCCCACCCTCCTGACTCCCCCAAGACCTGCCGACTTAATTTACTGCAACCCCCCACCCTCCTGACCCCCCCAAGACCTGCCGACTTAATTTACTGCAACCCCCCACCCTCCTGACCCCCCCAAACCTGCCAAACGTCCCTGGTGGTCCAGCTGGGGTCCAGGAGCAGTCCGGAAATGATCTCCTGGGCGTGGGCCGTCGGCTGCCAGTAAACAAAATGGCGCCGACGGCCCTTTGCCCTCACTATGTCACTGCGACCGACCGCTGCTATTGGTCGGTCTCAGTGACATAGTGAGGGCAAAGGGCCGTCGGCGCCATTTTGTTTACTGGCAGCCGACGACCGAAGCTCAGGAGATCATTCCCGGACCGCTCCTGGACCCCAGCTGGACCACCAGGGACGTTTGGCAGGTCAGGAGGGTGGGGGGTTGCAGTAAATTAAGTCGGCAGGTCTTGGGGGGGGTCAGGAGGGTGGGGGTTATAGTAAATTAAGTCGGCAGGTCTTGGGGGGGTCAGGAGGGTGAGGGGTTGTAGTAAATTAAGTCGGCAGGTCTTGGGGGGGGTCAGGAGGGAGGGGTTGTAGTAAATTAAGTCGGCAGGTCTTGGGGGGGGGGTCAGGAGGGTGGGGGTTGTTAATTTAAAGGGTTGGGATGGGGGTTTTTTTGGGGGGGAGGGGTTCCCAGAGAAAGAAAAGTTTTCTGATCTGGGGAGTGGACCGAAATGGCCCTCCCCAGACCCGAAAACAAAATGGGGAGGAAAAAAAAAGCTATGCACTCCCCTAATTTGCTCCATAAGACGCCCAGACGCAGAGCCGGTTTAGCACAATTTTTTTTTTTTTTATTTCCCCCCTCTGAATCCTAGGTGCGTCTTATAGTCAGGTGTGTCTTATGGAGCGAAAAATACGGTATGTCACAGTTCCGCCTTTCGTGGTCTTTTTTCAGGGGTCCCCAACCACCGGTCCGCGGACCGGGCCGTGGGAGTTTTTTGCCGGTCCGCAGCGCGCACTCCTGGTCTCTCCCGCTGCCGTTGCCGCTGGGCTGTCAGCACGTTCAAGCCCAGTGGTAACGGCAGCGGTGTTAGAAGCTGTGGCACCCGCGGCTGGCCTTTTCTTCTTCCCGTGCCTGCACCCCTCCCTCCCGTGACCCGGAACAGGAAGTGATACACGGAGCGGTGCGCGGGAAGGAGAAAGAGCCATGCCGCGTCGGCTGCAGCGTCGGTCCCCGAGCAATTGAAGCAGCCGGTAATCGAGAAAGGAGTCAGCAGCATGAGCCTCCCGCGGCTGATGGGATTCTTCTTTCTTGGCCTGCGGGGGCTACTGCAGCTCCCATTTGTGCTCGGGGGGGGGGAAGGAAGTGAGTAAGAGAGAGAGTGAGAAGCAGCCAGCCAGCCTGTGTGTGATTGACTGGTCAGAGAGCTGATGTGTGTGTGTATGTGAGAGACAATGAAAGTGATTGCTCAGGGAGATGACTGATGTGTATGTGAGAGTGTGAGACATTAGTCAGGGAGGTGACTGATGTGTGTGTGTGTGTGTGAGAGAAAAAGCATGGGTATGTGGGTAAGCATGAGCGTAAGAAGCCTGGAGTTGTGGGAGTGAGAAACCTGGGTGAGTGTGCATGCATGAGAGAGAGAGACTGCTTGGTAAGGTGACTGTGTGTGTGAGAGAAAAAGACTGGTGTGTGTGAATGTGATTCAGGGAATGAGAAGCCTGTGCACGTGGAGAGTGAGCATGGAAATGAGAGAGACTGGTGTGTGTGTAACAGAGAGAAAGTGATTATGGGAATGAGAAGCCTGTGCATGTGAAGAGAGTGAGCATGAGAGTGAGAAACCTGGGTGTGTGTGAGACACAGCATGGGAGGGAGAAGCCTGTATATCTGAAAGAGAACTTGGGAGTGGGAAGCCTGTGTGTGTGTGTATGCATGAGTGAGATCAGGTGACTGGTGTGTGTGAGAGAGAGAGAGAGAGAGAGAGAAAGAAAGTGATTATGGGAATGAGAAGCCTGTGCATGTGAAGAGTGAGCATGGGAGTGAGAAACCTGGGTGTGTGTGAGACACATCATGGGAGGGAGAAGCCTGTATATCTGAAAGAGAACATGGGAGTGAGAGACTGGTGTGTGTGTGTGTGTGTGTGTATGAGAGAGAAAAAGAAAGTGATTATGGGAATGAGAAGCCTGTGCATGTGGAGAGAACAAGCATGGGAGTGAGAGACTGGTGAGTGAGTGTGTGTGTGTGTGTGTGTGTGTGTGTGTGTGTGAGAGAGAGCAGAGAAAGTGATTATGAGAGTGAGAAGACCATATATGTAAGTAGAACACGGGAGTGGGAAGCCTGTGTGTGTGTGTGTGTGTGTATGGCATGAGAGAAACTGTTCAGGAAGGTGACTGGTGTGTGTGTGCCAAAGACTGTTTGGGAGATGATTGGTGTGTGAGAGACAGAAACTGGTCATGGGGGCATGACTGGTATGGTGTGAGTGTGAGAGACATGGGCACTAAGGAAGAGCACCATAAGTATAGAGCTTAGCTTCTACTGCTGCTTCTGGTGTGTGCCACGGCCTGCAGGGAAGGGGAGTAGGAGAGCTGCTGGAGGGGGTAAGTAAAGGTGGCTTTAAGTTTATTTTTCTTGACTGCCATTTTAATTGTGTGATGTCTGCTTTTTTGAAATATTTTATTGGTGTTTGGAGAATGTTTAATAGTTTTTATGAGTTTTTAATTGTTGGATGTTATTCTGTTCATAGCTGTTTTGAAACATTTATTCTGCTTATTAGTATAGTTTTACAATTATTTCTGTGTGGGGATCTATAGTGCTTGCTAGTTCTGTTTTCCTAATAAGAGGTGTATTGGTTTTTAGGACCTGATTTAATATTTGTAGTGTTGCCTTTTCATAGATAGGGTTGCTCCTGTTTGAGTGTATTCCATAATACAGGTGTAACTGTGTGCGGATTAGTTTATGTGCATTACTACAGATCCTGGGAGTATGTTAGGTCGGTTCTGTGTCTGTTACCGAGATGAGATATTTTGCTAGCATGTAAGCGTTTGTATCGGTCTTATTTGTTGTGTTTTCTCAGAGGACATGCATTGGTGGTAAACTGCTGTCTTTTCATAAGTAGGGCTATTGAGAACTGAGTTAATTATATTAGTCCGGCCCTCTAAAACCATCCCAATTTCTCATGCGGCCCCATGGGAAAATTAATTGCCCACCCCTGCTCTAGACAGACAGAAAAAAAATGGAAGCAATTTCTCCTTATGCACTCTAAGGCTCAACAAATGGGGGGAGCTTTTTTTCTTAAGTTTCCTTTCAAATGCATTATTAAGTATCAGGATAGTTTTTATGTTTTTTATGACCCTCCACAATTGACCCAATTCGTGAGTGATAAAATTGCTAATACTGGACCCACTGGAACTTCTTAATCATGAATTTTTGGTAACTAGTTGTCTATTATGTAGTAGTACTGCTTAAATACTGATCTTTTCTTCCTTTACATTATATTATATTATTTCCTTGGGTTGTGTATTGGATACCCCATTGCCTGAGAACTTAAACTGGAAATTGAAATGATTGTATAGTAGTGATTATAGTTTTTTTCTTTTCTTGTTATATACTCATGTTTTCAATTTACTATTTTTCTTTCAAGATTTATGTCTTGTATTTATTTTTGGAAATGTAGACATAAAAAATTAATAAAAAGTAAGAAAATAACACGGCTTGCAATTTTTCAGGCAAACCGTGTTATTTTATTACCACAAAATTTCCTAGCAATATGCTGCTTTGCATGCATTTGCTTGCAAAGCAGCTCAAAACCTTTTCTACATTATTTGGCCTAAAATAACGTGGTATTTTAAATACCACGTTATTGCTGCATTAAGGCATTTACTGCATGGTAAATGCTGTTTACTACACAGTAATTGCTGAATGCAACTTAGCAAATATACACCTAAGTTAGGTGCTCAGCTTTCATTTTGAAAATTGGCCTCAGAGTAAAGCAAAATTGCTTACCTTGTAATAGGTGTTATCCCAGGACAGCAGGATGTAGTCCTCACATATGGGTGACGTCACTGACGGAGCCCTAGTGCGGGAAAACTTTCTGTCAAAGTTTCTAGAAACTTTTGACTGGCCCTGTGAGGCCACTGAGCATGCCCAACATGCCATGATATTCTCTGCCACAGGGGTCTCTCTTCAGTCTCGTATGTAGCAATAAGCTTTAGCAAAAATAAAATAATAAAAGGTAACATACCCAACTCCGCGGGGTGGCGGGTGGGTTTCATGAGGACTACATCCTGCTGTCCTGGGATAACACCTATTACAAGGTAAGTAATTTTGCTTTATTCCAGGACAAGCAGGATGCTAGTCCTCACATTTGGGTGATTAGCAAGCTAGAGGCTGAGTCATTTTGTAGTGAAGCAATAGTGAAGTACTGTTGGTGAAAATGAGGCAGCCGAAGATCACAGCAGGTTGAATGTAGAAGAAGTTGGGATTAAACTGGAAACAAGTTCTTTAAGACAGATTGTCCATAGGCTGAATCTTGTTTTCCTTCTTTGTCCAAACAGTAATGAGTTGCGAAAGTGTGAAGAGAACTCCATGTTGCTGCTTTACATATGTCAAGGATTGGCACTGAACGATAATGTGCTACTGAAGTTGACATTGCTCTTACTGAATGCGCCTTTCCTCGCCCTTGGAGAGGAAGGCCTGCTTTTGATAGCAAAACTGTATGCAATCTGCTAACCAGTTAGATAGAGTTTGTTTACTCATGGCTTTACCCGGTTTGTTTGGATCATAAGAAACAAACAGTTGAGTAGATTTCCTGTGGACTGCAGTGCGGTCTAAGTAAAAGGCTAACGCACGTTTACAGTCCAAGGTGTGTAAGGCTCTTTCTCCTTGATGAGAATGAGGCCTTGGAAAGAATGTTGGTAAAAGTATGGTTTGGTTCAAGTGGAATTCCGTAACTACCTTGGGGAGGAATTTTGGATGTGTTTGGAGAACCACTCTGTCATGAAGGAATTTTGTGTAAGGTGAGTACGTGACAAGTGCTTATAACTCACTAACCCTCCTAGCAGATGTAATTGCTATGAGGAAGATAGTTTTCCATGTGAGAAATTTAAGATCACAGGAATTCATGGGTTCAAAGGGAGAATGCATGAGTCTTGTTAAGACCAGATTCAGGTCCCATTCTGTGACTGGTGGCCGAATTGGTGGTTTAAGGTGAGTTAAACCTCTCATGAACCAGGTGACGAGAGGTTGCGTGGATATAGGTGCATCTCTCAGCTTGTTATGGTAAGCCGAGATTGCACTTAAATGTATCCTAACAGATGAAGTCTGAAGACCAGAGTCTGAAAGATGACATACATAGTCTAATAGAGAAGTTGTGGGGCAGGAAAAAGGATCAATACTCTTTTGCCTACACCACAAAGTAAACCTTTTCCATTTTGAAGAATAGTTCTTTCGTGTGGAAGGTTTGCATGAAGCTAGAAGCACTTGAGATACATTGGATGAAAGATTGAGTGGTTGTAAAATCAAGCTTTCAACATCCATGCTGTCAGGGATAGGGATTGAAGGTTGGGATGGCGCAACCGACCCTGATCCTGAGGTATGAGAGTGGGAGCTACACCCAGGAGAATTGGATCCCTGATCAAGAGGTCTAGAAGTGTGGGAAACCATACTTGTTGAGGCCAATACGGGGCTATGAGTATCATAGACCCTTTGTCCTGTTGTAGCTTCACTAGAGTTTTGGTTATGAGCGGTACTGGAGGATATGCTTATAGTAGGCCTGAGTTCCAAGGGCGAGCAAAGGCGTCCTTGGCTAGCTGGTTTTTTTGTTTGTGTAAAGAACAGAACTTGTCCACTTTGTGATTCAGGTGTGATGCAAAGAGGTCTATTGTCGGTTGACCCCAACTTTGAAAGATTCTGGTCACTACTGAGGGATCCAGGGACCATTCGTGTGGTTGGAATTGACGACTGAGTCGATCCGCTAGTACATTTTGTATGCCTGCCAGATAAGTGGTCCGGAGAAACATTGAGTGTGTTAGGGCCCAGGCCGAAATCTGTGCAGCTTCTTGACAAAGGAGATACGAGCCTGTACCTCCCTGTTTGTTGATGTACCACATGGCTACTGTGTTTTCCGTTTGGATTAGAACAGTCTTGTGTGAAAGGAAGTCCTTGAACGCATGCAGCGCATAACGTACAGCTCGAAGCTCCAGGAAATTTATTTGAAAAGTTGCTTCGAGGTTTGTCCAAGTCCCCTGGGTTTGGAGATTGTCTATGTGAGCTCCCCAACCCAAGGTGGATGCATCTGTAGTTAAAGTTATCTGTGGGACTGGTTATTGAAAACATAGGCCTTTGCGCAAGTTGTCCATGTTTGTCCACCAAAGTAGAGATAATCTTAGTTGGTGGGTCACTTGAATTGGATAATGTAGTGGTTGAATGGCTTGATCCATTGTGATCTTAAAGTCCATTGGGTAACTCTCATGGCGAGCCGTGCCATAGGAGTGACATGAACTGTGGAGGCCATGTGACCTAGTAGGGTTAGAAACTGATGAGCTGTGGCTTGTTTCTGTGAGTAAATTGATTTTGCCAGGAGGGAAAGAGTCTTTGCCCAATCCTCGGGTAGAAAGGCTCTTGATAGGATAGTGTTCAAGTCTGCACCTATGAATTGAAGTAGGTGAGTTGGAGTAAGGTGGGATTTTTGATAGTTGAGAAAACCCATAGAGTGAAGTAGAGAAATCGTTTGACTGAGAGAAGTGAGAGCTCCTTGTTGAGATTGACTTCTGATGAGCCAGTCATCTAGATATGGAAAGACATGGACACTTTGTTTGTGGAAATGTCCTGCTATTACTGCCAGACATGTTGTGAATACTCTGGGAGCAAAGGCTAGTCCGAATGGCAGAACTCTGTACTGGAAATGTTGATGGCCCACCATGAAGCTCAGGTACTTGCGATGAGGAGGGAAAATTGGAATGTGAGCGTAAGCATCTTGAAGATCCAGAGAACAAAGCCAATCTCCTGTTTGAAGAAGTGGAAGCATGGAACCTAGAGATATCATCCTGAACTTTTCTTTCTTCAGAAATTTGTTGAGATTTCTGAGATCTAAGATGGGACGTATGCCTCCGATTTTCTTTGGAATGAGGAAATAATGGGAATAGAATCCTCTGACCTGCTGAGTCCGGGGCACTATTTGTATAGCCCTGGTTCTCAGAAGGATGCATAATTCTGCTTGTAGATGAATTAGCTGAGATTCTTGCTGTAGAAAAATTCTCGGTGGAGATTCTGGTGGAATTGAGAGGAAATTGAGTTTGTAACCTCGAGAGACTATGAAGAGTACCCATTGGTCTGATGTAATTTTTAGCCAATGATTGTTAAAATAGGATATTCTGCCTCCTACTGGTAGGTCTGGTCGAGGATTTAGGAGATGAATTTGTTTTCTGGTTTCTGTTTCAAAAACCCGCAACTGGCCCTGTCTGTGGAGGAGGTTGCGGGTGTGTAGTTCTTGGTTGCCTGTCCTGGGAACGTTGTTGCGGCCTAGTGGACCTGCCTCTGGATGCTTGTGGGTAGTACCTTCTTTGCCGGTAGTATGAGCATCTCGGTTCTCACCTAGGAGGACAACGAGGAGGCTGTGTAGAAGGTTCTTGTGGGACCTGTGATAATTGATGTAAGGTCTCTGTATGTTCTTTTAGTTGTTGCACAGCATCCTGGACCTTTGTACCAAAAAGGTTATCCCCAACACATGGCAAGTCAACAAGTTTGTCTTGGACCTCAGGCCTAAGGTCAGAGGCCTTAAGCCATGCCCATTGTTGAGCGCTAATCCCAGCAGCTGCTGTTCTGGAAGCCGTCTCAAAACTATCATAGGCCGCCCTGACTTCATGTTTCCTGGCCTCTAGGCCTTTATGAATTATGGCCTGTGCTACTCCTGAAATTGTGATGGTAAAGATGTGGTGAATTCCTCCATCTGCTTCCACAGATTCCTCTGATACTGTGACATGTAAAGTTGATAAGAGGAAATTTTGGCATTCAGGATCGCCCCTTGATACACCATCCTACCCAGGGAATCGAGAAATCTGTTATCTTTTCCTGGGGGGGGGGGGGTTTGAAGAATGTGGACGAATACATTTGGATTTCTTCTGTGCGGATTCCACTACCATGGATTGGTGCGGTAACTGATTTTTTATATCCCGGAGTAGTCTGTGGTGTCTACTCATTTGTTGACAGCAGAGACAGAACATGGGTGCTCCAAGATATGATGCTGGAGATCCAGAAGTACCTCATGTATTGGGATAGCTAAGACTTGTTTTGGTGGGTCAACAAACTGAAGTACTTCCAAAGTTTGTTGCCTTGTATCTTCTTCTGCAACCAATTTAAAGGGGATGGTATCTGCCATCTCTTGTATGAAGGTGGAAAATGACAAATCCTCTGGTGGGGACTTTTTTCTTTGTTCTGGAGGTGAAAGCTCCAACATGAAGTCCTCAGAGGATGTATCAGTATGATCATCATCCCAGGTGTCATTTGGATCATCCCTGTATGGAGAAAGCGGGGAAGATCTGGGTGGAAGATGAAGGCCCGATGGTCCTGGTTGTGGATCATCCGAGGGTATTATTGGAGAAGTGTCCTCTAATGTTTTTGGTGGAAGGATATCGATGACATCTTGGTATCTTTTCAAGAGACGTTAAAAAATGCCAAATCATGTTGTTCTGGAGCTTCTGATAGCGGCTGCATCGATGGCATGGTAGTCGGTATCGATGCAGGTGTCGATGGAAGTGCTAGCAATGGTATTGAAGAGGTTAACGATGCTGGCATTGAGATTGGCCTCGATGAACCCGTCGGTATCTGTGCGTAGATCAACGTCGATGCCGTAATCAACCTCAGTGCGGGCATCGAATTCGAGTCTGGCACCGGCATCGACACTGGCATCGGTGTTACCACTGGCATCGGTAAGTTTACTGGCATCGGTGCTGCAGTCACCAGCATCAGCGGGAGCGCCGAAGTTACTTATTGCTCCTGAAGAGCCTGGATGACCACTTGTCTGATAAGGACAGATAATTCCGGCGTTACAACTGATGGAGTCAGAGCAGTTGTACGCGGTGGCGGAGGCTGTGGTGGCAGATCCTGCACAGAGCCCTGTGGAGGTTCTGGTGTCAATGGTTCCTGAGAAACAGGCCCAGGCATAGTAGGAACCGAGGTAACTTGGCTCCGTGGCCGTTTTGCCGTCGATTCTTCCGGGAGAAGAGAAGACTCCGATGTTGATGGACGTCGGTGTCGATGACAATGTTTTGTCTTGTGTTGATCGATGGATTTCAGCAATGCCGTCGATGACGCCGGGGAAGGATGGTCCCCTGATTCTCCCGAACGATGTTTTTTGAGTAAGACCCGTTTAGTAGCTCCGGCCGGAGACGATTTTGACGACGTCGAGGGATATGGAAGGAGTTGAAGGTGGAACAAATGTTCCATTTTCTCTTGACGAGCTTTTCTTCCTTTTACTGTCATCTTTGCGCATTTTGGACAGGTATAAACGTCGTGTTTTTCACCGAGGCACATCACACACTCGAGGTGTGGCTCGGTGATGGACATTGTCCAGTTACATATAGGGTATTTTTTGAAGCCCGTAGACATTTTCGATTGACAGCCGTCGGTGAGAAAAAATGAGAATTCTTGAGAAATAAGAGAATTCTTGAGAAATAAGAGTAAAATATGAGACAGAGGTACTCACCAGCCGGTAGAGAACCCCGAGAGATCCCAATGGGAGAAAATATGTTTTGAGAAATATGACTTTTCAGTCAGAAATTGTTTTGAGAGACTCACAACGGTTCCTGCTCCACGATGCCTACAGCAGCACGGAAAAACGAAGACTGAAGAGAGACCCCTGTAGCAGAGAATATCATGGCATGCTGGGCATGCTCAGTGGCCTCACAGGGCCAGTCAAAAGTTTCTAGAAACTTTGACAGAAAGTTTTCCTGCACTAGGGCTCCGTCAGTGACATCACCCTTATGTGAGGACTAGCATCCTGCTTGTCCTGGGATAAACGCAGTGCTGCTCTAGGCTGAGAAAGAAATAATTTCATATTTATTACTTCTACATTCTAGGATTTTTCAGACTTTTTCCCAAGTAGATTTAGCGTAGACAATTCAGATTCTAACACAATCGTTTTGGGGTTATTTTTACTTTTTCTCCCAGTTACTACTTGTTGTATTTACCTCAATATCTTCCTTATTTCGAAGTAATGGTGCTTCCATTATGTTTTTCAAACAAAAAGTGTCAGACTCTACATCAAATTTATGTCCTGTTAATTCAGAAATAGAATCCCAGTGCCTTGGCTTCAGAGATTTATTTGTCATCATTTCTAATAGTGGACATGATTCACTGAAATCATCTATTCTTTTCTTCAGATCTAAATAGGCTTGCCAATCTGTAAGCCCTTTTGGAAGCTTGCGACACCTAAAAAAAAAAAAAAAAAGGAATGCATATAAGAACAGATAGCAAAACTTTCATTTACTTTAAAGTACTTGTGCAAAAAACAGTGTGGTTGGAACCATGCCCGTGTAATGAAATGAATGAACGAACCTATCTGTTTTTGCGTAAACTTTCAAGATAATATATGCCTAAGAGAATAATGAGATCTGTTTACTAATCTGAGACATGTGGCCCCACTGCCAATAAATGGCCAATAAATGGACATGTGGCCCCACTGCCAATAAATGGAGCCATGGTACCCAAGGGCCGGTGCAAGGGTATCAGGTGTCCTAGACGAAACCTTTGCCTTGTGCCCACCCCACCCAACCCAACCCCCTCAAGTCCAGGTCCCGGCTCTAGCAGCAACCTCACTCAGACAGGCCCCCTTCTCTTACACTCACTTAGGTTCCTTGTCTCATTCACACATGCACCTTTACACAAGCTCCCTCCCTCTCTCTTATTAACACCATTGCTCTCTCATACACACACAATTTTTCTCAGTCATACACGCACATAAACAAAGACATCGCTCATGGCCCGCCGAAACTCTGCTTCTCTCAACCACGAGCAGGATGGGTGCTGCTCACGGCCTGCTGACTGCAGTGCCGAGACAGAGAGAGAGAGAGTGTGTGTTCATGCCTCTGGGGGTGGCACCATAGTAAGCATCTATTTATGCTACTTTAGGAGGCCCACCTAGTAACTTGAGGTGAGATTTAGGTAGTAGTATAGGGGTTAGAGGCCACTTTGACATGCAGAGTGAGATGTACAAACAGAACAGTGCACTTTTGTGAAGATTTGATGTCTTTCGGAGAGAGGAAACTCACACAACAATGAGATTTGTACAAAGTTCTCCTAAACTAGCTTGATGTTACCCAGGTAGAGAGTCCATCAAGCTAGGTTGAGAGAACCTTTCCTTGAGCTGCAAAGGTGTGAAGAGAACTCCATGTTGCGGCTTTACATATACTATACACACACTACAGAGGGACTCAGCAATATATAATGCCCAAATTTTATTGTATACACAAATTTACCCGATGTATTTAACACACATATTACATAAATCCTGTTATGTGTAATTATGATCTCCCTAACATTAAAACAATGTCATCCATACTAGGGATGTGAATCGTTTTTTGACGATTTAAAAAATCTTCCGATATTTTTTAAATCGTCAAAAATCGTTAGAGTGCGCGATACAATAGAAATTTTCCCGTTTTATCGTGAAAAATCGTTACTCCCGTTAGCGTCCACTAACGGGAGTTATTTGGGGGGAGGGCGGGAAAACCGGCACACCAAAACAACCCCTAAACCCACCCCGACCCTATAAAACTAATCCCTTACCTTCCCCCACCCTCCCGAACCCCCCCAAAACTTTTTACGAGTACCTGGTGGTCCAGTGGGGGCGCAAGGACCGATCTCCTGCTCTCAGGCCATCGGCGCCATTTTGGCTGCCACTCAAAAATGGCGCCGATGGCCCGATAAAAAAAAAAAACGCACACGACCCTTTAAAAATGACCCCTTAGCTTCCTCCACCCTCCCGATCCCCCAAAACATTTTAAAAATTACCTGATGATCCAGTGGTGGTCCCGGGAGCGATCTTCCATTCTCAGGCCATCAGCTGCCACTCATAAAGATGGCGCCGATGGCCCTTTACCCTTACCATGTGATGGCCGGCCAGCCACTGGCTGGCCGGCCATCTTTAAAGATGGCGCCGGCCAGCCAGTGCTCCTACCATGTGACAGGGGCCAGCCAATGGCACGGATGCCCTGTCACATGGTAAGGGCAAAGGGCCATCGGCACCATCTTTATGAGTGGCAGCCGACGGCCCGAGAATGGGAGATCGCTCCCAGTGCCATCTTTAAAGATGGCGCCGGCCAGCCAGTGCTCCTACCATGTGACAGGGGCCAGCCAATGGCACGGATGCCCTGTCACATGGTAAGGGCAAAGGGCCATCGGCACCATCTTTATGAGTGGCAGCCGACGGCCCGAGAATGGGAGATCGCTCCCAGTGCCATCTTTAAAGATGGCGCCGGCCATCCAGTGCTCCTACCATGTGACAGGGGCCGGCCAATGGCATGGATACCCTGTCACATGGTAAGGGCAAAGGGCCAATGGTGCCATCTTTATGAGTGGCAGCCGATGGCCCGAGAATGGGAGATCGCTCCCGGGACCACCACTTGACTCCCAGGTAATTTTAAAATGTTTTGGGGGGATCGGGAGGGTGGGGGAAGCTAAGGGGTCATTTTTAAAGGGTCGGGTGGGTTGGTTTTTTTTATCGGACCATCGGCGCCATTTTTGAGTGGCAGCCAAAATGGCGCCGATGGCCCGAGAGCGGGAGATCGGTCCCTGCACCCCCACTGGACCACCACGTACTCGTAAAAGGTTTTGGGGGGTTCGGGAGGGTGGGGGAAGGTAAGGGGTCAATTTTAAAGGGTCGGGCCTCACTAAAACAAACTTAACGATGTGAATTGGAACCGATTCCAATTCATATCTCCACCCATCAGATTTGTTTCTCCCTCCAGCCGAACCCGATCGTTAAGACGATCGGGCACATGATTCACATCCCTAATCCATACCTTACCCTCCATTCAATTCATCCATACAATTCATGCATACCACTCAAATCATCCATATCACTCATAACTCCGAAATCACTAGCAACCTCTTATACTTGCATAATTATTACCCCTTCATATAACATAATTGATTATATGAATATTCATATCTCATGAATGTACATCTTATTTATACAAAAAACACAAATACATGTGTCAATCTCAAACAATATGATGTGAATCTGTGTAAATGTACATTTTGTAATTAATCTGTATAAATGCGCATCTTTCAATTGTTTTAATAATTGCAAAATTGATCCTGCTAAACTACTCCGACGAGGTTCTCGTTTCGCCCGTCCGAACGGGCTTCTTCAGGGAATGATGATTATCTCTAGCATAAATATGTTTTCATGCTGACATCATTAATTTACAGCTGTCTTCATGTTGAGTGCTGCATTTATTCCCGTTCATCAATCACCATGAAAAGGGCAACATCTTCACTAATGCTTCTGTATTATGCAAGTGGTATCTACACATAGCGAGATAACATTTACCAACCATTCTAATATCACCTACAACTGTACCAAAAAACCAACACCATATATTTAAATAGTACCAGCCGATTAAATTAAGCCGACGCTGTGCATCAATTTGTTATCTACGCAATTCATCACCAGCTCATATTCTTGTCAACTTTTCTTACCGAAATTGAACTTTCATTTCAGAAAGATTTAAAATTTTCCATATTCAAATGGCACCCATCGAACATTAAAGCTGTATACGCTTGCATACCTGCATTAAATAAATAATTCTCCGTTAAACTTCACTCACTTATACATACTGGGGTAGATTTTCAGACGAGCGCGAACAGCCTACTTTTGTTTGCGCTCCAGGCGCAAACAAAAGTACGCTGGATTTTAGTAGATAAGCGCGTAGTCGCGCGTATCTGCTAAAATCCTGGATCGGCGCGCGCAAGGCTATCGATTTCGTATAGCCTGCGCGCGCCGAGCCGCGCAGCCTACCCCTGTTCCCTCCTAGGCCGCTCCGAAATCGGAGCGGCCTAGAAGGGAACTTTCCTTTGCCCTCCCCTCACCTTCCCCTCCCTTCCCCTACCTAACCCACCCGCCCGGCCCTGTCTAAACCCCCATCCTACCTTTGTCGGGGGATTTACGCCTCCCGGAGGGAGGCGTAAATCCCCGCGCGCCAGCGGGCCTCCTGCGCGCCGGGCTGCGACCTGGGGGCGGGTACGGAGGGCGCGGCCACGCCCCCGGGCCGTAACCACGCCCCCGTACCCGCCCCCAAAACGCTGCCGACACGCCCCCGCAACGCCGCGCGCTCCGGCCCCGCCCCCGACACGCCTCCCGACACGCCCACTCCGAAAACCCCGGGACTTACGCGAGTCCCGGGGTTCTGCGCGCGCCGGTGAGCCTATGTAAAATAGGCTCACCAGCGCGCAGGGCCCTGCTCGCGTAAATCCGCCCGGTTTTGGGCGGATTTACGCGAGCAGGGCTCTGAAAATCCGCCCCACTGTTAACATAACAGACATGTCTTAAAATTATTCAATATTTCCTAATTCGGCACAATGCCCTATCCATACTAGCCCTTATTTCATGACTATATTCATTTACACATCGGCATAAAGCACCCCTCCTTATCCAAACTTTATATCAAACTAGCTATACTTATTCCTTCCATATCGGCATACACAGCCCCTCCTTATCCAGGCACATATATCTATTAAATTGGAACATAACCAACCCTACTCTCCCATACACCTTAATGAACTTGATGGCCAAAATCAGAACTTAAACTACTCACATTTAGCGAACTGACAGCGTTTTACCGGTCTTATGATGTTCTTCTGCTGACACACAAGATACTTACAACCGACCATGACGTAAACCATCTATTTAAACTCACACAAACCAATCACACTTGCCTCTCGCTTCACTAACCAGAATATCATACATCCGGGGCTTACTAGCCATGGGTATCCCAAACCAGAACGTCATACATCCGGGGCTTACTGGCCCCGGGTATCCCGAAATCAAAGCAAGATAACAAACCAAAATATTAAAACTCTTACCTCTACCTAATACGTCAACTAAAAGCGTAAACATATAATGATTCCATCCATTATTACTATCCAATAGAGGGCAAAATATATATACGGCATAACAAACATGTCAATCCGCAAAAATCTAGCCTCTTTATTGGTGATGTATCCCAAACGTCTGGCATTAGCCACTCTCTCATTAATACATACCATGAAGTCATTACCAGGGTCACTGTCTATCCGTTCGTAAAACTCCCCATTATTCAACTGACACCAAGCTTCAATCTCATAGTCCAGGGTGTCCATAATAACCAGGGCACCTCCCTTATCAGCCCCTTTGATGACAATACTAGAATCCTCGCATAACTGTTGAATAGAACTCATTTCCCCTCTAGATGTATTGAAACTAATCCATTCTTTCTGATTCTCAATAGAGGCTATCTCTCGAGTGACAACTGCCTCAAATGCTAAGATTAATGGACTGGGAGGTTCCTTAGGTAACCAACCAGAGGGTTTGAACAACTTGTCCTTAGTGTAGCCCTCTTGCTTGGGACCGAAAAAATCCCTTAGCCTGAGCAGTCTAAAGAATTTCTGTAATTCAATGCGGGTAAAGAAACTGTCATGTTTCTTAACTGGTACAAATGACAACCCTTTACTAAGCAATTCTAATGTTGATTCCCCAAATACCTTTGATGACAGATTCACCACATTATTTGTTTGTCCTGGACTACATGCCCTCCCGGTATATTTTACCTTATCGTCGAAAATTATATGGCTCCCTATAGCCATAGGTTTTTCTTGACTTGTAATTATGATCACCCCTCGTGCCCCTACCTCTTACTATGGACCCATCCTTGGCAGGACGATTATCTTCATGGTGTATATCTGGCATATTGAACCGCACCTGTCTGGCACTATCCCTCTCATGGGTATTCTTGTCCTCATCGGAAGAATCATCCGGTGAGGATGAGAAATCACCCTTATGCTTATATTTGTTAATTCTCTTGATTTGCATCCAAGGATACACATAACCACTTGTGTAATCCTTCTCATCACGTTGGAATTTACTCAATTTCATTTTTTTAATATCACTTCAGTAACTTTCCAATTGTTTTTGATGTTCATTTAGTTGTAGGTCAAATGCCTCAACTGAAAAATTAGTTTGTAATTTGAGTGCTTCCGTTTCTATTTCTTTGTTAAGTTCTTCCAACTAAATTTTTATTGTAGCCACAATCAAGATCATGAGATCATGGCTGCACTTGTTGAGTATTGCATTCCAACACTCAACAAATGCCTCATCGGTGGCATTTAAGACATGTCTGTTATGTTAACAGTGGGGTAGATTTTTAAAGGAAGTGCGTTCACGTACTTTTGTTTGCGTACCAGGCGCAAACAAAAGTACGCTGGATTTTATAAGATATGCGCGTAGCCGCGCGTATCTTCTAAAATCCTGGATCGGCGCGCGCAAGGCTGCCGATTTTGGGCAGCCGGCGTGCGCCGAGCCGCGCAGCCTGTCTCCGTTCCCTCCGAGGCCGCTCCGAAATCGGAGCGGCCTCGGAGGGAACTCTCTTTCGCCCTCCCCTCACCTTCCCCTCCCTTCCTCTACCTAAACCACCCCCCCGGCAATATCTAAACCTCCCCCTTACCTTTGGAGGCTCTGGAACCCAGAGAAGTACAGCTTTGGGGCCCCGGGGAGGGGCTTCGATATTTCTTCCATACAATGTTAGACATGGAGAGGGTTAAAATTACTTCCCTAAACGTGGATGGGATTCATTCGCCTATTAAGAGGAAGAAATTGCTCACTATGTTCCAGAGGGCCAAGGCACAGGTGGTATTCCTACAGGAAACGCACCTCAATGATGTGGAGCATGGGAAGTTGAAACCGGGGTGGGTAGGGCATTGTTGGTTTTCCTCCTATACTACGCGTAAAAGAGGAGTAGCTATTCTAATGCACAAGCAGCTGGGCTTTCAGCTCACTCATTCCTACCATGATCCAGAAGGGAGGTATGTGGTGGTAACCGGTACCCTTAACCAACAGCAGATAGCGTTTTGCAACGTTTACGCGCCAAATACTTTTTCACTCAGCTCGTGAAGTTGTTGAGTGCCCTGTCAGGGTACATGTTAATAATGGGCGGGGACTTTAATGTCGTGGCGGATAAGCAGATGGACTGTAGCCCTGCCAAACGGGCTCATGCGTTGGATGGGACCCAGGGGATTTCCTTTTTGTGCCAGGAGCTCCAGCTGCTTGATGTCTGGAGGATCCTGCATCCCACGGAGAGAGACTATACGTGTTTCTCTAACCCCCATCAATCGTACTCCCGGTTAGACTACCTGTTACTATCTGACACAGTGTTTCCGGCAGTGGAGGCGGCAACTATAGGGACCATCGATGTGTCTGATCACGCGCCGATTCATGTGCAGTTGGCTCTTGGTGAGAGACAGCGACGGATGTTTTCCTGGTGCATGCGGCCCGACCTGTATTTAGACAAGGCTTTTCATGCACACCTCCAGGCTTGCTGGAAAGAATATATGGGGTTTAATGATGTACAAGATATATCCCCGGCGACACTTTGGGAAGCAGGGAAGGCGGTCATGAGGGGGCATATTATTGCCTATACGGCCCGGGTGAATCGGCAACGCAACGCGGAAATTTTACGCCTCACGGCTGAGTTAAAGAATGCCCAAAGGCGACATATGAGTGATTTGTCCCCACACAGCAAGGACCAGGTTGAAAAATTGCGGGAGGCGCTTAACTGCTGCCTTCACCAGAGGGCGTCTAAATCTTTACGTTATTATAAGTACCAACTCTATAAGCAAGGGAACCGACCTAGTAAAATGATGGCACACCTGGTCCGCCCTAGAAACCAGAAGACAATGATTGTAGGGCTTAGGGATCGAGGGGGACAGTATGTGTCAGCACAGGCCGAGATTGAGCATAGGTTTCTGGAGTATTATTCTGACCTCTATGGGCAGAAGGGGCAGAATCTAGATCTTACTGCTCAATTTTTCCAGGCGATACAATGGCCCCGACTGTCGGTTAAGCAGCAGGTGTCCTTAAACCGGCCCATTACTGACCAGGAGGTGTACTCGGTGATTCAAGGCCTGAAACAAGGGAAAGCTGCGGGGCCCGATGGGCTTGGGGCGGAGTACTATAAAATTCTCAAGTTTCACTTCCTATCCCTGTTGGCCCGATTTTATAATGACTTAGTTGATACTCTGGCTTTGCCCCCCGGGACAAATCACTCGGTTATTGTGGTTCTGCCCAAAAAGGGTAAGGACCCCGCGGAGGTGGGTTCGTATCGGCCTATCTCCCTGCTCAACGTAGATATAAAAATCTTAGCGGCGGTGTTAGCGGCCCGGCTTAATTGCATCTTACCCACGATAATTGGAGGGGACCAGACTGGTTTTGTTCGGGGGCGCCAGGGGGTACGTAATATACGGCGGCTTATAGCAGCACTGAGCTACCATTCGATGGAGAAAGCCATGATCCTGAGCCTAGATGCCGAAAAGGCGTTTGACTCGGTGTCCTGAGAGTATATGTTCTGGATGCTGGGCCAATACGGCTTCAACGGGGCATTTGTGGCGTGGCTCCGGGCTTTATATAACTCCCCGTGCGCTCGGCTTTTATTAAATGGGGTCGTTACAGAGCCATTTCCGCTTCACTGCGGGGTGAGGCAGGGGTAGCCCCTTATCGCCGCTCCTCTTTGTGTTAGCCGTCGAGCCTCTGGCCACTCGTCTGCGCGGGGAAAAGGGTTTTTCAGGGCTTAGCCTGAGTGGACACCCGGCTAAGGTGGCGCTTTTTGCGGACGATATTTTATTGTTTGTCGGACGCCCACGTCGCAGTGTGCCGGTAATTATTCAACTTTTTGATCAGTTCCGGGAAATCGCGGGACTCAAAATCAATTACTCCAAATCGGAGGCCTTGGCTCTCTCTCCGGGGCTCCAGCGTAGTTGGCAGGGCTCCTTTCCCTTTACCTGGGCGCCTGGGAAGCTTCGATACTTGGGGATCTGGGTCCCAAGGGACCTGCGGCTTATGTATGGCCTTAACATTACTGAAAAAATTGATGCCATTTTAACGCAATTGACGGCCTGGAACCTCCTTCCATTAAGTTTTTTTGGGAGGTGTGCGCTGCTTAAAATGATCCTTCTCCCTAAACTCCTATATTTGCTGCATATGATACTCTGTTGGTTAACGGTTAGGGACGTGCAGCGGCTCCGCAGGGGGCTGTCTCGTTTCTTATGGCGGGGGAAACGGGCGAGGATAAAATATAACACGTTGGAACATGCCCGGGAGGTGGGGGGATACGGTTTGCCGGACTTCCGGCTTTACAATGTGGCCTGCCAACTGAGGTTTGTGGGGGAATGGTTAACGGGGAAGTACTGTTATTGTGAAGAAGGGTTGTTAACTTCTATGTCTGCTCCATGGTTGCCACTTTCCCTCCTCCAGGTGGATGCGAAGAAATTGCAGGCTTTAGTGTATCCACGATGCTTGCTGTACCCCTGCATCAAGGCTTGGCGCTGGCTGCGCCAGGCGAGTGGTCTGCGGGGCCTTTCCTCGCTGCTGACACCATTGCTGGGCAACCTGGACTTTCTGCCGGGGCGTGACTGCCGAGGCAGCTTTCAGTTTTGGGCTTCCAATGGGGCGGTGTATTTGTATCACCTGTTTGACCCAGACTCACATGAGCTTTTGGACTTTCAAACCTTTAGCAGAACTTACCAATTGTCAAATAAGCATTTTTTTGGATATCTACAAGCGCGCCACTATGTCCAGACGCTTCACTGGTCCAGGGCGGAGGTGGCTGCGGAACTCTCCTTCGCCACTAAACTGTCTGACACTATCTGCCTCGCTAACTCCATTACACGATGGAAACGACTGTGTGTGGATTACAAGAAGATGGACCATCTTGCTGGGCTAGCTTCTAAGTGGTCGACTATTTTGCATAGTGAAGTGACGGCGGAGCAGTTGCGACATTGGTTTCAGTCCCTGCACACTCAAAATCCGGATATGAGCCTTCAGGAGTTACAGTACCGCATCTTCCACTTTTCTTATTATGATGATGTCCGGCGGTTTCACATGGGATTTACAGATACCCCGCTTTGTATAAAATGTGGTGTGGAGGAAGGCACCCTGCTACATCGGCTCCTTTTTTGCTCTACCGTTACTCCATTTTGGTCTCAGGTGCGGAAAAGCATCGCTCAATGTACTGGCCTTCCAGCCCGCTGTGGGGGAGTTGAACTGCTCACTCATCCGTTGCGAGGATCGCGCCCCTGCCCACTGGCCAAAGCTAAATTTGCACGACTCGCGATGTTGTTGGCTTGTAGGACTATTCTCTCTGTATGGGTGGAGCCCCAGGGCGTGCCCTCAGTGGCAGCCTGGTCTACCAGAATGATGTCGGAATTGCAAATGGAGCGTATGGACTGCATCTTGGGACATCGCAAAAGAGACAAACAGTATGAGGCATGCTGGCAAGCCTATTTTTGCGGCCTCCCTGGAGGGGCACAAGCAACTTTGCTTCTTGCAGGATATGCTAATGACTGGACTTAGGTTCTTTCCTTGGTTTTGGGTTGGGGGGAGTGGTGGGGGGGGGAGGGAGTGTGTGTGGCTGTGTGTGTGAGTGTGGGACTGGGACGGGGGTAAGGGGGTTCAGGGGAGGCCGTCGAGGGTGAAGTGCCACACCCTGGGTGGCGACAGCTGGTAGGGGAGGGCTGGGGGGTGTAGTTTGGGATGGGGTCTGTAGATGTGAAAAAGGAAAATGGGGGTCTAGGGTTTGAGTGCCAAGCAGACCTTCTGGATTTTAAGTTCAGACAATGGGGATTATGCATTGTTACCACTGTTGTTTTTTCTGCTGAGCAACTGCTGATTTGTGGGGGAACGATGTTTGATGTTCGCGTTGTTTCTAACCCTTGACTCAATAAAAATTATTTTGCAAAAAAAAGAAAAAGGTGTAGTTATTTTCGGCATTCAAACTGTGCATTATGGCTTTGCAAAGTGCGAAGCCAGCCCACTTTTTCAGAAATCCTGCCCCGGACTCCTCCCCAATCACTCACCTTTTAAAATTTTGCATCGCACCATGTGTTGTGGTGCTTTTCTTGTGCATTAAGGCATTTTCACACACATTAAGGCTTTTTTCGCATATGAAAACGTGTTAACACATGCAAAAATACCATAACGCGATTTGAACAATGACCCTAATAGTGTGGGAATCACACTCGATAGCAGTTTTTGCAGATTTATCACCAATTACTCTAAAGAAGAGGCTGGACTTTAGAGAACTGACTTCTGCTTTGCGGAAAGAGGGATTTCATTAGCGGTGGTTGTTTCCCCTAGGCACCACCTCTAAGGCCAAAATGGTAGTGGAAGCGGAGGCCATCTTGGCTGCAGCAGGCATCATGGTCAAGAAACAGTCCTTGCAGAAAATGCTGGCAATTTCTTCTAAAGATGATGTATGTCGCTAGCAAAGAGTGGGAAGGGAGGTCACAGACTACGGAGAAAGTCTGGAGACTCATTATCTTCTAAAGAGAGTGGGAAAAGCTGATCTGCCAGCCCCAGTTTCTAACGGACCTTTTTCTCTAGGTTCCTAAACTCACCAATGGCCAGTAATTTTGTTTACTTTTCTCTTTATATAATTAAGTGGTTACTAACTTACTCGTTTATTAAAAGGTACAGGGATTCACTTTATTTTTTATGCTCATATACCTACATTGTAGGGGTGGCTCGGGGGAGCTCTGCTACTTGGGCTGTTTTATACCTTATTTTCCAAGCTGCTTATCATGTTCTCCTCCATGACTGCAGTAGTGGTTCTGCTAGATGCTACTAGCAGTTGGATTGAATGTAGGGATTGGGTTGCAAACCGGTATGATTTTGGAAACTAATGGGGGCATTATTGTTGCTCATAGATGGGATGATGAACATGCTCTCGGAAGGTTCTTATTGTGCTGGGGGTAAGGGCGCCTGAAGGGTGGAGGATATTTACAAATTGGGGTAATGTTTTCTTGGTGCTTGCCCATTCTTGATGTCTGATTTCAGGATATTATCCCTGAAGGTACGGGGACTTAATACACCTTGCAAGAGGCAGCTTCTCAAATCAGAACTTCTAGCTGGGGGGGACATTTGTAGTGTTTTTGCAAGAAACACACTTAAAGAAGCAATATGAGCATCTTTTGCGCTGGCATCTTTTCCTTTCCGAGTATTTTGCTGCTGCTACTAGATTGTCAAAGTATGCAGATATGGGGATAATGTTTCACAAGGATTTTAAGGAAATGGTCATGAAAAGTGTTGCTGATCCTTTGGGGAGGTTTCTTCTGGTTTGGTTCCAGTTAGAGGGAGAGCTATATTGTTTGGTGAAGAAATCCCCCTGCCCCACTGAGGGGCAGGGGGATTTCTTCTCCACACATAGCACTTTTTTACAGTCCAAGGGAGAGGGCTAAGAACATAAGAACATGCCATACTGGGTCAGACCAAGGGTCCATCAAGCCCAGCATCCTATTTCCAACAGTGGCCAATCCAGGCTATAAGTACCTGGCAAGTACCCAAAAACTAAGTCTATCCCATGCTACTGATGCTTGTAATAGCAGTGCCTATTTTCTAAGTCAACTTGATTAATATCAGGTAATGGACTTCTCCTCCAAGAACTTATCCAAACCTTTTTTAAACCCAGCTACACTAACTGCACTAACCACATCCCCTGGCAACAAATTTCAGAGTTTAATTGTGCGTTGAGTGAAAAAGAACTTTCTGTGATTACTTTAAAAGGTGCTACATGCTAATTTCATGGAGTGCCCCCTAGTCCTTCTATTATCCGAAAGAGTAAATAACCGTTTCACATTTACCCGTTCTAGACCTCTCATGATTTAAACACCTCTATCATATGCCCCCTCAGCCGTCTCTTCTCCAAGCTGAACAGTCCTAACCTCTTTAGTCTTTCCTCATAGGGGAGCTGTTCCATCCTCTTTATCATTTTGGTTTCCCTTCTCTGTACCTTCTCCATCACAACTATATCTTTTTTGAGATGTGACTACCAGAATTGTACACAGTATTCAAGGTGCGGTCTCACCATGGAGCGATACATTTTTACATTATGACATTTTCCGTTTTATTCACCATTCCCTTTCTAATAATTCCTAACATTGTTTGCTTTTTTGACTGCCGCAGCACACTAAGCTGACGATTTCAATGTATTATCCACTATGACACCGAGATCTCTTTCCTGGGTAGTAGCTCTTAATATGGAACCTAACATTGTGAAACTACAGCATGGGTTATTTTTCTCTATATGCATCACCTTGCACTTATCCACATTAAATTTCATCTGCCATTTGGATGCCCAATTTTCCAGTCTCACAAGATCCTCCTGCAATTTATCACTATCCGCTTGTAATTTAACTACTCTGAATAATTTTGTATCATCTGCAAATCTGATTACCTCACTCGTAATCCTTTCCAGATCATTATAAATATATTGAAAAGCACGGGTCCCAGTACAGATCCCTTAGGCACTCCACTACCCACCCCCCTTTACTGAGAAAATTGTCCATTTAATCCTATTCTCTGTTTCCTGTCTTTTAACCAGTTTGCAATCAACGAAAGGACATGTCCACCTATCCCATGACTTTTTATTTTTCCTAGAAGCCTCTCATGAGAAACTTTGTCAAATGCCTTCTGAAAATCCAAGTACATTACTTCTACTGGTTCACCTTTATCCACATGTTTATTAACTCCTTCAAAAAAGTGAAGCAGATTTGTGAGGTTAGACTTCCCTTGAGTAAAGCCATGCTGACTTTGTTCCATTAAACCATGTCTTTCTATATGTTCTGTGATTTTGATCTTTAGAAAACTTTCCACTATTTTTCCTGGCACTGAAGTCAGGCTAACCGGTCTGTAGTTTCCTGGATCATCCCTGGAGCTCTTTTTAAATATTGGAGATACATTAGCTATCCTCCAGTCTTCAGGTACAATGGATGATTTTAATGATAGGTTACAAATTTTTACTAATAGGTCTGAAATTTCATTTTTGAGTTCCTTCAGAACTCTGAGGTGTATACCATCCGGTCCAGGTGATTTACTACTCTTCAGTTTGTCAATCAGGTCTACCACATCTTCTAGGTTCACTGTGATTTGGTTCAGACCATCTAAATCATTACCCATGAAAACATTCTCCAGTATGGGTACCTCCCTAACATCTTCTTCAGTAAACACCGAAGCAAAGAAATCATTTAATCTTTCCACGATGGCCTTCTCTTCTCTAAGTGCCCCTTTAACCCCTCGATCATCTAACGGTCCAACTGACTCCCTCACAGGCTTTCTGCTTAGGATATATTTAAAAAAGCTTTTACTGTGAGTTTTTGCCTCTAAGGCCAACTTCTATTCAAATTCTCTCTTAGCCAGTCTTATCAATGATTTAGATTTAATTTGCCAACGCTTATACATTATCCTATTTTCTTCTGTTGGATTCGTCTTCCAGTTTTTGAATGAAGATGTTTTGGCTAAAAGAGCTTCTTTCACCTCCCCTTTTAACCATGCCGGTAATTGTTTTACCTTCTTTCCACCTTTCTTAATATGTGGAATACATCTGGACTGTGCTTCTAGGATGGCATTTTTTTAAGAGTGACCACATTTCTTGCACACTTTTTACCTTTGTGGTTGTTCCTTTCAGTTTTTTTCTAACAATTTTTCTCATTTTATCAAAATTTCCCTTTTGAAACTTTAGCACGAGAGCGTGGATTTGCTTACTGTCCCCCTTCCAGTCATTAATTCAAATTTGATCATATTATGATCACTATTGCCAAGCATCCCCACCACTGTTATCTCTCTCACCAAATCCTGTGATCCACTGAGAATTAGATCTAAAATTGCTCCCTCTCTTGTCAGTTCCTGAACCAATTGCTCCATAAAAATATAATTTATTCCACCCAGGAACTCTAGCATGTACCGATGTTACATTTACCCAGTCAATATTGGGGTAATTGAAATCTCCCATTATTACTGCACTACCAATTTGGTTAGCTTCCCTAATTTCTCTTAGCATTTCACTGTCAATCTCACCATCTTGACCAGGTAGACAGTAGTATACTCCTATCACTATAGTCTTCCCCGACACACAAGGGATTTCTACCCATAAAGATTCAATTGTGCATTTAGTCTCATTCAGGATGTTTATCCTGTTGGACTCTATGCCATCCCGGACATAAAGCGCCACACCGCCTCCGGGGTGCTCCTCTCTGTCATTGCAATATAATTTGTACCCCTGTATAGCACTGTCCCATTGGTTATCCTCCTTCCACCATTTTTCTGAGATGCCAATTAAGTCTATGTCATCATTCACTGCTATACATTCTAATTCTCCCATCTTACTTCTTAGACTTCTGACATTAACATACAAACATTTCAAAGTTTGTTTTTTGTTTGTATTTTCAATCTGCTTTTTAATTGATAGGGATAAGTTAGAATTTTTTAGCTCAGGTGAGTTTTTAGTTACAGGCACTTGGACTACTTTTCTTATTATTGGAACCTCACTGTCGGGATGCTCTAATTCTAATGCATCATTAGTATCCTTTGAAGATACCTCTCTCCGAACCATGAGCTGCTGAGCGACTGTTGGCTTTCCCCTTTGTTCTAGTTTAAAAGCTGCTCTATCTCCTTTTTAAAGATTAGCGCCAGCAGTCTGGTTCCACCCTGGTTAAGGTGGAGCCCATCCCTTCGGAGGAGACTCCCCCTTCCCCAAAATATTCCCCAGTTCCTAACAAAACTGAATCCCTCTTCCTTGCACCATCGACTCATCCACGCATTGAGATTGGCCATATTCCCTGGTCTGACCATGCCACAATGTGGTTGGTTCTGCATTATCACCAACAGGATGAGGGAGGGAAGTACTGGAAACTGAATGATACCCTGCTAGGGGAAGAGACTTTTTGTTCTCAAGTCCTCCCTGATATTAGGGATTTTATAGTATAAATGATATAGATGGAATTAAGCCCTCTCTTCTCTAGGATAATTTGAAGGCTGTTTTTCAGGGGTGATTGATCTCCATGGTGGCTTTTGTCAAGAAACAGAAATTGGAACAGAAAATGCAATTGACGGCAGAGCTTTTGCTCCTGGAAAAAAGACATAAAGACTAGGGATGTGAATCGTGTCCTCGATCGTCTTAACGATCGATTTCGGCTGGGAGGGGGAGGGAATCGTATTGTTGCCGTTTGGGGGGGTAAAATATCGTGAAAAATCGTTAAAAATCGTTAAAAATCGAAAAATCGAAAAACCGGCACATTAAAACCCCCTAAAACCCACCCCCGACCCTTTAAATTAAATCCCCCACCCTCCCGAACCCCCCCCCCAAATAACTTAAATAACCTGCGGGTCCAGCGGCGGTCCGGAACGGCAGCGGTCCGGAACGGGCTCCTGCTCCTGAATCTTGTCGTCTTCAGCCGGCGCCATTTTCCAAAATGGCGCCGAAAAATGGCGGCGGCCATAGACGAAAAAGATTGGACGGCAGGAGGTCCTTCCGGACCCCCGCTGGACTTTTGGCAAGTCTCGTGGGGGTCAGGAGGCCCCCCACAAGCTGGCCAAAAGTTCCTGGAGGTCCAGCGGGGGTCAGGGAGCGATTTCCCGCCGCGAATCGTTTTCGTACGGAAAATGGCGCCGGCAGGAGATCGACTGCAGGAGGTCGTTCAGCGAGGCGCCGGAACCCTCGCTGAACGACCTCCTGCAGTCGATCTCCTGCCGGCGCCATTTTCCGTACGAAAACGATTCGCGGCGGGAAATCGCTCCCTGACCCCCGCTGGACCTCCAGGAACTTTTGGCCAGCTTGTGGGGGGCCTCCTGACCCCCACGAGACTTGCCAAAAGTCCAGCGGGGGTCCGGAAGGACCTCCTGCCGTCCAATCTTTTTCGTCTATGGCCGCCGCCATTTTTCGGCGCCATTTTGGAAAATGGCGCCGGCTGAAGACGACAAGATTCAGGAGCAGGAGCCCGTTCCGGACCGCTGCCGTTCCGGACCGCCGCTGGACCCGCAGGTTATTTAAGTTATTTGGGGGGGGGGTTCGGGAGGGTGGGGGATTTAATTTAAAGGGTCGGGGGTGGGTTTTAGGGGGTTTTAGTGTGCCGGCTCACGATTCTAACGATTTATAACGATAAATCGTTAGAATCTGTATTGTATTGTGTTCCATAACGGTTTAAGACGATATTAAAATTATCGGACGATAATTTTAATCGTCCTAAAACGATTCACATCCCTAATAAAGACACCTTATTTGATTCTGTTTGTAGACAAATCTTGCGATTGAGGAACAAACTGCAAGTTCTGGAGATTGATCAGATAGTGCTTCAAATGCAAAGGTCCAGCAGGAGCATTTTGAGTGGGATAGTAAAGCAAGCCCCTTACCTTTGGAGGCTCTGGCGCGTAAACGTTGCAAAACGCTATCCGCTGTTGGTTAAGGGTACCGGTTACCACCACATACCTCCCTTCTGGATCATGGTAGGAACGAGTGAGCTGAAAGCCCAGCTGCTTGTGCATTAGAATAGCTACTCCTCTTTTACGCGTAGTATAGGAGGAAAACCAACAATGCCCTACCCACCCCCGTTTCAACTTCCCATGCTCCACATCATTGAGGTGCGTTTCCTGTAGGAATACCACCTGTGCCTTGGCCCTCTGGAACATAGTGAGCAATTTCTTCCTCTTAATAGGCGAATGAATCCCATCCACGTTTAGGGAAGTAATTTTAACCCTCTCCATGTCTAACATTGTATGGAAGAAATATCGAAGCCCCTCCCCGGGGCCCCAAAGCTGTACTTCTCTGGGTTCCAGAGCCTCCCAGCCAAAGCCCTAGAACCCCAGTGATATGCATGTAAGTGGTCATATCCTTGGTCCCTTCCTGAAACCCCCCAACCTGTCTCCCACCCCCCTACCCATACCCCTGCCCCCATCCACCCAATCCCTCATCCATACCAACATCCACACAACCCCATACATCCCGCCAAGCTCCAAGAAGCACGGGGCCCCCCGCCTATCCCGACCCACACCTAGGCAAACCAGGGCCCCCTTCTCTCCAACCCCCCCCCCACACCCCAACCATCAACCAAACTGTAATCACCAACAGAGTATAACAGTAGAACAATAACATATGCACCCTATTGAGAAATCACCAGTAACCAACCAGGTTATACAAAATCAGGACACCATAACTGTGGTGGTAAACTGCCTACGCATCAAGACCTGAAAGAATCCAAGCCCCCCCCCGAAGAGGGGACAGCCTCGTGCTCCAGGTGCCCACCCAAACATGGGCTCAGCGATTTGTGTAGCTCCAAAGGAGAAGAGAATTCTGCAGGAAGACATCCTCATGCCGCATTCTCCCGCTGCAGTGTGGCTAAAAACGCCGTTGCCTCCGCTTTAGTGTGAAGGAAAAGCACCCTGTTGTCATGTTGCACCCGCAATTTTGCCGGGTAGAGAAGGGCGAAACGGATTCCACGTTTGTGCAGTTCAGTGCAGGAGGGGGTCATCTCTTTCTGTAGAGCTGTGGTGGCGGCAGAGAAATCATTGAAAAGCAGCACACGATGCCCCTGGTACTCCACGGAGGTCGCCCTGCGATAGGCCCGCAGCAGCAGCACCTTGTGTGTCCAGTTGAGAATTCGAGCCATCACCGGTCTAGGCCTCTCCTGAGGTGCCCTAGCCGGACCTATGCGGTGTATTCGTTCGCATCGAAGCTGATCCCCTGAGATATCCACTCCCAGATGGTCCGGGAGCCAGGCCTCCACGAATTGGACCAGCTCATCCTCCTTGAGGGATTCAGGCAGACCGATGATCTTAACATTATTTCTGCGGCTTCTGTCCTCCTGATCTTCCAGCTTAGCCAGCAGAGCAGCCTGCTGAGTCCGCAGCTCCTCCACCCGCCGCTCCGCCTCCACCAACCGGTCTCCCTGATTTGAAATAGCTTGCTCTGCGCCTTCCAAGCGCCTGGTCTGCCCCTCCAAGGTTTCACGAATCCCATCCATAGAGGTTTGGATTTTTAAAAGGCTCACCTCCAGCTTCTGACACACTACCAGTGATTTGTCGGATGACCTCTTCAGAGATGGTGGCTTGCACCTTGGGGCTCTCCACCGCAGCGGCCATCTTGGAGGCATGGGGGCGCAGGGTAACCGCGGTCCCGTGGCTGTGCTGGCGCATCCCCTGCCTGGAAAAGCACGGATTCTGGTTGCCCCAGGCCAGTCAAGAAGGGAGGATCGCTGCACCAGCAAAATCGCCGCCGCAGCCTCCGCACACACGGGCCGCCCGCCGGAGCCGCCGCCACAGAGACCACGTGGCAGAGCGCCGTTTAGGCCCCGGCCGTCTTCCGTTCCAGCGCGGTCCCGTCGGCGAAGCCCGCCCGAGATAACCGGATCTCCCCGCTGCCCCCGGTTGTACAGTCCCTCCGAACGAGGTGGGGTGCAAGTTCGCCGACTTTTTACATCTTTTTTCGGCCGCGTTAGGGGGGAGGGCTGTGGAGCTCAAACTCAACGTGGCCACCCAGCTGACGTCATCGCCGGAAGTCACTACACCTTTTTCAATTGCGTTAAGTTGTGCGATATGCCCATAACGCTGGGTGGGGTGGGGTGGGGAGGGAGAGAGAGCAAGAGAGAAGAGCCTTTGGGTGCCATCATAGTAAGCAGCAATGTATGCTTCTATAGAAGGCCCACCTAGTAACTGGAGGTGAGGTTTAGGTAGTAGTGTAGGGGTTAGGGACCACTTTTACATGCAAAGTGAGAAGTACGAACAGAACAGTGCACTCTTGTGAAGATTTGATGTTCTTTGGAGTGAGGAAACTCACACAAAGATGAGATTTGTACAGTGTTCTCTCAATCTAGCTTGATGTTACCCAGGTAGAGAGTCCATCAAGCTAGGGTGAGAAAACATTGTTCAAATCTCATCTTTATATGAGTTTCCTACAGGCCCTTGTGACTCAGGAGATGTTTTAATGTAAGAATATTGTTTAAAATCCGGACCTTTTCATTTAGTAGCCATTAGTGATGCTTGCAGATGTGGTCTGGTCCCCAAGATTGCCCGGATGCTAAGAGATGCACAGGGATTGCAGTAAAAGTGGCTCAAGTGACACTGGAGCTCAGATTCAAGCGGCCATCTTGCATGAAAGCCATGCCTCCTCCAGATTGGAAGGGGTTTTTGACCAGTCTAAAAAAATCCTGCCCACCTGGGAGCTTCACGTTACCTAAGCCAAGAGAGTAGATGTTTCCTGGCCCTGATATGTGAGTCCTGCACAGACACAAGGAAAAGACTTTAAGAAAGCAAGAGATTTCTGTGGAGCTGCAGTTTGAGTTATTGTATTATTCTTCATCATTATTTGAACAGAAATACTTTAATTTTGGACACTTACACAGAGACTCCAGAGTATTTATTTTGTAGTCACTGCACCCACTATAAGGACACGTTCTCTCTCCCAAGGGAACATAAAGAAAAAATGAATGTGTAAAAAGATCACCCCTATGACATTGACCCTGGAAGTATATCTCCATCCCCTCCCCACCTACAAAGGATTTGGCCCTAGGAGTTAAAAGAGAGATTATGAAAGAGCTAGCAGGTGAGTGGTTCTAGGCTCGAAGAGAAACAAATCCTTGTATGGCCCACCCACACAGGATAGACACACCAGGGTGGGGTTGCATAAAAAAATATAATTTGACAACATTAGATGTAAAAAAATTGGCTAACCTCACTATCAATATTTTCAGCAGAAAGGCATTTCTCAGGACCATATAATTTCTTCACAACAGTGAAGAGAACCTACAGTTGATTTATAGCATATTGAATCTATTAGAAAAATATTTCTTTTCAGCCATTACAATAACCATTTAATAATATTTTAAACACTCAAGATAAGCATCTTTGTATTTTTACCTGCATACAGTATGCTCAGTGTTTGACTAGAACTTTTACACATATAAATAGATATTTACATGGGGAAATGGATTTTGAAAATTACCTTCCCTGTTATTAAGCCATGAAAAATCAAAATTTTAAAATATTTCAAATAAACTTAATATAGCTACACTACTTGTGAAATGTCTAACATATATGGCATTATTTAAAAATAATTTAAAAAGTCACCTGTTCTGAAATTCCAGGAGCTCTGAATTAATTTTCTCAATATCTACTTCTGTCCAAAGTATCTCATAATATCCTCTGATGTTGTTCATTACAGCATCATATAGTCCATAAAGTTTCTGAAGTAATCCCAGTTCTTTCCTATAAAAGACAATTATTAAAGATTTTAAAGAAAGCACTAGGTACCTTGCATAATGAAATTGCCTATCTATAATGATTATATTCTCGGATGACAGTACAACGAGTCACAGAGATGAATCATGTAACCTCTTATGTGCTGGCATGAACATTCCAAAGCTTTCAGGAAAATTCAGGGGCTGAATTAAAAGCAAAGGCACTTTTACTGGCTTTTGATTAAAGTAATTTAAATTTTGAAAAAGGGATGTTTCCATTGCTTTTCAGTTTTATTTTGAAAAAGGATTATTTTTGTTTGCCTTCCTTTTCTGTTTGCTAGGTTATTCTTGCTCTTAAATTTATGGAGGAATTTTAGAGGGAAAGTGTGGTGTTATTGTTAGAATATTCCGTTTTTTTACCCTAACCTTACCTTCAATTCATACTATTGTAACCCCCCCCCCCTTTATTGATAGTCACCTTTAGCAGCCATGGAACAGATCAAACCAAAACACACACAGGTGAATTTTAAAAGTCCTATGCGCACCAAAGCCAGGAAATATGCACGTATATCGGCCCAGCACACATCAATTTTAAGATTTGCTCGGGTATGCAAGTAAAATGTTTTTCATAAAAGGAGCAGGTTATGGGTGTGGTCTGGGCAGCACATGGGCATTCCAGGAAATATGAATGAAACCAGCGCATAAGTATATATGCACACCAGCTTGCGCCAGGGTCCCTATCAATCAGACTTCATGTCCCTCAATGGGAATTAAGGTCCGCAAATAAGGGTCTCCTTACAGTTCCCACAGTGAAATCTGCCCACTTAAGTGAGGTGAGAGACTGAGCTATCTCAGTCACAGGTCCGAAACTTTGGAACACTTTACCACAGAACCTGAGATTACAACCAGATTTGAGAAAGTTCAGAAAAGAGCTAAAAACATGGTACTTCCAACAGGCATTCAAAGCTGACCCCGAATGAAAAGACTCTTCTAATTTTTTACTTTTTCTAGCTTTTACTTTTACTTTTTAGTTATGAATGTAGTTATCTTTTAGTCGTATTTATTTTATTAATCTTGTTTTTGTAATTTTTATTCTAATTATGTATTGTAATTATTCATATTTTATTTTTTATTTTTTAATTGGAACCTAAACTGTAATGATAGAAACTTGTTTCTGTACAACGGTATATAAAAACTGTACAAATAAATAAATATCTGCGTGACTTTACTTCTGAATTGGACAGTGTGTAAGTCATGAAACAAAAAAACCTAGGCTAGTCAACAGGTTTTAAAGAATGGGACTAATAGGGTAAAAGGGAAGAATGTTAGCTAGGGGGTTTAGGAAGTCCTCTCCTTTACTGAGACGAACTGGAAACAAACTGGGAAAACAGATAATTATATCAGCACACGTATCTACTAAAATATCCCCCCACTTACACGATCGAGGCAGCAGTTGCACACAGATGTGTGTGTTAATGTAAAATTGTGCACACATGTACACACATGTAGCCAATTTTATACCATACTCGCATATACACGTGTATATTATAAAATTGCTGCGTCCATGTGCGCTAGCCGGCAAACACGCATACTTGTGTTCCCACGTAAAGATCTTAAAATTCACCTTACAGAGTTCACACAGCTGAAGACTAGCAAAAGCTGGGTTCCAAGGGGAGACTTGCACAGGGAAAAACTACAACTCCACACCAGAAATGTTGTTCCAAAATAGGTAGAAAATTTATTGCAAAATCCAAAAGAATCAAGTTCCAGATCAGGCAGAATCAAGTAGATTTTAAAACCAAAATGGGCCTCATGTGAGCAACACAAATTTTAAGAAGCCGTGAAGTCCACGCATCAAGAACAAGGAAGCAGAAAAGGGGCGGGGCATGGATGTTCCTGGGTGGAGGCCAAGAGTTATGCACATAACTCCAAATTTTAGAAAAGCTGCCCATGGCACCCATCCGCGTGTTATCTACGTAACTTTACTGCTAGTCCCGATGAGGAGCAAGTCTGGAGATTTCGAGTGGGTGGCTTACAGGATGAAGAACCAGAGGAGGCTTGAAGACTGCTGAATTGCTATTTATTGTCACTGATTAGATTACTATATTATTGTATACAACTGTATTTTATGTACACCGTTGTGATGGTTGAATAACTGATGTAACGGTATATAAAACCAAATAAACTATATATAAACTATATTTATTTATTTATTTCAACTTATATACTGGTATTCCAGTGTAATCCTACAGATTGAAACAGGATAAAATCAATATAAAAACAACAAAAACAATAAATAAAAGGCCAGCGAAGCAGGCTTGTCCTGAGGCCGACGGTATAACATAGGAAAAGCACGAGCAGGAGGACAGACTAGGCAGCAAGAAGGATTGAAGGATGGGGGGTGGAGATAAGAAGGAGAGGGGGTTAGCAGCAAGTAAGCAAAGTAGGGGGGGCAGGTTATTGGCAGCGAGGAGCTGGGTTTGAATTCCAGGATCGTGACTGGCAGGTTTTTGGCGGGCTGGTGACACAGCGCAGTGTTCAGGTCAGAACCAAAAGGAGGCTGAAGAGGCAGGCTGCTTGGATGATTGTGGCTGGATAGTTCATCAGGGTATTGTTGGTCTGCAGTGGGGAGGTTCAGGAGCATGAGGAGTGGTAGGGAGCGGGGAGGGGGGTCTGATAAGAGCCATGTTAAGGCCATCGAAGGGGGACGGCGGATGTCCATGGCAGCAAGATTCCCGGTAGGCCTGAGAGAGGCTGTGGTGCGTGTGAGTTCGAGCCCCCCTGGTTTACCTGCCACGGCCCATAGTTCGGACAAAAGCAGCCCTGAGATCGGGCCTGAGGTAGAGAGGGACACTTCCCCTTCAGAGGAGCTAGGGCAGGTCATCTCCTGCTCGATCTATTGCTTAACGCTTCAGGGCGGGAGTTCCCGAGTTCCCCCAGGCCTTTACCTAGGCTGCCCCCACATTCACCAGTGCAGGGTAGACTGCCACCTCACAGTGCAGGAAGTGGGAGAGGAGAGACGTGACCCAAGCAAGGTCAAGCCACCGGCAAGACCCTGGATGCGGCACGTAGTGGAGACAGAGGGACAGTGGTGACTAGACCAGCAGGAGGAAGGTTTAGTCATAGAGCGGAAAGATTTGTGAGTGACCATCGTAGGACCAGTCGAGCGGGAGGTGGAGTGGAACCAGTTCTGGATGCCAGATGCGGTCATGGTTGGAGCAGAAACGTGAGGGTCGGGGAGGCGCCGGAGGCCGCGTCGGGCCTCAGGGCTTGGAGCAGCATGGCGGCGGTGTGCTGTCAGCCGGCAGATGTCTGGTAGTAAAGAGGACGTGGGGAAGAGGGCTAGCATGACAAGTAAAGGGCAGGAGTCACCCAGACCAGGGAGCACCCTGGGGTTAGGGGGCTGGCCTTCCCGGGATTTGGAAAGAGAGAGAGTTGAGGTGGTCGGGGCCGCACATAGAGGGGGGAGGGTGGGAGACCAGGAAGGGGATATTTCTGAGGACAGGGGTTATGATTTCTTATGGGCTGGGATGCGGCCATTGGTCGGTGGGATCCAGAGCAGTGGACGGGCACTGCGGCTTGTGAGTTTGTTTCCTCAGGGACGCCCGGCATGTAGTTCCCTGCTACTTCCAGGCAGGAGGCCTGGCAAGATGTGCCACAGGTGATGACTCAGAGCGGAGGTGGGATGTGGGTGCTTCCCAGAATTGGAGTAGAGAGTGACATGCTGGCTGCGGGTTTCGAGAGGATGCCTGTTGGTAAGTCGGATGAGGGACAGCAAAAATCAAGATGAAAAAAGAGCAGGAAGAGGGGGAGTTTGGCGACTTCAGCCTCTGATTCTAGTACTTCTACTTCCTCATCTGCTTCTAGCGGGTCTAGTGGGAGGGGGAGGGATAGTGGGATGGGGCCCAGCCAGGACATGGTCATCCGGCACTGGCTTCATTGACAGAATTGTGGGAAGGGGTTCCCCAGAAGTTGCGTCCCAGGATTAAGAAAAGGAAATATGTAAATATTTTCAAGTTGTTGGAAGGCAGAAGAGGAAGCACGAAGGAGCGAAAGAAGGGGAAGAAGAAGAAGAAGAAGGGAGGGAGTAAGGGTGGGCCAAAAGTGTCCAAGAATATTTTGAACTGGGTCAGAGGGGTTTTTTTTTCGGTTGGCTAGCATGGTAGGGCATTATCAGCCATTGCAATATGGTGCATTGTTGGCGTATGGAGATAGTATTTTAGGAGCCTTTAAGGATTACGAGGGTTGGGCTTGGCTCAATTATGATGACGACTTTCTGGATAAAATAGTGGGCAAAAGGTACATGTCTTGGGGTACGCAAGATATTAATTTGTGGTTGACTCAAATGACTAACAAGGGAGTGGGCCCCTCCAAGAGATTGGGGTGCGGAGGCACAGGAGAATTTAGTGGTGGTACCTCGGGTGGTGGAGAAGGATCAGGGCCCAATGGAAAAAGCATTGCTGGGGCCAAGGGAGCAGTTGGGGGTGCGGATGTGTGTTGGAGATTCGACAAAGCCACATGTTTATTCCCAGATTGGAAATTTCCGACATGCTTGTTCAGGGTGCAATGGGGCCCATCCTGCATCCAAATGCACCCTGCAGCTCGGGATTGCCCTCCTTAAAGGGGGCAGATAGCGGGGTGGTATGGCGAAAAGCAGATTCACCTGTGGTGTTTGCCCAGCTGGAGAGGTGGTTGCAGCACTACCTGGATAGCAGGAAGCAAGGTTTCTTTATTTTGGCTTTAGGGAAGGATTCAAGATTCCTTATAAGGGGCCTGGGGGGGGGGGGGGGGGGAAATGGGTACAGAATGCAAGGTCCGCTACTCACATGGTGGGTGTGGCTAGAGAGAAATTGATAGCGGAGCTGCGTTTAGGCAGGATTGCGGGGCCTTTCAAGGATCCTCCTTTTGCACAGATGCACTTGTCCCCGTTGGCGGTTATCCCCAAGAAGGCGCTTGGAAAATTTTGGCTCATCTTAAATTTGTCCTATCCGAAAGGGTCGTCCGTTAATGATTTTATCCCTAAGGCTTGCTGTTCAGTGAAAAAACCTCCTTCAATGAGGCGCTGACTATGTTGCAGAAGCATTTATGGCAAAAGTGGATATTGAATCGGCATTTCGGTTGTTGCCAATGCACTCCAGCAGTATACCTCTTTTAGGTTTTACGTTTGATGGGCGTTATTTTGTGGATTGCTTTTTGCCGATGGGTTGTGCGGTGTCTTGTGCATATTTTGAGGCGTTTAGTTCCTTTTTACAATGGGTGACAGAAAGGTATACGGGCAGTCAGGAGATTCTGCATTACCTTGATGATTTTTTGTTTATGGGGCCAGGTGCGTCCTTGGAATAACGTCGGGTTTTGGAAGGATTTTTAAGTGCGATAGCTCAGTTGGGAGTATCGATAGTGGAGGACAAAAAGGAAGGCCTACCATGCGACTGACCTTTTTGGGCATAGAGTTGGATTCGGTTGCAATGGTCTCGAGGTTACCGTTAGAGAAAGTTCACCAGTTGAGCGAGTTAGTTTGTGGGGTACGGAAGGCAAACAAGGTGACATTGCGTGGTATGCAGTCTTTGATTGGATCCTTGAACTTTTCCTATCAGGTTATCCCCATGGGAAGGGCTTTCATTAGGAGGTTGTCGGTGGCTACCGCAGGGATCAAGGCGAGTCACCATTACATTCGCGTCACGAGCAAAATTAGAGAAGAATTGGGAGTTTGGGAGAGTTTCTTGGATGCTTTTAATGGAATATTGGTGATTCCGGATAGGGAAATTTCAAACCAGGACCTGGAGCTATTCACGGATGCGGCAGGATCCACGGGTTTTGGAAGCTATTTCCAAGGACAATGGTGTGTGCAGCCCTGGCCAGAGGACTGGGTTCTAGCGGGGGTGACAAGGAACATTACTTTTTTGGAGTTGTTCCCCATTGTAGTGGCATTGGCAATATGGGGAGAGAGCTTGGCGAACAGACAGGTCGTCTTTTGCTGTGATAATATGGAAGTCGTGCAGGTGATCAACCGGCTGTCAGCACATTGCTTGAAGGTATCAGCGTTGTTACGGGAGCTGATTAGGCTATCTTTGGCTGCGAACGTCAATGTGTGGGCCAGGCACGTTCCGGGAGTGCAGAATGTAATAGCTGATGCACTTTCTCGTTTTCAATGGAAGGTCTTCCGGCAGTGCACCCCACAGGCGAAGAGAGAGACAGTACCTTTCCCGGAGCATTTGTGGAACCTTGGGAGGATGAGGAATGGACGATGATTTGGAACTCGGTTGCTCCAGCCACGTGGAAGGCGTACATAAAGGGAAGTAATGCAGTGACTTGTTTTCTGCAGCTGGCAGGTTGGGTTGGGGGCCGGTACCAGATAGGAGTTTGATTGAATTTATATTGAGGGTGAAACAAGACGGTTACTCTTTGGCGACAGTGAGAGTACAAATAGCGGGATTTTCTTTTTCCAGAAGTTGAGGGGCTGGGGAACCCGATGCGTAGCTTCCGAATACAGCGAGTGCTTGGTGGGTGGCAAAGAGGCCAGAAAAGGTATAATGATGCAAGAAGGCCAATTCGATATGAGGACTTGATTTACTTGACGTAGAAATTGGACGGAGTGCGCTGGTCGTGGTATGAAATGTTGCTGTTGCGAACGGCCTTTTCGCTGGCATTCTTTGGAGCTATGTGGATTAGCGAGTTGGTGCTGAGGTCTAAGACCAGTAAGGTGCAGGTGCATGGGCATCGGCTAACTTTGTTTCTTCCCAAGTCCAAAATGGATCAAAGAGGAAAAGGGAAGCATGCAATTAGATGTCCATGCCCTATGTTATATGTGGGAAAAACAACTAGAATGGTAAAAACCCGCATTATAGAACACTGTTCGAACATTAGAAATTCTCCTTTAGTTGAGCATTGGGCATAATTTTCACACAGTCTTTCAGATATCTTCTTCTTTGTTTTAGAAGTTGTCACTCGCCCTTTACGGGGGGGCAATTATTCTGAATATTTAGGGCGCAAAGAACAAAGATGGATTTACATTTTAGATACAGTTACACCGAATGGTCTGAACAAAGAGCTTGAATGGCACCTGTTTGTTTAACTGTGATTGGCGCTTTGGTTGGAGCGTTTTGATTGGCTCCTCACAGCCGCGCGATTGGTCCACTCCTTTCTCGCCTTTTTCTGTTTTTAATGGTCTTCTTTTCTAAGCTTTGGCACACTCCCTGCCAAGTGTGAACTTTATATATGAAGGTATGTCTAAATAATTTATCTTTTATATTGGTCGGCATTAAGTCCATTACCGGATATAGTCCTGTTTTTTGTATACTTATTTTCAGATTGCTCTTGAGCTATATGTCTCTCCCAACGCAGCCTCGGCTAAATACTGGTCCATGTCGGGGGACCCCTATTGAAATTGTGATCTATCAAGACAGTGGAGTTGCCATTTAAAAATATTGAAAATAAATATGACTCATTTGTGAATTCCATCGGGACTATGATGCTTTCTCTGCACTTTTGTGTTGTGTATTGATTCGTTTCAAGTGCAGTAGCTGCTCTTCTATGTTCTCTACATTTTAAGATATCACAATTTCACAATGGAGTTTAAAAGGTTGCGCGCTCGCGCACATATACACCTGATTTTATAACTTGCACTCGCAGGCACGCACAAGTTATAAAATCAGGCTTCGGTGCGCACAAGGAGTGCACAATTGTGCACCTTGTGCATGCCAAGCCATGCTGCCTTCCCCCATTCTCTCCCAGGCCTCTCCGAAATCAGAGCAGCCTGTAAGGGAACTTCCCTTCCCCCTAACCTGACCTTCCCACCCCTTCCCCTACTCTAACCCCCCCCCCCCCAAAAATTTTGTTTTACCTTTTGCGCCTGCCTGTGGGCAGGCGCAAGTTAGCACGCCGGCCAACTATCGGCGCGCAATCCCTGGCACAGCAGCAAATATGGCCGCTGTGCCAGGAGCCTGACCCCACCTCCACCCCTGCACCACCCCTGCCCCTTTTTGCAAGCCCTGGGACTTATACTCGTCCTGGGCTTTTACCCAGTCACCAGGCCTTTTTAAAATCCGGCCCAATATTTGCAATCGGTCTGGCTGTAATATTGGATTTAAGGTTCTTGACTGGAATTGCAACAATTGGGTGCATTGCTGGGTTCAATTTCCTAATCAAACTTTCAATTTCTATAGAACTTACAGTTTTAAAATCAGACCATCGAATATCAGGAGTAACAGGAAGAGATACCTTTTGCTGTATAGGCGGAGTCAAGTCATTGATTAAATTTGTGATCTTGTCTTTAAAAAAGGTAGCGACAGCATTACAATCATTAACTTTCACAAGGTGCTGTGAAGGTGTTAAGACATGTTTCACTAAATCATGAACATAATTAAATAGCACTCTAGAGTTAAACATATATTCATGAATTCTCTTTCCATAGAAATTCTTTTGGGCCTCGGAAATCTTGGACCTATATTTACACAGTAAAGAGCAGTAAATAGATAACTAACTAGAACGATTTTCCCTCCACGCTCTTTCCTTCTGTCTAAGAACTCTTTTAAGATTCCTTTATTCATCATTATACCAGGGGTTCTTTGGTTTTGAACATGACTTGATTACTCTCTTTTTTAATGGTTTTATCTCATTCCATAGAGTGGTAGTAGAATCAATCCAAGAATTAACAGCCGATTCAATCGAATCAAATTGAATGGATGATATAACCTTAGTTAAAGAGTCGACTAATTCATCTGTTGTAATGTTAGTGTAGCTGTGTTTAAAAAAGGATTGGATAAGTTCTTGGAGGAGAAGTCCATTACCTGCTATTAATTAAGTTGACTTAGAAAATAGCCACTGCTATTACTAGCAACAGTAACATGGAATAGACTTAGTTTTTGGGTACTTGCCAGCCTCATGAGAGGCTTCTAGGAAAAGTAAAAAGTCATGGGATAGGTGGTTATGTCCTTTCATGGACTGCAAACTGGCTAAAAGACAGGAAACAGAGAGTAGGATTAAATGGATAATTTTCTCAGTGGAAGGGAGTGGACAGTGGAGTGCCTCAGGGATCTGTATTGGGACCCTTACTTTTCAATATATTTATAAATGATCTGGAAAGAAATACGACGAGTGAGATAACCAAATTTGCAGATGACACAAAATTGTTCAGAGTAGTTAAATCACAAGCAGATTGTGATAAATTGCAGGAAGATTTTATGAGACTGGAAAATTGGGCATCCAAATGGCAGATGAAATTTAATGTGGATAAGTGCAAGGTGATGCATATAGGGAAAAATAACCCATGCTATAATTACACAATGTTGGGTTCCATATTAGGTGCTACAACCCAAGAAAGAGATCTAGGTGTCATAGTGGATAACACATTGAAATCGTCGGTTCAGTGTGCTGCGGCAGTCAAAAAAGCAAACAGAATGTTGGGAATTATTAGAAAGGGAATGGTGAATAAAACGGAAAATGTCATAATGCCTCTGTATCGCTCCATGGTGAGACTGCACCTTGAATACTGTGTACAATTCTGGTCGCCGCATCTCAAAAAAGATATAATTGCGATGAAGAAGGTAGAGAGAAGGGCTACCAAAATGATAAGGGGAATGGAACAACTCCCCTAGGAGGAAAGACTAAAGAGGTTAGGACTTTTCAGCTTGGAGAAGAAACGACTGAGGGGGGATATGATAGAGGTGTTTAAAATCATGAGAGGTCTAGAACGGGTAGATGTGAATCGGTTATTTACTCTTTCGGATAGTAGAAAGACTAGGGGGCACTCCATGAAGTTAGCATGGGGCACATTTAAAACTAATCGGAGAAAGTTCTTTTTTACTCAACACACAATTAAACTCTGGAATTTGTTGCCAGAGGATGTGGTTAATGCAGTTAGTATAGCTGTGTTTAAAAAAGGATTGGATAAGTTCTTGAAGGAGAAGTCCATTACCTGCTATTAAGTTCACTTAGAGAATAGCTAGTGCCATTAGCAATGGTAACATGGAATAGACTTTGTTTTTGGGTACTTGCCAGGTTCTTATGGCCTGGATTGGCCACTGTTGGAGACAGGATGCTGGGCTTGATGGACCCTTGGTCTGACCCAGTATGGCATTTTCTTATGTTGTTATGTTCTTAAAACATATAGTTTGCTGTAAGGGAGTTCTACATTTAGGACAGAAAGAAAAATCTGCTTTAATTAAAAAATGCTCTGACCAAAGGACAGGAGTATAAGACGGGGGCGTTATACTATCAAGTTTGCCATTGGTAAAAATTAAATCTAGTGTATGGCCAGCTTTATGAGTTGACTGGTTGATGATTTGTGACAATCCTAAAGCAGCTATCAAAAATAAAAATTTGCACAAGTTGCTGATTGAGGGTTTGCATCCACATGTAAATTAAAATCTCCCAGCACCAGGGTTGGGATCTCAGAATCTAAATTCTCAGTCAAAACTTTAATTAGTGGAGATCTGTTATGATCAATTGCTCCAGGAGGAGCATAGATCAGACCTATCTGTAACAGTTTATTTTTAAAAACAGCAATATACTGATAAGCTAATTTTAATTCTTTTTTGCTTAATAGCAGTAAACCTCCTCCCTTCTTTTTATCCCTAGGAATAGAAAAAGTATGATAATTGGGGTGAGAAAGTTGATTAATTAATACCAGGTCAGTCCTTTTAAACCAGGTTTTGGAAATACATATAATATCAGGAAAAGCATCAGAAATCAAATAATTTATAATGGGGATTTTTTTCATAAGAGATTGGGCATTAACTAAATAGATGGACAACAATGATGCAAGAATCACATGAGAAGTCAACTCCCACGAAAGGGGCCTAACAATTCTAACCTGGTTCAATTTTCTTATTCTCAAATTTTTATAATTAGGTCTATATTTCCCATTATTCAAAACTGTATTAATAGAAAAAACCTCTACTATGTTACTCATACCAGAAGACAATGAATGAAGTCAAACAGGAAGTCCATGCGCGCGCAGGTGCCCTCATGTTATAAAATTGGGGGTCAGAGCGCGGAAGGGGGTGCACACAAGTCCATCTTGCGTGCGCCGACGCCCGCGGCCTTCCCCCGTTCCCTAATCTAACCTTCCCACCCTTTCCCCTAACCTTTCCACCCCCTAGCCCTGTTCTAACCCCACTGACCTCTATCTTACCTTTTGCATCTGCCTCTGGGCAGGTGCAAGTTGCATGTGCCGGCAGCTTGCCGGCACGCGATCCTCCGACACAGCAGCAAATGGCCGCTGTGCCGGAGGCCTCTGGCCCAGCCCCGCCCCCAGAGCACCCCTTTTTTAAAGCCCTGGGACTTAGACACGTCCCGAGGCTTTACGTGTATCGCTGGGCCTTTATAAAATAGGTCCGGCGTGCGTAACCCACTCTATACGAGTAAAGCTTTTAAAATCCGGCCCATAAAGTGCATTTAGATTTAGCTTGAGAAGATTTTTGTATAGGTAAGCCAAATTAACTCTTATTGTCATTTCCTTTTTAGATTGCCAGATTTTAGACCCTGTAACAGCTGTGATGAACTTTTTAAAAATATGTAACACATAGATATTATTGCAACATAAACTCATATAGAACTAAGCATTAAAATGGCAATATGAATGTAGTGTACAATGTGAAGAACCAGAAAATATGTTTTCTTTAAATGTAACAAACTTAGGCATAGAATTTTCAAAATGTTATAAATAAAGCAGAAATACAGCGCGTTAGTATCAGCGAAAAAAAATGGGTATGGTTAGAGAAATTTCTGATATACCACATCACATATGTAAGTTACACAACTCGCGATACTTTATCGTGTCGTGCACCATTTTATGCCCGGTGCGTTATTTTCTTTGTTCATATATAACAAATTCCTGCAGCTGCTTCTTTGATAGTATATCAGGCATGGGAGAGAGAAGAGAGAAGGTGAGTTTTTGAAGTTTAGTGGAGTTGGAGTTTAGCGATTTCTGTGTGAGTTGTTCTGTTGTTTAGTGTTATCATCTGTTTAACTTTACCTTTGTCTCTTGTCTTTATCTGTGTGGAGAAGTTTTTGTGTGTTTGTCAAGTGTGTCTGTTTTTCTTTGTGTGGTGGAGGAGTGGCAGTGATGAGTGGTGGTAATTGCATCAGTAGCATGGGATCTTCTTAGAACTAATCGGAGAAAGTTCTTTTTTACTCAACGCACAATTAAACTCTGGAATTTGTTGCCAGAGGATGTGGTTAGTGCAGTTAGTATAACTGTGTTTAAAAAAGGATTGGATAAGTTCTTGGAGGAGAAGTCCATTACCTGCTATTAAGTTCACTTAGAGAATAGCCACTGCCATTAGCAATGGTAACATGGAATAGACTTAGTTTTTGGGTACTTGCCAGGTTCTTATGGCCTGGATTGGCCACTGTTGGAAACAGGATGCTGGGCTTGATGGACCCTTGGTCTGACCCAGTATGGCATTTTCTTATGTTCTTATGGGGGTAGATTTTCAAAGGGGTACGCGTGTACCCCCCGAAAACCTACCCCAAACCCCCCCTGCGCGCGCCGAGCCTATTTTGCATAGGCTCGGCAGCGCGCGCAAGCTCCGGGACGCGCGTAAGTCCCGGGACTTGCATGGAGGGGCGTGTCGGGGGGCGTGCCGTGAGTGACGCGGCATTTCGGGGGCGGGCCGCGAGTGACGCGGCGTTTCGGGGGTGGGCCCGGGAACATGGCACCGGCCCAGGGGCGTGGTCGAGGCCTCCGGACCAGCCCCTGGGTCAGATGATGGTGCGCCAGCAGCCCGCTGGCGCACGCAGATTTACACCTGCTTTCCGCAGGCGTAAATCTGCCAACAAAGGTGGGGGGGGGTTTAGATAGGGCCGGGAGGGTGGGTTAGGTAGGGGAAGGGAGGGGAAGGTGAGGGGAAGCGGAAGGAAAGTTCCCTCCGAGGCCGCTCCGATTTCGGAGCGGCCTCGGAGGGAACAGGCAGCGCGCGCTGGGCTCGGCGCGCGCTGGGCTCGGCGTGCGCAGGTTGCACAAATGTGCACCCCCTTGCGCGCGCCAACCCCGGATTTTATAAGATACGCACGGCTACGCGCATATCTTATAAAATCCAGCGTACTTTTGTTCGCGCCTGGTACATGAACAAAAGTATGCCCGCACGTAAATTTTTTAAAATCTACCCCATGGTGCGGAGGTAAAGTTGTTCGCTTACTTTTTTTTATGTTATATCTTTTTATTGAGTTTTAAAGAAAATAACACGGGGTATATTTATTCATTTACGACATGAATAAATTTACCACATTTACCAAATTTACCACATGAATAAATATACCACATAAATGGTATATTTATTCATCAATCGGCACCAAAGGGGCCTTAAAGGCGGCCACCTCTCCAGGTGCCGCGCGCCAAGCATCGTGCGCCGAAGGAGCGCGACAAAGGGGCCCGCCCTTCTGTGCGCCTCTTCGTGCAGCCTCCGAGTGCAACTCCGATTGCAAATGTTTGATCCCCCTCTCCACCGTCGTCTGAAACATCATACCTCCATGAGTCCTAGCTCAACAACATCCCCGTCCCACTCCCTTCTCCATTCCTTCGACTACAACACGAAGATGCCAACCTACCCCATCCCCATCATCAGAAAATTCTACCACAACTGCAGACATTCAACAACTACCACACACCCTCTGCAAAAGAGGTCCCTAATTCCCATCATGATCTCCCCCCTCATGCAATTCCTTGGTCTCTCATTGCTCTCTCAAACCACTTCAACGCCAAATCACTAACAATAAAAACTCATATTCTCAACGATTACCTTCTGGATTCAAAACCTGACATATGCGCAATTACCGAAACCTGGCTGAAAACACTGACATAGCTCTAACCAACAACTACCTACACAACTATACGATCTATTCTCAATCCCTAGACATAAAAAAAGAGGCGGCAGCCTACTCTTAGCTGTAAAGAAAGAGCTAAGACTAATCCCTCAGACCGTGAAACCAGCCTCCAACCTCGAAATCGGCCTCTTCAAATCAAACCGACTACAAATTTGCCTAATTTATTCCCCCCCAGGGCTACTGGACTCAGATCCATCTACCCTCATTGTACTCATTGCCAAACACATAAATACTGATTCCCCAGCTATCATCATGGGAGATTTCAACCTCCGCGTCGACACGACTCCACCTTCCCCAAATTGCGAAACTCTTCTGTCTTCCTTCAAGGCCACGGGTTTCAAGCAAACTATCAACAGCCCCACCCACAAAGCAGGCCACACCCTGGATCTTATTTTCATAAACTCGGGCCTTACACTTACTTCCCCCCCCCCTGCACCCCAGTCCCGTGGTCTGACCACTCGATGATTACCACAGACCTCTCAATAAAGGATAACCCCACCACTCCCATCCCCAAAACCACCATTCACTTCAGAAAACCCTGTTCTATGGATGACTTCAGCTCCCATCTGTCTACGGAACTACAAAACCTAAACCTCTCTGACGCAGACTCAGCCCTCGCATCTTGGCTTGAAATTACAACTCCGTGGTGAATAAAATATGCCCTCTGACAATGAAAGAATTAAATCCAGCCCTTAAGAATAAAAAACCATGGTTCACGCCTAAACTGAAGAATCTCAAACAAGAACTTAGATGCAAAGAATTCAAATGGCGCAAGGAGCCCACCCAAGCTGCACTATCAGCCTACAAAGCTTCCATGCACAGCTACGGGGCCACCATTCTACGTACTAAGAGATATTTTTACGCCCGCAAAATACACGACTTCCTCTTTGACGCGAAGGCCCTGTTTTCATACGTGTCGGATCTCACGAATTCCACTCCACCCTCCATCCCCGACGATCAAGCCCAAATTAAATCAAATGAACTTGCATCGTTCTTCGAGAAAAAAATCTCCAACCTCATAGCCCCGCTCATCTCTTCCAACATCCAGCCCCCTCCCCCGTACTCCTCCTCCAACAACAACAAGAAAGCAAACTTGGAGTCATTCGAACCTACCTCATCCTTCAAAATCAAATCCATCCTCAAGAGCATGAAACCTTCCTCTCACCCGTCCAACCCCATCCCCTCAAAACTATTGCTCACAATTCCTAAAACCATCTCCAAACCACTGGCTGAAATTATAAATTGCTCCCTGGCCCAAGGACCAGTACCCGACTCTCTGAAACTCACCACCCTTAAACTGCTATTAAAAAAACCTAATCTTGTCCCATCGCCAACCTCCCATTCATCGCTAAACTCATGGAGAAACTTGTCAACACCCAACTCTCAGACTACCTAGATGATCACAAGATACTCTTCCCCGCTCAGTTCGGATTCTGGAGATCACTAAACACTGAATCACTCCTAATCTCGCTCACGGATAGCATACTTATGGGCCTAGACAAAGGACAACCATTTCTACTGGCATTGCTCGGTATCTCAGCAGCTTTTGACACTGTGAATCACTCAATTCTCATCAACTGCCTCTCAGACATCGGCATCTCAGGAAATGCCCTCAATTGGTTCAAGTCCTTCCTCAATAACAGAAATTACAAGGTCAGCATAAGCAACAAAGAATCCCACTCCATTAGTACCACGCTTGGAGTCCCCCAGGGATCATCCCTCTCTCCAACGCTCTTTAACATTTATCTCCTACCCCTATGCCAACTCCTCGCCAATCTAAATGTAAACCCCGCCCCCTGGGAAACAACACACACCCCAAGTGCCCGCTAGAGTAGTCACAAATCTGGCTGTTTAATGTAAGGGGTGGTTGTTAGCTGTGGGCAACAAGGTTTACAAGAATAAAGAATTATATCATAGGGAAAAAAATCACTTAGACTTAAACTGATAGTTTTGTTAGAGCTAATAACTTCTTTATGAAAAAAACTTTTAGTTTGTTACATAACTTTCTGAAGATATCTCAAATACAACAGATTCAACAACATAAGTCAGAAAAAGCAAAATAGCTTACCTTGTAATAGGTGTAATCCCAGGACAGCAGGAGGTAGTCCTCACATATGGGTGACATCGGTAATGGAGCCCTATATGGAAAAACTTCTGTCAAAGTTTCTATGAAACTTTTGACTGGCACCCATAGGGGCGGATTTTAAGAGCCCTGCTCGCCTAAATCCGCCCAAATCCGGGCGGATTTAGGCGAGCAGGGCCCTGCGCACCGGTGAGCCTATTTTAAATAGGCTCACCGGCGCGCAGACCCCGGGACTCGCGTAAGTCCCGGGGTTCTCCGAGGGGGGCTTGTTGGGGGCGTGTCGGGGGCGGGCCTGGTCGTCGCGGCTTTTAGGGGGCGTGTCGGCAGTGTTTTGGGGGCGGGTCCGGGGGCGTGGTTACGGCCCGGGGCGGTCCGGGGGCGTGGCCGCGCCCTCCGTACCCGCCCACAGGTCGTGTCCCGGCGCGCTAGCGGGGATTTACGTCTCCCTCCGGGAGGCATAAATCCCCCGACAAAGGTAAGGGGGGGTTTAGACAGGGCCGGGGGGGTGGGTCAGGTAGAGGAAGGGAGGGGAAGGTGAGGGGAGGGCGTTAGAGGATTCCCTCCGAGGCCGCTCCGATTTCGGAGCGGCCTTGGAGGGAACGGGGGTAGGCTGCGCGGCTCGGCGCGCGCCGGCTATACATAATTGATAGCCTTGCGCGCGCCGATCCAGGATTTTAGCGGATACGCGCGGCTCCGCGCGTATCTACTAAAATCCCGCGTACTTTTGTTGGCGCCTGGAGCGCCAACAAAAGTACGCCAACGCGCCTTGTTTGAAAATCTACCCCATAGTGCCTACTGAGCATGCCCAGCATGCCATGATATTCCCTGCCACAGGGATCTCCCTTCAGTCTGTTTTGTAGCAATTAGCGTTAGCCAAAAAATAAAATAATAAAACGTAACGTACCCAACTCCGCGGGGTGGCGGATGGGTTTCGTGAGGACTATATCCTGCTGTCCTGGGATAACACCTATTACAAGGTAAGCAATTTTGCTTTATCCCAGGACAAGCAGGATGCTAGTCCTCACATATGGGTGATTAGCAAGCTAGAGGCTGAATCATATTGTAGTGAAACAACTGTGAAGTATTGTTGTTGGAAATGAATCAGCCGAAAATCACAGCAGGTTGAATGTAGTAGGAGTTGGGATTAAGTTGGAAACAAGTTCTTTAAGACAGATTGTCCATAGGCTGAATCTTGTCTTCCTTCTTTGTCTAAACAGTAGTGAGCTGCAAAGGTGTGAAGAGAACTCCATTTGCTGCTTTACAAATGTCAAGAATAGGTACAGAGCGAAGGTGTGCTACCGAGATTGACACTGCTCTGACTGAATGTGCTTTTACTTGCCCTTGAAGAGTAAGGCCTGCTTTCTCATAACAAAACTGAATGCAATCTGCTAGCCAGTTTGACAAAGTATGTTTACCCACTGCCCTACCTGGTTTGTTTGGATCATAAGATATAAATAGTTGGCTGGATTTCCTTTGGACTGTAGTGCGGTTTACATTGCAAGGTATGTAAGGCTCTTTCTCCCTGGTGGGAATGAGGCCTTGGAAAGAATGTTGGTAAAACTATGGATTGGTTCAAGTGGAATTCCGTGACTACCTTAGGAAGAAATTTAGGATGAGTACAGAGGACCACCCTGTCATGTAGGAACTTTGTGAAAGCTTCATATGTGACAAGTGCTTGTAGTTCACTGATTCTTCTAGCTGATGTAATGGCTATGAGGAAAACAGTTTTCCATGTAAGAAATTTAAGGTCACAGGTATCTATGGGTTCTAATGGGGAACGCATGAGCCTGGTTATTACTACGTTTAGGTCCCATTGTATGCTTGGGGGATGAAATGGAGGTTTAAGATGAGTTAAACCTTTCATGAATCTACTGACGAGAGGCTGTGTAGAGATAGGTGCGTCTCCCAGCTTGTTATGGTAAGCTGAGATTGCACTCAAATGTACTCGTACAGATGAAGTCTGAAGACCAGAGTCTGAAAGATGGTATAGGTAATCTAGTAGTGAGGTAGTGGGGCAAGTGAAAGGATCAATAGATTTCTGAGTGCACCACAAAGTAAACCATTTCCATTTGTAGGAATAATTCTTTCTAGTGGAAGGTTTACGTGACGCTATAAGCACCTGAGAAATAGTGGTTGGAAGGTTGAGTGGTTGTAAAATCAAGCTTTCAACATCCATGCTGTCAGGGATAGGGATTGAAGGTTGGGATGGCGCAACTGACCCTGATCCTGAGTTATGAGATTGGGAGCTACTCCCAGGCGAATGGGATTCCTGACTGAGAGGTCTAGCAGTGTGGGAAACCATAGTTGTCAAGGCCAGTATGGGGCTATGTGTATCATGGTCCCTTTGTCCTGTTGCAGCTTCACTAGAGTTTTGGTTATGAGCGGTATCCGTGGATACGCATATAACAGGCCTGAGTTCCAATGGCGAGCAAAGGCGTCCTTTGGCAGGTTGTTCTCTTTTCGTAGTAGGGAGCAATAATTGTTCACTTTGTAGTTCAGATGGGACGCAAAAAGATCTATGGTCAATTGACCCCACTGTTGGAAGATCTTGGTTGATATCGCTGGATCCAAGGACCACTCGTGTGGTTGGAACTGACGACTGAGGCGATCGGCTACTATGTTGTGGATGCCTGCTAGGTAAGTGGCCTGTAGAAGAATTGAATGTGCTAGGGCCCAGTCCCAAATCTGTGCTGCTTCTTGGCAAAGGAGGTAGGAACCTGTTCCCCCTTGCTTATTGATGTACCACATGGCTACTGTGTTGTCCGTTTGGATCAGAACAGTTTTGTGTAAAAGGCAGTCCTTGAACGCATGTAGTGCATAACGTATAGCTCGAAGCTCTAGGAGATTTATCTGAAAAGAGGCTTCGGTTTTTGTCCACGTCCCCTGGGTCTTCAGATGACCAATGTGCGCTCCCCAACCTAAAGTGGACGCATCTGTAGTTAATGTTACTTGTGGAACTGGTTGCTGGAAAGGTAGACCTTTGAGCAGATTGTTCATTGATGTCCACCAGAGGAGGGAAGAACACAGTTCCTGAGTTATTTGAATGTGAGAGTGCAACGGTTGAATGGCTTGAATCCATTGTGTTTTGAGTGACCATTGCATTAGTCGCATGGTCAATCTGGCCATGGGAGTGACGTGAACTGTGGAGGCCATGTGACTGAGTAGGGTGAGGCACTGATGAGCTGTGACTTGGGATTGATTTCTGAGAGATTGTGCCAGAAGAATGAGTGTATGGGCACGGTCTCTTGGAAGAAATGCTTTTGCTATGATGGTATTTAAATCTGCACCGATGAATTGTAGAAGGTGAGATGGTGTGAAATGGGATTTCTGGTAATTGATGAGAAACCCCAAGGAGTGAAGCAAATTGACTGTGAGCTTGAGGGAATTGAGAGCTCCTTCTTTCGTCTGACTCCTGATGAGCCAATCGTCTAGATAAGGGAATACATGTACCTTTTGTTTGTGAAGGTGTGCCACTGCCACCACCAGACACTTTGTGAATACGTGAGGTGCTGAGGCTAGGCCGAATGGGAGCACTCGGTATTGAAAATGTTGTCCTTCAACCAGAAATCGCAAGTAATGGCGATGAGGAGGAAAGATGGGAATGTGAGCGTAGGCGTCTTGAAGATCCAGAGAGCAGAGCCAATCCCCTTTTTGAAGAAGAGATAGCATGGTGCCTAATGATACCATCCTGAATTTTTCTCGTTTTAGAAATTTGTTGAGATTTCTGAGGTCTAGGATAGGACGTAGGCCCCCTGATTTCTTTGGAATGAGGAAATAGCGGGAGTAGAATCCTCTGCCCTACTGAGGCCAGGGGACTGGTTCTATGGCCCTGGCTCTCAGAAGGGTGGATAATTCTGCTTTTAGAAGTTTGGAATGGTGGTTCACTGTCCAAGAGGAGATTGGTGGAGTTTCTTTTGGTACAGTGAGAAAATCCAATCGGTATCCTTGAGCTATAATGGAAAGTACCCATTGGTCTGTGGTTATGGAGGTCCAGGTGTGACGAAAAAAGGCTATGAGACCTCCTACTGGCAGGTGTGGGAGTGGATTGACGGATGGGCTGCTACTCTCTGAGTGTATTTCAAAACCCCGATGTTGATGCAGTCTGAGGAGGGGGTTGAGGCCTGGCAGGCCTTTGCCTAGACTCAGGATGCTGAGCTGGGCGAGATGGTCTTGCACGGCTTGGTGGGGGATAGTAGTGTCGTTGAAGGTAGTAAGGACGCCTTGTATCCCGTCTAGGAGTTCTCCTGGAAGGAGGTTGTGACTCTTGAGGAATTAATGAGAGTTGTTTAAGAGTCTCAGTGTGTTCTTTTAAGGTGGCGACTGCTTCCTTAACCTTGTCTCCAAACAGGTTATCTCCCAAACAAGGAAGGTCGGCCAATCTTTCCTGGACCTCTGGTCTTAAGTCTGATGCCTTAAGCCAAGCCCACCTACGAGCTGTAATACCTGAGGCTGACAGACGAGACGCAGTTTCAAAGCTGTCATATGTCGCCCTGACCTCATGCTTGCCTGCTTCTAGGCCTTTATGCACTAGTTGCGAGAACACTTCCTGGAACTGTTCAGGAAGAGTGTGGGTAATGTCTTGGACCTATTTCCATAGGTTGCGTTGGTACTGGTTCATGAAGAGCTGGTAAGCAGCAATTCTTGAAACATGCATAGCTCCTTGAAAGATTTTCCGACCTAAGTTATCAAGGAACCGATTATCTTTCCCTGGTGGTGTGGAAGAATGTGTCTTGACTCTTTTTGCTTTTTTCTGAGCTGACTCAACTACCACCGACTGGTGAGGTAGTTGAGTCTTTTGGAATCCAGGTATCGGTTGGACCAGGTATGTAGCATCTGATCATTTGTTAACTGATGCTACTGAACTAGGATGTTCCCATAATCTGTACATGAGTTCTTGAAGCACCTCATGTACCAGTACAGCCAGAATTTCCTTAGGTGGATCTACAAATTGTAGTACCTCAAGTGTTTTCTGTCTGGAATTTATTTCAGAGAGCAGTTGAAATGGGATGGTCTCCGACATGTCTTTCACAAAATTGGAGAAAGAGATCTTCTGGAGGTGACTTTCGCCTATCTTCTGGAGGTGAAGGTTCAGAAAGCATCTCCTCATCTGAAGAGACATCTGTATCTGAATCAGTTCCAGTATCTTTTGGATGACCTGATGGTCTAAAAGGCATCGATAGCAGAGTGAGGTATGGAAGGAAACCTCGGAGACTGTGGGTATAGAGGTTTAGGAATACCTGAAGGTCCAGGAATTGGCTCTGGAATGGTATCTTCATCGGTGTCTTGAGGCTTCTTGGATACGGCATCGATTAAAGTGTCCAACTTCTCCATCAGAGGTTGAAAAATAGAAACCTTTGGAATCGGCATCGATGGTTTCATGGGAGGAATCGATGCTGGCGTCGGAATCGGCACCGATGGCGACATCGGTATCGAGGGCAAAATATCCATCGGTACCGGAATCGGCGTCGATGGCATCCCTGGTGTCGATGGCATCGAGGAGTGCGTCTCATACCGCTTGACGAATGTATCCGTCAAGTTCCGCCCGCATGGTTGATGAGATCAGAGCAGCCATGGGGGGAGGCGGTAATGGCGATGCCGGTACCTCCTCAGAGCCCTGAGGAGGTACGGTTCCCTGCACCGATTGGACTTTTCGCTGCCCGACGTCAATGCTTTTGACGATGGCGAGGGGGAGGGAATAAAGGCATCTCCCGACTCACCTGGGATTCGTTTCTTCAGCACTACCTTGCGAATCGATCCAGCCGGAAATGATTGCATGGAGGATGATGCTGAGGGTAACAGCTGAATTTGGAAAAGCTGCTCCATCTTCTCCATCCGGAGTCAACGTCCCTTCGATGTCATGCCGGCACACTGGGAGCAGGACTTGACGTCGTGGTTCTGACCGAGGCAGAGCACACACTCTTGGTGTGGGTCCGTTATGGACATGTTTCTAGTGCACTTAGGGCACTTTTTGAATTCCGAAGCCATTTTAGGTCAGACAGCTGTCGACGACCGTGGAACAGGAAAAAATATCGGTACCGGCAAAATAAAGAAAAAACTTTACCGCGATGGTATATAAAAGGAGACCCTTGCGGCTAAAAGTTTTTCCCGACTTTTTGAAAAGTTTTAGAGTGTGGAGAAATTTACCACAGGACTCCAAATTAACCGCGAGGCTAACAGCTCCGCGGAAAAAAGAAGACTGAAGGGAGACTCCTGTGGCAGGGAATATCATGGCATGCTGGGCATGCTCAGTAGGCACTATGGGTGCCAGTCAAAAGTTTCATAGAAACTTTGACAGAAGTTTTTCCGTATAGGGCTCCATTACTGATGTCACCCATATGTGAGGACTAGCATCCTGCTTGTCCTGGGATAAATATAAATACAACAAAATTTACTTCCTCTATCCTTTCAATTATGTATCCTTCCTTTTCATTTTCATAAATTTCTCAGTCTTTACACATAACCTCTAACATGCTTTTTGGTCCATTCTCCTTTTCCTTTCCTTTTCCTACAATGAATGTTTTTTATATCATCTTTGGTTTAGTGAGCTCACCAACTGAAGTCCGGTGGGGCCCTTTCTTTCAGGTTGCACTTCTTCTTCTTTTCAAAGAGTCCAGTTTTCTCCACTGCAGGTTCCTCAGGCACCTACTACCTATCTAAAAAAACTAATTAAAAGAAACTATCTCTTCTATTGTTTTTTTTACACTATATAACTAATGCAAATAAATGAATAATTATAATCCCTCTAACTAAACCCATAACCAGACAGTCTAAAAAAAAAAAATTCAAATAGATGAAAGGGTTCTTTATGCATCAGCATAGTATACAGATACTAACCCTCTTTGGAAAGTAAAAATGAAAAGGCTTAATTATAGGCACTTAGGCAAATAAATATAGTGATTTTTTTTCTTGTTCTTTGTGCCTCAGTTTTCACAATATTTCTTAAAATAAATATAGAATCCTCAGACTCCTAAATGATTCCTTTACTTTCAGACAATTACAGTAACTTAACAGAGGTCCTGCTTTCCTAGCAGCCAGGTTTAAGCTCAACCTGCTTCAGAGAGGAAATTAATTAGCCCACTGTCAGTTCAAATCCAACAAACTTCTTACAAAAGTTTCTTAGGGCTAAAGAAATTCCTTTTTCAATCAATATAGGATCCTTAGATTCCTAAATGATTCCTTTTCAGTTCAGACAGTAACAACAGCTTAACAGTGGTCTGGCTTCCTAGCAGCCAGGGTTAAGTGCAACCAGTTCAGATAGGAGGTTTGTTACAATAACTCAAGGCTACCCACCCACTCATTGTTTAACTGTCACACTTGAAATGCTGACAGCAGCCATCCCAAGCTCAGTGACCCTGTGACAGCCACATCCATACAGAACCTTCATTCAGACACACCTAAACTTGCCCTTTTTATTTCCCCTTACCTCTTTTTAGAACTTTCTTTTTTTTATTTCTTTTCCCTCCTTTGCTTTTCCCCTTACACCAATTTCCCAGCCTGAGATCCAGGGAATTACATTTTTTTTATTTTAACCCATTTTATCTATGCTGATGACATACAGATCCTCATTCCTATTACGGAATCCATATCCAAAACCCTCTCTTTCTGGAACAGCTGCCTACACTCCATTAACCTCCTCCTCTCCAGTCTCAATCTAGTCCTGAATATAACCAAAACGGAGCTCCTCCTCATCTCGCTGGATGACATCAACCTCGCTATCAACAACCACCCCACTTCCTCAACGATCTCAACGGCCCAAGTGAGAGACCTTGGCGTCATCTTGGACAACCATCTGTCATTAAAAAAAAAATCGTCAACAATACAACTAAAGAATGCTTCCACAAACTACAAGTTCTTAAAAAGCTTAGACCACTCCTCCACCTACACGACTTCCACATGATTCTTCAAGTGACCCTATTCTCCAAAGTCGGTTACTGCAATTCCCTACTACTAGGCCTCCCCGCTACTACCACCAGATCGCTACAGATGCTTCAAAATGCCGCTGCAAGGATTCTAACCAACACTAATCGAGGAGACCATATCACACCCATTCTAAGGAATCTACACTGGCTTCCCATTAACTTCAGAATCCTTCACAAGGCCCTCACTATCTACAAGCAGTCCTCACTTGAACTAGCTATCCCTCTTCACCTCCACACCTCCACCAGACCAGTTAGAGCAGCGTACAAAGACACCCTTCATGCTCCTCCCGCCAAGTCCTCCCTACACTCTACCATTAGGAAACGTGCATTTTCCACAGCTGGACCCTCTCAGTGGAACGCTTTACCCCCTGAATTACGCCAAGAACAATGCCTGCTGACCTTCAAAAAAAAATTTAAGACTTGGCTTTTTAAACAAGTGTTTCCTTAAAAAAAATTGTAGGTTTTCACTGACTCAACTGCACCTATGTTACCCTTGTGGTTACTCCTTCCCTCCCAACTTCCCTTTCTTCCTCACCCCTTGATACCATAGCATGAGTAACATTAGATATAAGTTGTTCTGGTTTAAACTCGTTCCCTTTTTACCCTAGTTCAGTTACTTGGCACCTCCCCGTGTGAGGTAGTTCAGCTCTAGGCTGCTCTCAACAGGGTACTCTCCTGTGTTTCCAACCAAGTTATTACTCCCTGTTAAACGTAATTTTCCTGTCTTCTAATGTTTGATGTAAACTGATGTGATATGACCTGTCATGAATGTCGGTATAAAAAAGAATCAAATAATTAAATAAATAAATGTATAGATAATGAATTCAATTGAATTGAATAATATGGAATAGTTTTGATATTTGATGATCATCGTTGTAAGTAATCAGTTATGTATGAAGATACGGAGTAATGAATTGGAGTTGAGAAAGTCGACGAACAGGCACAGCAGTCGAGGACAGAGGTCAAGCCCATGTAGGAACATAAGGCCTGGACAGACAGGCAAAGCAATTGAGGTCCAACCCTTGAAGGGACCTAAGGCCTGGACCAGGGGTGGGCAAGTCCGGTCCTCGAGGGCTGCAAATCAGTCGGGTTTTCAGGATACCCCTAATGAATATGCATGAAATAGATTTGCATACAACTGAGACAGTGTGTATGCAGGTCTCTCTCATGCATATTCATTAAGGATATCCTGAAAACCCGACTGGTTTGCAGCCCTCGAGGACCGGAATTGCCCACCCCTGGCCTGGACAGACAGGTTAAGCAATCGAGGTCCAACCCCTGTAGGGACATAAGGCCTGGATGGACAGGCAAAGTAATCGAGGTCCAACCCTTGTAGGGACATAAGGCCTGGATGGACAGGCACATCAGTCGAGGACAGAGGGCAATCCCACCTAGGGACATAAGGCCCGAACGAACAGACAAAGCAATTGAGGTCCAACCCTTGTAGGGACATAAGGCCTGGAGGGACAGGCAAAGCAATCGAGGTCCAACCCTTGTAGGGACATAAGGCCTGGACGGACAGGCATAGCAGTCGAGGACAGAGGGCAATCCCACCTAGGGACATAAGGCCTGGACAAACAAGCACAGCATTCGAGGACAGAGGTGAATCCCACCTAGGGACATAAGGCCGGGATGAACAAGCACAGCATTCGAGGATTTCCTTTGTGCAGGTATGTTGTGGTTTGACCTGTCATTTTTTCCTGAACTGGTTCACTGCTAGAAGAAATTGTCTGAAAGCCAATTCAACTGAGGATGCTTTTAGAGCAATAAAGACTGCCATTTGTGAAGCAAGAACTGAGCTGGAGATTATTTTTGAATACCCAGAAGCTATTAACTGTACTTATGCATTTCAGCTGATGACAAAGGAACAGGAAGAGCTCTCAGAAATAAGAAAACCGCTATTCAAGTCAAAATCTACAATATCAACCTATGTTGATTTTGTGGTTTACACAGTTTTTACACCAGTTTTCAATAGTACTAGAAACAATACTGTTGGCAAGGTCTTGGGAAATATTGAGCATATGAAATATGAAAGCTCCAAACATCTTAAGTCAGCTTTTTATGTTCTTACATTCCAAATGTGGACGGACAGGCACAGTGTTTGAGGTTAGGCCCTTGTAGGGACATACGTCCTGGACAGTGGACGGACAGGCACAGAGTTTGAGGTCAGGCCCTTGTAGGGATGTACAGCCTAGACAGTGTATGAACAGGCACAGCATTTCAGGTCAGGCCCTTGTAGGGACGTATGACCTGAACAGTGGACGGACAGGCATAGCGTTTCAGGTCAGGCCCTTGTAGGGACGTAAGGCCTGGACAGTGGACGGACAGGCACAGCGTTTCAGGTCAGGCCCTTGTAGGGACATACAGCCTGGTGGGCGAGCAGTAAAGTCCACCTCCACCCTGATACTTGTTCAGTAATAAAGCTGCTGCCTGCCCCTGCCTCAGCCAGGTCCCACCAGTGTGCTGTCAGGGAGAGGTAAGAATGTGCAGCATTCATGGTGGTCCAGATATCGCAGGTGAAATACACATTCCCCTGTGCCTTAGCTAGCAGTGCTTGGATGCGACTGCGACACTGCTTGTACAGGCTGGGGAGGACATTTCTGCTAAATGTGGTTCTGGAGGGGACTTTGTAATTTGGAACTACGACTTTCAGAAAATGCTTGAAACCCACATTCTCCACTAACTGCAAGGGCTGGTCATCAAGGGCAATCATTTCTCCAATGCTCTTGGTTACAGGTTTTGAGGCTGCCTGCATCCTACCCCAGGATAGCATTACCGCACTCCACCCCATTTCCTCCATGCTGGGTTGTCGCGTCTGCCACATGTCAGGGGGTTACTGGCCTGCCACCTGACTGCTAGAAGGGGATGAGAGTGTGGGCTGACTCTGCTGCTTTTCAACCTCTTTACGCTGCTTGGAAGGGGTCCCCTGACTGGTACTGCCACCATCCCCAGATGGCAGTACTCTTGTTGGGTGTTGCCTCTTCATATGATGTGTCATGCCAAAATTAGATAGATGTCCCATTTGCTTGCCTCTGCTAATAGCCCTGCCACAATAATTACACCGAACAAAATGCAGGTCATCAGTCACTTTAAAGTGGCTCCAGATCGCAGATGTCTTTCGTGATCCACCCTTCTGTGTAGCCTTGGGGGTGGATGCTGGCACTGGAGCTTTAGTAGTGGGTGCACCCTGAGAAGCAATGCCAGGGGCCTCAGTACCCCTCTGTGCCTGTGCTGACTGCTCTTCCTCCTCATCAGTTTCATCTCTCCCCTGCTGCACAGAAGTGGAGGCTAAAACAGGACTAACTGATCCTAAAACTTCGTCAGCTATTACTTCTTAGGGATGTGAATCGTGTCCTCGATCGTCTTAACGATCGATTTCGGCTGGGAGGGGGAGGGAATCGTATTGTTGCCGTTTGGGGGGTAAAATATCGTGAAAAATCGTGAAAAATCGAAAAATCGAAAAATCGCAAAACCAGCACATTAAAACCCCCTAAAACCCACCCCCGACCCTTTAAATTAAATCCCCCACCCTCCCGAACCCCCCCCCAAATGACTTAAATAACCTGCGGGTCCAGCGGCGGTCCGGAACGGCAGCGGTCCGGAACGGGCTCCTGCTCCTCAATCTTGTTGTCTTCAGCCGGCGCCATTTTCCAAAATGGCGGCGAAAAATGGCGGCGGCCATAGACGAACACGATTGGACGGCAGGAGGTCCTTCCGGACCCCCGCTGGACTTTTGGCAAGTCTCGTGGGGGTCAGGAGGCCCCCCACAAGCTGGCCAAAAGTTCCTGGAGGTCCAGCGGGGGTCAGGGAGCGATTTCCCGCCGCGAATCGTTTTCGTACGGAAAATGGCGCCGGCAGGAGATCGACTGCAGGAGGTCGTTCAGCGAGGGTTCCGGCGCCTCGCTGAACGACCTCCTGCAGTCGATCTCCTGCCGGCGCCATTTTCCGTACGAAAACGATTCGCGGCGGGAAATCGCTCCCTGACCCCCGCTGGACCTCCAGGAACTTTTGGCCAGCTTGTGGGGGGCCTCCTGACCCCCACGAGACTTGCCAAAAGTCCAGCGGGGGTCCGGAAGGACCTCCTGCCGTCCAATCGTGTTCGTCTATGGCCGCCGCCATTTTTCGCCGCCATTTTGGAAAATGGCGCCGGCTGAAGACAACAAGATTGAGGAGCAGGAGCCCGTTCCGGACCGCTGCCGTTCCGGACCGCCGCTGGACCCGCAGGTTATTTAACTCATTTGGGGGGGGTTCGGGAGGGTGGGGGATTTAATTTAAAGGGTCGGGGGTGGGTTTTAGGGGGTTTTAGTGTGCCGGCTCACGATTCTAACGATTTATAACGATAAATCGTTAGAATCTCTATTGTATTGTGTTCCATAACGGTTTAAGACGATATTAAAATTATCGGACGATAATTTTAATCGTCCTAAAACGATTCACATCCCTATTACTTCTTCCATTTCTGATGAGAATCCCACACAATATGATTCTTCATCTGAATCAGAAGCAAACTGTTATGGGAGCCTCTGTTTAGTGGACCCTTGGGCTGACCTGCTGGAAACTTGGAAAGGTGGACAATGTCTCTGTTGCAAAGCAGGCCGGGAGGCAGATGTTCAGGCAGGACATAGATGCTCTTCACCCTGGAAGCTGGCACTCCCCTGGGAGGAGCCCGTAGGAGCCCAAACGCTGGGACTTAGGTGGCTTCACCCTTGGAAGCCGAAGCCCCCCCGGGAGGAGCCCATAGGGGCCCGGCCGCTGGGACTTAGGCAAGTTGTGGATCAGGGCAAGTAACTGGAACCAGACTAAGACAGTAGCAATACTGTAAGTGGGTTCGGGTTCTGGAACCAGGCAGGAACTGTAGCAGGATGCGGGTACTGGAACCAGGCAGGAACTGTAGCAAGCAGGCAGGCAGGAACCAGGCAGGTACTGTAGCATGCAGGCAGGCAGGAACCAAGCAGGTACTGTAGCAGGAACAGAGCGACGAAGCCAAGCGAGTCACTCCGGGGCACAGCACAACAGGAAACCAGAAAGCTAAACCGTTGCAAGGTGAAGACTGGATGGCCACGGCCGGCTTATCAAGGCCATGGCATCTGACGTCAGGATTTGGGCGGAGTCACCATTGGCGGGAACCGGCCTAGAAAAGCGCCCAAGTGGCACGCGCGCGCGCGCCTAAGCAAAGGGCGTCTACGGAGGAGCTCACAGCGGTGCAGCCCCAGTGGGAACGCCGCCATCCAGGCCGCAAACTAGGCCTCAGGGAACGAGAGCAGGTCCGGGAGCCTGGAGGTAAGGGTCTGGCCACGGTGCTCGCGGCCAGAACCACAACACAAACAGTGCCTGTGCTACATTGTCAATGCTTAGTTGAGATTTCTGTCCCACTGCTGCTTTTCGGTGTCGACATTTTGTCTGGCATGACTCAGCCTCCCCTTCCCTTACCTCCAAAACTACAGGGTCAGAAACAGGTGGTAGCGATGCATCATGTTTAGATTTCATTTTTTTCTGGTTGGAACTGCCTGCCCCTCCAAAGAGTTTAGATTGCAACAGGTACCTTTTTAACTTTAATGGGGGACTGGCACTAGTGCCTTTTGAAGTGCCTCCTCTGCCAGTCCCAATCACTCGACCACATCTAACTTTCCCTGACATTATGGATTTAATGTCACTGCCTAGTGCCTACTGGCTGTCCACTGTCACAGTTCCTTGCTATGCACTAATGTAATGTGTGTGGTGTGTGCACACACACAGCTTGCTTGTAAGTACAAAAGAGGCAGACTGGGGATTTCACTGCATAGACTGCCCAATAATAAAGTTCAATCTGCTAAACTACCCATTGCCACAGTGCCTTGCTATGCACTAATGTAATGTGTGTGGTGTGCACACACACACAGCTTGCTTGTAAGCACAAAAGAGCAGACTGGGGATTTCACTGCACAGACTGTCCCAATAAATAAACTTGAGTCTGCTAAACTGCCAGCCCACTGGACTGATGCCCAGTGCACAGAGAGATTGAGTGAGTTCAATTAAACAAACTCAGTTTAAAAAAGCTGGAATTGTTGGCACAGCAGGAAAATTGATGAAATATATTTTCCAATGGAAATTCTAGCAAACTAGCTAAAAATTGAATATATTTATTTATTTATTTTAGCATTTTTATATACCGATAGCCGTATGCACATCGTACCGGTTTACAAGGAACAGGAGGAAGGCCAGAAACAAGGCACAACCGTTACATGGATCGCATGAGAATAATATCTGAACACATTTAGTAGAGGCATATAGTAGGCATTTAGTAGAATGCATATAGTAGAACGCATATGAATAACATTTGAACGCATTTAGAGGTATATAGGAAGATAATTGACAATGAATGAGCAAAACATTGGTAAATTAAATAAATGTAGTTAACTTAGTCTTGTGGTACTACAAAATGAGCGATACGATTACAATTATGGGGGACAGATTCTATAAGAATCATATAGACCTAAGGATGGGAAGAGGAAAGGTATTTAGAGAGGGTATTACGAGAAGTAGGGGGAGGGGAGGAGGGTGAGAGAAAATAGACTTCTCACCCAGCCACAACACCCAAATGGTGCTTGCTTGCAGCCTAGCCCAGAGGGTGAATTAAACAAAATGGCACTGCTAGCAGCTTCTCTCTCTGGCACAGAGAGACCGTCTCAGATCACCTAAATAAACTGCTGAAAAAACAAACAGGGCTAGCTGGCACTGCAGCCAAATAAAGAATAAATATCTTTTTCTCTTAAGTAACTAGCCTACCTAGCAATTAAATACAGATTCTGAACACAGACTAGCTATGAGTGCAGCCACCTTCCGCAGAGACCACCTCCCCAGACCCCCCCTGCAAAGAAAGTGCATGGCACGCCACGTGCTTAAGTATATATAATGCTGGGTCATCAGGAAAATCGTCACCGAGCACTGAATGACAGCACGATTGGCTGCATTCAGTGCATTTCACAAAATATTATCACTGATACGCTGCATTCTGATATCCGTGCCAACCTGTCCGACCCACTCTGACAGGGCTCTGAGGTCACTGATGACTCACAGGAAAGGGCTGGTTTTTGGCTCTGGATACACCCAAAGGGCGTAGAAGAAAAGCGCGCCATGCAACGGATGAAACGGATGATACGTTATATTCGTGGGGAGACGCAATACATTTCGCTTCCCCATGAATACAACGAATAAGGACATATACGTTACGGATTGCCAATACATCGAAAACGAATGCACACCCCTACACAACACAATGACATTTCAACATGCATTTTTCTAAGTAATTTATTAATAGCATGTAGAAAGTGCTAAGTAGAAAGGAAAGATCAAAATAATTGATGCTGACATGGTTTAAAATTCTTACCAAAATTTTTTAAAAAGGATACAATTTTCAAAGCCATTTCTACATAGTGCACATATGTTTAGCTAGACTAAAAGAAGATACTCCTGAAGGCAGTTTCACGCAGTTGTCACAAGTGTATGTGCAATTTTACCTGTCTCAGCTACCCACATAAAAGAGCAGGTGCCAAGTAAGTGGGTGTTTTTAATGTGCGGACTTTACACTAATATTCAAAGAAAAACTGCCTGTGTAATTTCTGTTTGAAAATGAATGTAAGGTGGGCACACTGAAAACACCTTACTTTACAAATATGCAGGCTATTTGAAAATTGCTTATAAAATGTGTGGATTACTTTAAAATAAAGGTATAATTCATATTTACTTGTATTTCTGTAAAACGTCATACTCTGTAACAGGCAAGCCAAAAAGTTGTTCACCAGATGAATAAGTGACAAATTTTCTCCAAAGATCATCAAACTGGGTCTGGAAATAAAACAAAATGTTTACAATCAGAAAATCACAATGATGCTCTCTTTCAGATCAGTGCAAGATATCATATCATTTTGAGCTATGTTATTTCTAGCTATTCAAACTCAATATCATTCTGGCAACTAAACCTGTGAAAACAAGGAGGCCAATATTCAAAGCTATTTAGCCAGATAATTCACAAATTATCTGGCTATTGTGAGGTTTCTATATGAGCTGGCAATCTTTTACCTAAAATTTAGCCAAATAAGTAAGGGGCATATTAGGAGCATTCTGGGGCAGGGATGAGTTAGCTGAATAACTTACCTGGTTAACTCGGATTGTTGCGCATGTCGGTCACAGGCGGCTGCGACCTTTGCTGCTCACTTCCTTTCTCTATACGGCTCCGAGTCTGGGGAGAATGGCGGCTTCCGCTTCCACACGCCGACCCACATGGCATGCCTGGGATGGCATGGGCGCTCCCGGCAGCCATCTTACATCCGGGGTTACCTAAGGCAAGCGCGCACACGCCTGCCCCCTTCTTAAACGCGTAATGGCAGGAACCTCGGTGGCATCCCCACCGCATGATGTCATCCACTTACCATACTTAAACTCAGCTGACTTCTTGCAATATGAGTTAGCAAGGATGCCTGACCTGCTATTTCCGCCACACTGGGACTCCGTCTCGGTTTCCAGCTGGGTGACCTAGGTACCCGCTCCTCGGGGGCCTTGCCACACTCAGGGCTATCCGCTCCTCGGAGAGCCATTACTATCTGTTTCTCTGTTCCAATGAGTTCCTGCACCATCCTTGGGCGACCCTTACTGTTCTTGTTCGGACCTCCTCGATGCCTGATCCTCCATCTACTTCCACAGTATCGGCGTGAGTACAGAACCTGCTCTTCTAACTTTGTGGCACGGATCCTTGCGTTATCCTAGGAAGCCAAAAGCCCCTGGGAGGGGCCCTAAGAAGGGGGGTACTGTTGCACCCTTCGGTCGCAGGTGACCGCAACCTTTGCTGCTCACCTACTTTCTCTCTGCAACTCCGAGTCTGGGGAGAATGGCAGCCTCAGCTTCCATACATTGACCCTCATGACATGCCCGGGATGGTGTGGGCACTCCTGGCAACCATCTTACATCCAGGGATACCTAAGGCACGCGCGTGCATGCCTGCCCCCTTCTTAAACCTCAGGGGTGTCCCTACCACATGACGTCATCCTCTTAAACTCAGCTGACTTCTTGCAATATGAGTTATCAAGGATTCCTGTCCTGCTATTTCCGTCACACTGGGACACCTTCTTGCTTTCCTACTGGGTGACCTAGGTACCCTCTCCTCGGGGGCCTTGCCACACTCAGAGCTATCCGCTCCTTGGAGAGCCATTACTATTTGTTTCTCTGTTCCAGTGAGTTCCTGCATCATCCTCGGACGACCCTTACTGTTCTTGTTCTGACCTCCTCGGTGCCTGATCCTCCATATACTTCCACAGTATCGGTGTACGTTCAGAACCTGCTCTTCTACCTTTGTGGCACGGATCCTTGGGTTACCCCACTTGCGGGCCACTACCAGATCCCTCCAGTCTTGTGCAACTGCCCATCGGCTTTCGGCTTACCCCGCGCTGTGAACCACTATCGGAATTGCCAGCACAAGCTATGCCTAGAGAAGGTATTCACCGGACTACTCCACGCTGAGGATTACTACTCGGACCAACCAGCTGCAGGTTGCTATCTCTGGACTTACTCTATTGATCCGCTCCTCGGATCACCATTGCCTGTATAAAAAAAGTTGTTTCCTCTGTTGTCCATCACTGCTGAGACATTGCCTGTTGTGGTAAGGGCTTCTCCCTGTGGGTGGAGTCTTCACTCGCCATGACCCAAGAGCCCACTATTAGTTCAAGACACATACAACATACCATTGATATAGAAGAGAGCAGATGGGAACACTAAGAGAAGAGAATCACCTTGCTGGTGGCTGAAAAGAATCAGTAAGTTGTTGCGGTTCCGCCGGATCCTTACCTTGCCGGTCGGGGGGAATGCCGCCGGGAGCCGCAGATTCCTCAGGCCTGTTCGGGCCTACACCATGGTGTCTCCACGAGGGAGATGCCGCCGAACGCTATCCTGACCCCGCCCTTTAGGCCCCCGCGCGCGCAGAGGGAACCCTTTTAAAAGGCCTCTGGTGCGAAAACAGGGCCGGCCCCTTGTGCTGACATCAGACACCGGCGAGGATTTAAACCCGGCGTCTGACCCCGATTCCTTGCCTTGCAACGTGGTCGACTTGTGAAGAGTAGAGAGTCCTGTTCCTGTTCCTGCCAGCCTGTTCCTGCCAGCCTGTTCCAGTCACTGGTTCTGGAACCCGCCTTCGGATTGTCTTCTGGTTCTGACCTTGGCTCGTCTTCCTGTCTGCTGCTGCCTGCCCCAATCCTGGTACGTCCTCTCATCTACGTCTTCTGTCGGTTCTCCTAAGTCCCAACGGCCGAATCCCCACGGGCTCCTCCCGGGGGGATCTCGGCTTCCAGGGCGAAGCCACCTAAGTCCCAGCGGTCCGGATCTCCACAGGATTTCCTGGAGGGGTCACGGGCTTCCAGGGTGAAGACCTTCAGTCTTCAGTTGCTGTACCGCCTTCCGACCGAGCTCCATCTGCAGAAACTTCCTCCATCCCATCTCCGTCTGGTCGGACCAAGGATCCACCTTCCCAATCGCAATATAAATACTGCTTGTGGAAATTTTCAAAAAAGTAAAAGTATTGAGGAGAAGTAAACTATTGGGGTATATTATTTAGTGTTTTTGTGTGTTTATTATTAGATAGTCAGAAAGGCAGGCAAAAACAGAAGCTTGTGTGTTTGTATTTCCCAACTTTCCCACCCACCCACCCCAGCTAATCCTTTAATTTATAAGCAGGTGATACGTTCACACTAAAAAAAATATATTCAGCCTTTTAACTTAAATTCAGAAATTCCCCACATCTTATCAAGAGTTTAATCATTCCCTTGTAGGTTACTACCAGATATATAGTGAATACACTAATACATTTAAAGGACCCTAATTATATGCATTCCTACTCCCATGGCAACCTAAAACTTAACTAGGAACTGAACAAATATAAGACAAAGGCAGCAGTCCAGCAGCAAGATGGGGGCCTCCCAGTCTTTTGCATCAAGTATTACATGTACGATTTTTTACCCGCAGGTGAGAAATTGTATGTGTGCATCTGATGCAAGGAGCTCCTGTCTCTCAGAAAACAAATCAGATCTCTGGAGGCTAGAGTTGTAGACCTAGAGGAGGTGAGGCAGACAGAGAGGTATATAGATGAGACCTTCAGGGACATAGTAGCCAAGTCCCAACTCCAGTCTGGCAGCCCTGGTGCTGCCTTGGAGGAGGAAAGAATCAACCTGGTGCAGCAGGAAATGATCCTGTAGCAAGGGCCTACTCTCCAGGTGGTGCATTGTCCTCTTGCACTGATGATGTATCTCCCAGGGCTACTGCCCAGAAGGGAAGGGTTAGATCAGCCATCATAGTTGGTGATTCGATTATTAGGAATGTAGACAGCTGGTGGCTGGTGGGCATGAGGATCACTTGGTAACATGCCTACCTAGTGTGAAGGTGGCAGACCTTACGTATCATCTAGATAGAATTTTGGAAGGGCTGGGGAGGGGCCAGCTGTCGTGGTACATGTGGGCACCAACAACATAGGAAAATGTGGGAGGGAAGTTCTGGAAGCCAAATTTAGGCTCTTAAGAAGAAAGCTGAAGTCCAGAACCTCCAGGGTAGTATTCTCTGAAATGCACCCTATTCCACGTGCAGGTCCCCAGAGGAAGGCAGAGCTTTGGAGTCTCAATTCATGGATGGGATGATGATGCAAGGAAGAAGGATTCAGTTTTGTAAGGAAATGGGGAACCTTTAGGGGAAGGGGGAGTCTTTTCCAAAGGGTGGACTCTACCTTAACAAGGGTGGAACCAGGCTGCTAGCACTAACCTTTAAAAAGGAGATAGAGCAGCTTTTAAACTAAATCAAAGGGGAAAGCCGACAGTCGCTCAGCAGCGCATGGTTTGGAGGGAAGTATCTGCGAAGGATATTAATGAAGCATTAGAGTTATTGGAACCGCTCTGTCACCTCAACAGAGAGATTCCAATAATAAGAAAAGTAGTCCAAGTGCCTATAATTAAAAACTCACCTGAGCTAAAACATACCAATTTATCCCTGTTGTTGCGTCCGTCGGTCGCAGACGGCTGCGACCACTCTGCCTCACCTATCTTTTACCCTTTTCCTCCTCCATTGGAAGAATGGCTGCCTCCGCTGCTGTTTTCCGAAACCCTCGGTGTCTCCGAGCTAGCTTGGGCATCCCCATCCGCCATGCTTCTTCCTGAGGCCTCCTAGGGCATGCGCGCGCATGCTGCCTTCGTTTTTGAATACTTCATGGAGGGAACCTCGGGGGTGGCCCCACCGCATGACGTCAGTACCTCCGGGTATTTAAACCTCCGTTCTGTTCCAATTGAACGAGTTAGCAAGGACTTCGGTTTTGCTACTCTGATTGCTTCTAAGCTGCTCACTTGGATTCCTCACTATCCTCCGGGGTATCCCGCTACTGCAGCAGCTCTGGGTACCCGCTCCTCGGGGGCTCTCGCTTCTACTCTCCCTCCGAGGTTAATCTGCCTAACCTTAAGGACACCCGCCCCTCGGGGGTCCTGTCTGCTTCCTTTCAGGAACCCTCGGCGCTCCTAGGTACTTGCTCCTCAAGGGCTTATTCTGTTCAGGGTATCCAGCACCTCGAACCTCGGATCCCTCTCTTCATTCAACTACCGAAGGAAGTTATCAGCACTGCTACTCTATGGGTATCACTACGCTCCAGCTCTCCTCATTCCACCCTTCAGGTTCATGGCCTATCCCGCACTACGGAACACTACCGGACCTTTGCTATATCTGGGTAAGACCATAATCTACAGAGACTGTGTGAGCTTACTGTGATATCGCTGGACTACAGCACTATCTGTTCCTTAGGCAAGATTCTACTCATCAGCTGCAGTATAATAAAGCTTTCTCTCCTCAGTGTCTGCTTAATAGACTCTAGCCAATCATTGTGGTGCCCACAGGGCCCCTCCCTGTGGGAGGAGTCATCGCCACTTCGACCAAGAGTCCACAATATGCCATAAACCCAACAGGTTTCTAACTCCATGGGCTCGGCTCGACTTGCAGCCTTGCAGGCCATTCCTGGTCTAGCCCAGTGGATCACTGAGCAACAAAAGTCTCTGGAAAGCCTGGCTGCTGCCTTCAACTGAATACTTCGGCAACTCCAGTGAAAGAATTGCTTTCTCCGGTGGTGACTGTCAAGACCACCATACCGTTATCTACGCCTACCCGCTTCATGGTTGAAGCACGGATATAAGGGGGGTTTGTCAACCAATGCAGTATGCATTTTTCTTTGCAACCTACCCTCTTTCCCAAAGAATCTTCCAAGACCACCTATATCTTATCTCTACTTGAAGGAAGAGCCTTGGATTGGGCTTCACCGTTATGGGAACGTGAATATCCTATCCTGAATGACCTATCAGGATTTCTGAAACTTTTCAAGTCTGTCTTCGATAACCCGGCTCGCCAGACCATTGCTGGATCTGCCCTGCTTAAACTCCAGCAAGGTAATAAGCCGCTAACAGATTATTTTATTTATTTATTTAAAAATATTTATATACTGCTTTTTAAAATAAAATTTTATCAAAACGGTTTACAGAAAATTGAAAATAAGATAAAAGAGAATATAAAAATAAAATTGAAAATATACATAAATTTAACTAAATAGCTAGATAAAAACTAGCTTAAACAAAAATGTTTTAATTAAATAAAAAATAATAAATATTTGTTCGAATTCAAGACTTTAGCATCCAAACTACACTGGGACACAGGATGTTTACGTGCTATCTTCATGGAGGGCCTCAACTCTCGCTTAAAGGACAAACTGGTGGCTCGCAATCTGCCTGATACCCTTGAATCTCTCATGGAACTGGCTTGGAGAATAGACCGCCGTATTCGAGATGGACTCAAGAGGCTAAGAGTCCTTGGAAGCCTGTCCCAGGAGCTAACCATCCTAAACCTGTGCCAATTGCCTCAAGCCTACCATCTGCTCCCTTAGAAGATGAGTTTATGCAACTAGGACGAAATCATTTAACTTCTAAAGAAAGACGATTCTGCAAATGCATGGGGTTATGCATGTACTGTGGCCAGTCAGGCCACGCCTTCCAAACCTGTCCCATCTATCCAGGAAACTGACAGGACTAGGATCCGCAGGAGGACTCCTTCTAGGCCTCACCGCTCCAATCCTGCATTATCTCTACCAGTCTTACTTATCTGCAGAAGCCTTGAGTTTCAGACCCTTGCCCTCTGGAGCCAGAGGAAATTTAATCTTAAAATGCTTAGTAGAATATCTACGGATTCCTACCACACCAATAGCTAAGACCCTTGCTGTCTGGAGCCAGAGGAAATTTCATCTTAAAATGCTTTGTAGAACATCTACAGATTCCTATCACACTAATAGCTATGCCATTGCTATTGTCTTCAATCCATGGGGAACCACTGCCTGGAGAGGTTTCGTTTATTACCCAGGCCATCGGCCTGCACACCGGAGCTTTACACTCTGAAACCATCTCATTCCTCATATTGGAAAAGGCCATGCATCCGGTGGTACTTGGACTGCCCTGGCTACAAGATCATATGCCACAGTTTAACTGGGCAACGCTGGAATTATCCTGGTGGGGACCTGGCTGTCATGGCCGGTGTCTCGCGGAAATTTGGCCACTAATATGCATGCCTACTACATCATCTTTACCAGGTTTACCTCCACAATACGCCTCCTTCCAGGATGTCTTCTCTAAACAAGCAGCAGATGTACTTCCACCTCACAGAGTTTTTGACTGTGCTATAAACCTGAAACCTAATACGGAGCCTCCAAAAGGAAGAGTTTACCCTCTTTCTGTAGCTGAGACTAAGGCCAGGTCCACCTTTATACAAGAGAACCTTCAAAAAGGATTTATCAGACTCTCCAAATCCCCGGCGGGTGCAGGATTCTTCTTTGTGGCAAAAAAAGATGGCACCTTACGTCCCTGAATCGATTATAGGGGTCTGAATGAAATTACCATCAAGGACCGTTATCCCCTGCTCTTAATTTCTGAACTATTTGACAGACTCCAGGGAGCCAAGATATTTTCTAAATTGGATCTCAAAGGAGCTTACAACTTGGTGCGCATTTGTGAAGGTGACGAATGGAAGACAGCTTTTAACACCCGCAATGGACACTTTGAATATCTCGTCATGCCTTTCGGACTAAGTAATGCACGTGCAGTCTTTCAAAATATGATGAATGACATCTTACAGGACTTACTATATCAATGTTTAGTAGTGTATCTGGATGACATCCTGATCCTCTCCCAGGATCTACAAACACACCAAGAGGATGACAAAAAGGTTTTAAGATGCCTAGAGGAATAGCACTTATACACAAAACTCGAGAAGTGTGAGTTCTACAAGGAATCTGTACACTTCCTGGGATACATTGTTTCAAGAAACGGGACCCCAAGAAATTAGAAAGCATCCGAGATTGACCCCAACCTACAGGCCTGAAGGCACTGCACCGCTTTTTGGGCTTCACAAACTACTACCGTTCCTTTATCAAGAACTATTCATCATTAACGGTCCCTCTCACTGCAATGACCAGAAAGGGAGCCAACCCTGCCAACTGGTCTCCTGAAGCAATATCGGCCTTCCTATCTCTCAAAGATACTTTTCCAAAAACGCCATGCCTCCGCCATCCAGACCCGCATCACCCATTCATTGTCGAGGTTGACGCATCGGACGTCGGTGTGGGAGCGGTTTTGAGCCAGTACAGCGAATCCAACATACTCCATCTCTGCTCCTTCTTCTCAAGGTGGTTCTCGCCTGCCGAAAGAAATTACGGAATCGGAGACAAAGAGTTACTCGCAATTAAGCTGGCCTTTGAGGAGTGGCGTCCTTGGCTGGAAGGCGCACAACATCAAATAGTAGTGTACACCGATCACAAGAACTTGGAGTACCTCAGACATGCACAACGACTCAATCACCGTCAAGCAAGATGGTCACTGTTCTTTAACAGATTCGATTTTCTTTTCAAATACTGTCCGGGAGAGAAGAACACCCGGGCTGAACCCTGTCACGATCCTTCTCCCCTCAGGATATGCCTGACGAACCCTGTCACATTATTGATCCCGGGAAAATGGTTCTTGCAGCCACTCATGTTGTACCTGCTGGGACGACAGTTGTGGCTATAAATCAAAGGAAGAAACTGTTGAAGTGGGTGCACAATTCCCGTCTGACCAGCCATCCTGGACAGAGTCGTACTTTGGCCATGTTACAGTGGTATTACTGGTGGCCAACCATGAAAAAGGAGGTACAAGCTTATGTGTAATAATCTACAAGGCCATTCTCACCATTTTCAAAAACATCCATCAATTAGCCCCAATCGATCTCCATATCCCCCTCCGATTACACTACTCAACAAGACCGACAAGAGATGCTTACAAAGGATCACTTCAAGTACCTCCAGCCAAAACTACCAGACACATCACGCTTAGAGATCGGGCCTTCTCCACAGCTGGTCCAACTTTATGGAACTCCATTCCCCCGGATCTTAGAATGGAACCCAGCATCTCAACATTCAAGAAAAGACTCAAGACGTGGCTGTTCACGCAGGCCTTTCCTAACTCCAACATTACTTAACTCCCTTCAATCAACATACTTCGCTAGTAATAGCATTAATAGCCACCCCTTATAATGTTATTATATATATATATATATAATTATCTGATCTTCATTTTCCTTCTTACTCCAAGTTATTGATTCCCTGTTACATGTAACTGCTTTTCTGCACTATTGTTCAAATTGTAAAGTTTATTTTAATTGCACCCCTGTTTCTTGTGAACCTGCATGATGGGACTATCGTCTTGAATGTTGGTATATAAAAAACTTAAATAAATAAAATAAATAAAATAAATGTGGGTTCCTGCGCTGTCTGCACCAAGCCAAAGCCGCCAGCCAGACATCCTTGGGATCTGCTTCAACCCCTGCACAGCGAAGAGGCCCAAGCCAACACTCTTTTGTCCAGATAAGACAGGATATAGGTAGTCTTGGCATATGCTGTAGGAAAATTGGTGGGTTGCAGGGAAAAGTGCATGCAACATTGGTTGATGAATCCTCTACAGTTCTACACTTCCCCTGAGAAGTGTGCTGGAGCAGATAGAGGTACAATTGTCTTGACCGTCACTTCTGGCGGTGTAACTTCTTTACCTGGTTGGTAAGTTCATCTGTATGTGCAGCTGGTTAAATGCAGCAGTCAAATTCTCCAGCATGTTCTGCTGTTCGGAGATTCGCTGGGCCAGGCCTGGAATGACCTGCAATGCGATGAGCTTAGCCGAATCCATGGAGTTAGCAATCTGTTATGGTTTAGCGGTGTTTGGGTGGATTCCTGGGTACTGTGGCAGATGACCACACCTATGGGGAGGAGCCCCATGGGGAGCCACAGTACTGACTCAGGATGCACAAACACAGAGTTAGATCTTTTATTATACAGCTTGTAGCATACCACCAGAGGTGGCAGTAGTGAGGTGATCCAGAGGTATCAGTCCAGGGACCCCCCATGGGAACCCATCTCACCAAGTTGGTATAGGGAGATTCCGGCTATAAGTTTCCCAGCCCAGCAAAGCTGTGGGTGAGATAGACTGAGAATGAGATTACTCACTAGATGGGCACCTGAAAGGAAAGCAGAGGGCCCCCAAGAAGCGGGTACCCAGGTTAGAGAATACCCCGAAGGTATTCCAGCAACAGCAAGACGCAGCAGAGTAGTGTAGACCGGTCGAATCCAATCCTTGCTAACTCAACGAGCTAGCAAACAAGCATAGGCTAAATACCCGGATGGCATGATATCACTTGAGGGAACGCCCCCAAGGTTTTCGCCATAGCTGGAATAAAGATGTGGGTAGCGTGTGCGCACCCTAGGAGGACCTTGGGAGGAACACGGCTGGAGGCAATGCCATAGCCGTTCCGGGGACGCCGGAGAGGGGTGGTAGCCATTTTCCCAAGGTAAGCGGGAGGAGCCGAGAACAAGATGAGGCAAATGGGGTGAAGCTGTCTGAGACCGACGGACGCAACAGTACCCCCCTTCAAAGGGCCCCCTCCAGACCTCCTACCTGGTCTTGGTTTCCAAGGATGCATTTTGTGGAATTGTTGAAGCATCTTTTCATCCATGAAATTTGCTTGAAGTTCCCAACAGTTATTTTCAGGTCCATAACCCTCCCATGACAGAAGGTATTCCCATACTCTGCCTCTCTTTCTCACATCAAGAATAGCGTCTACCTTGTATTCGATGTTTTCTTCTGCATCAATAGGTGTAGGTTCAGGTGTCTTGGTTGAGAACTCACTAAGGATCAATGGTTTCAACAGTGAGACATGGAACACATTATGAATCTTCAATGCTGGTGGAAGTGTCAGACTGTATGTAAGAGTACCTAGTCGTCGGAGAATCGGAAAGGGTCCGATTATTACTAGTAATGGTAACATGGAATAGACTTAGTTTTTGGGTACTTGCCAGGGTCTTATGGCCTGGATTGGCCACTGTTGGAAACAGGATGCTGGGCTTGATGGACCCTTGGTCTGACCCAGTTATGGCATGTTCTTATGTTCTTATGTAGCGTGGAGCAAAGCGAGCTGAAGGTAACTTGAGTCTTAAATGTTTGTAGATAGCCAGACTTTATCACCAGTCTGGAATTCTGGAGCCTTGACATGATGAGCATCATAGCCTTTCTTATCTCATTGTCCTGCGTACAATCGGGCATACATTTGTGCGCATCGGGTTGTGCGCAGAAATGTACACCCACGCGTTTGTTTTAAAATCTGCTCCAAAGCGTGCAAAAGGCATAGACATTGTAAAAAAAAATACCAACCTAGAAGCATAGACCAGATGTATTCCATGCAATAAGAAAGGTAGAAGGAAGGTCAAATGATTTCCAGCATGGCTAAAAAGTGAGGTGAAAGAGGCTATTTTGGCTAAAAGATCTTCATTCAAAAATTGGAAGAATGATCCATCAGAAGAAAATAGGATAAACCATAAGCATTGGCAAATTAAATGAAAGATATTGATAAGACAGACTAAGAATTTTTTAAAAAGTTGGCCGTAGAGGCAAAAACTCACAAGAAAAACTTTTAAAATATATATCCGAAGCAGAAAGCCTGTCTGTTACGCACACAGGCTTTGGCTAGATGTTTCATGAGAGGCCATGAGCAGCTGCTGCGCGGGAATAGGAAATGTGTGCCCTTGGACCTTGGTGAACCAGGAGAGGAGTTCTGAGGAAATGCCGAGGCTGGTGAGATGAATCCGTGTTCGGGTGGAGACGAAGCACAATCTGCACAGCCTCAGTGAGGCCAACCATGCAAGGTTGGTCTCTGAGTGGTCTCCTCCGACTACTCCAAGCCCTTATGGACCTGCTGCTGGGAACGCCAAAGGCAGCAGGTCGGACAGGAGACAAGGGCAGATGAACACTCTGGAATGTGAAGACTCAGACGAGAAGCTTAGGATGTGAAGACTCAGACGAGAAACTTGGGACATGAAGACTCAGGATCAAGGTTCAGGAACAAAGTCAAGTACTGAGTTGAGTAGGGATGTGAATCGTGTGATCGATCATCTTAACGATCGATTTTGGCTGAGGGGGGGGGGAATCTGATTGTCATGGTTTTTTTGGTTAAAAAATTGTTTTATCGGGGGAGGGGGGAGGGCGGGAAAACCGGCACACCAAAACAACCCTAAAACCCACCCCGACCCTTTAAAACAAATCCCCCACCCTCCCGAACCCCCCCAAAATGTTTTAAATTACCTGGGGTCCAGTGGGGGGGTTCCGGCGCGATCTCCCGCTCTCGGGCCACGGCTGCGTTAATAGAAATGGCGCCGGTGGCCCTTTGCCCTTACCATGTGACAGGGCAAAGGTAGCGCCGGCGCCATTTTGGTTCCTGGCACCCAACGTCACGAGTGCAGGAGATCGCTCCCGGACCCCAGCTGGACCCCCAGGGACTTTTGGCCAGCTTGGGGGGGCCTCCTGACCCCCACTTGCCAAAAGTCCAGCGGGGGTCCGGGAGCGACCTCCTGCACGCGGGCCGTATTCAAAATGGCGCCGGCGCTACCTTTGCCCTCACTATGTCACACTGGCCGACGTCGCCCGGCCTGCCCCCTTTTCAGGGCCCAGCACTTATTTGCGTACCGCAGCCTGTTTGAAAATTCGCCCGGCGCATATAAGGCCGGGGTTTTCGCACACCAGGCATTTAAAATGTACCCAGTAATGTCCTTTTGAGTGAGTGTCCCTCCCCCTTAAGCCCCACCCCATAACTTTATAGTAAGTTATTATTCTAGTAAGTTGATTTGCTGTTTGAATAAAGCTAGAAGGAAAAAAAAAAAAAAAAACCAAAAAAGAAATCTCCAAACAAACAGCTCTCCAGCTTTTAAAACAGCTTTTAAACAGCTTTTAAACTCTCCCTTGGAGTTAGTTGGCACAAAAAATCGGTTCAAACTAAATATTGGGGCATAAAGACTGTTTTTTAAAACAATTGACCAAAAAGCAAAGGCAACAGTCCAGAAGTGCCCTGCTTTACCCAGCTTGTCCCAGGCTAAACTGTTTGACTCCCTCCCTCCCTACCCCTCTGCCCACCCACCCCTGGGGCTTGTTTTCTAATAAAGCCTGCCTAACTTCCCATTGGCAGCGAGATAAATTAGTACATTGGTAACAGTCAAGGAAATACAAATCACAAACTAACAAGATGAGGACTATCCAATGTAACTGCTGTGGAGCCTTTATTCTGAGGGAAAGCATCTGGAAACTTAGAGCTTGCCCAATTTGTGCACAACTCTCTTCCTTGAAAATGGAGCTGACTGAGAAAGAAGCTCAATTAGCTTCAATTAAAGGTAGTACACCCACATTGCATTACTCAGATAATAATTCCCCAATATCACGGAAAAACCAGGAGTCAAGAAAAGGAGATCCATTAGGCTCAGGTAGGACCCACAGTCACCCATTCTTGACAGATGAGCAGCCAACAGGTATACCCCCCCTCTCAAACAAGTCATTAAAAAATTATTTAAAATCCAGGAAGACAGTGGGCTCTGGTAGAATTAGACCTGTGATGAGGAGACACACAATGTACCAAATGCAAAAAGAACAAGCCTTCTCTTTATTAAAAACTGAGGAAGTTCTTGAGAAAAACATTGCAGTATTACCAGAAAAGAGAGAAAAAACACAATGCATGCAGTATTTCAAGATCCATAACCAAAAGAAAAATCTAATTGAGATGGATAACTCTGTCAACAGTGGCACAACTACAAACAGAAAGAGTAAAGTGAATAACAAATCTCAACTAATATCTCATAAGGAGTCCAGGAAAAGCAATAACCTTAAAGAGAGTACCTGGAAGGCTATGACCACAAATGCTCATAGTTTGGGAAATAAAATCCCAGATCTGCAGGCCCTAATGGCTGAGGCAGAATTGGACATTGTTGCTATCACAGAAACATGGTTCACAGAATCTCATGAATGGGATACAACAATACCAGGCTACAACTTGTTAAGGAAGGACAGAGAGGATAGAAAAGGGGGAGGTGTGGCTCTTTATGTCAGAAACAACATCCAAGCATCTGAGCTACAAGGAAGTTGGGGTAAAGAGGAAGCTCTATGGGTCGACCTAAAAAAAGATGACGGAGTGTCCATTTATATTGGAGTGGTTTACAGGCCTCCAACCCAAAAGGAAGAGCTGGACAGAGATCTGATTGAAGACATCCATAAGATAGGTAGGAAGGGAGAAGTGGTGATCGTGGGTGACTTTAATATGCCAGATGTAGACTGGAAAATCCCATCTGCAGAAACTAAAAATAGTAGAGCGATAATGGATGCCATGCAAGTATCTTTGTTCAAACAAATGGTGTTGGAACCCACGAGAGAAGGTGCTATACTCGACTTATTGCTCACTAATGCAGATAATGTCTCAGATGTCCAAGTGGGCGCCCACCTCAGCAGCAGTGATCATCAAACGGTATGGTTTAATATCACTAATAGAATAGTGAAAAGAACCACAAAGACCCGAGTTTTACAGTTCAAAAACACAGACTTTGAGGAAATGGGAAAGTACCTGGAGGAAGAACTTAAAGGATGGGAGAACGAGAGAGATGTGGATCAGCAGTGGACCAATCTAAAAGGAGCAATCACCAAGGCAACTGCTCTATATGTTAGAAACATAAAGAAAAGCAAAAGAAAATTGAAACCTATCTGGTTCTCAAAGGAGGTGGCTGACAAAATTAAAGCTAAAAGAACAGCTTTCAAGAAATATAAAGGATCCCAAAGGGAGGAGCACAAAGAAGAATATTTGTATCAACTGAGGGAGACGAAGAAAACAATCAAGTTGGCAAAAAATCAAGCAGAAGAGAGGATTGCCAAGGAGATAAAAAATGGTGACAAAACATTTTTCAGATACATCAGCGAAAAGAGAAAGGTCCAAAGTGGTATAGTGAAATTGAAAGGTGGTAATGATCAATGTGTGGAGACAGACGAAGAAATGGCAAAAATATTAAACGAATACTTCAGCTCTGTGTTCACTAAAGAAGACCCTGGAGAAGGACCATCTCTACACAACAAGAAACTGGAGGGAAGTGGAATAGATGAAAATCCTTTTACAGTAGAAAATGTATGGGAAGAGCTAAAGAACCTGAACGTGGACAAAGCCATGGGGCCTGATGGGATTCATCCAAGGATATTGAGGGAGCTCAAAGATGTTCTGGCGGGTCCGCTGTGTGACCTGTTCAATAGATCCCTAGAAACGGGAGTGGTGCCGAGAGATTGGAGAAGAGCGGTGGTGGTCCCGCTTCACAAGAGTGGGAACAGGGAGGAGGCTGGCAACTACAGACGGTTAGCCTCACTTCAGTGGTGGGAAAAGTAATGGAGTCTCTGCTGAAAGAGAGAATAGTGAACTATCTACAGTCCGGACAATTGATGGACCAGAGGCAACATGGATTCACCAGGGGAAGATCCTGTCAGACAAATCTGATTGACTTTTTTGACTGGGTAACCAAGGAATTGGATCAAGGAAGAGCGCTCGATGTCATATACTTGGATTTCAGCAAAGCTTTTGATACGGTTCCGCACAGGAGACTGGTGAATAAAACGAGAAGCTTAGGAGTGAGTGCCGAGGTGGTGACCTGGATTGCAAATTGGGTTGACGGACAGAAGACAATGTGTGATGGTAAATGGAACCTTCTCTGAAGAGAGAGCGGTTTTAAGTGGTTGTACCGCAAGGATCGGTGTTGGGACCGGTCCTGTTCAATATCTTTGTGAGCGACATTGCGGACAGGATAGAAGGTAAGGTTTGTCTTTTTGCGGATGACACTAAGATCTGCAACAGAGTGGACACGCCGGAAGGAGTGGAGAGAATGAGACGGGATCTAAGGAAACTGGAAGAGTGGTCGAAGATATGGCAGCTGAGATTCAATGCCAAGAAGTGCAAAGTCATGCTATGGGGAGTGGAAATCCGAATGAACTGTATTCAATGGGGGGGGAAAGGCTGATGTGCACGGAGCAGGAGAGGGACCTTGGGGTGATAGTGTCTAATGATATGAAGTCTGTGAAACAATGCGACAAGGCGATAGCAAAAGCCAGAAGAATGCTGGGCTGCATAGAGAGAGGAATATCGAGTAAGAAAAGGGAAGTGATTATCCCCTTGTACAGGTCCTTGGTGAGGCCTCACCTGGGAGTACTGTGTTCAGTTCTGGAGACCGTATCTACAAAAAGACAAAGACAAGATGGAAGCGGTACAGAGAAGGGCGACCAGGAAGGTGGAGGATCTTCATCGGATGACGTACGAGGAGAGATTGAAGAATCTGAATATGTACACCCTGGAGGAAAGGAGGAGCAGAGGTGATATGATACAGACTTTCAGATACTTGAAAGGTTTTAATGATCCAAAGGCAACGACAAACCTTTACCATAAGAAAAAAATCAGCAGAACCAGGGGTCACAATTTGAAGCTCCAGGGAGGAAGATTCAGAACCAATGTCAGGAAGTATTTCTTCATGGAGAGGGTGGTGGATGCCTGGAATGCCCTTCCGGAGGAAGTGGTGAAGACCAGAACTGTGAAGGACTTCAAAGGGGCGTGGGATAAACACTGTGGATCCATAAAGTCAAGAGGCCACCAATGAAGTGTAGGTGACTCGCCAGAATGATGGCTACTGCCTGGAGACAATACCCTTATTCAATAAACATACACATGGTTACTGTGACTCCAACATCACCCTAAGCTTCAACAGCAAGAGGAAATGTGGAAAAAAAAAAGGATTTGCACTCACAAAGACGGGAGTAGCTGGCTTGTTACGGCGGTTACTACCCCCAAACCAAATAACCAAATTACTACCTCCACCTTCCTTCTATTCATGATGCCTTTCAAACTAGCTTGATCACTCCATTCTTATACTTCACTTTCAATGCATATCCAGCATAGTTCTCTGCTTCAACGGCAGGGGAGAAGAAAAACTGTTACTTCACACATCCAGCAGAGCTCTCTGCTTCAACGGCAGGGGAGAAGAAAAAAGGGTTCGCACTTACAAAGCGGGGAGTAGCTGGCTTGTTACGGCAGTTACTACCCCAAACCAAATGTACCTGATACTTCACTCTCGACGCATATCCAGCATGGCTCTCTCCTTCAACGGCATGGGAGAAAGACTGATACATCACGAATTTCCAGCATAGCTCTCTGCTTCAACGGCAGGGGAAAAGAAAAACTGATACTTCACGCATATCCAGCATAACTTCAACGGCAGGGGAGAAGAAAAAAGGATTCACACTCACAAAGCGAGGAGTAGCTGGCTTGTTACGGCGGTTACTACCCCAAACCAAATGTGCCTGATACTTCACTTTCGATGCATATCCAGCATAGCTCCCTGCTTCAACGGCAGGGGAGAAGATAAACAACCAATAAGGTCTGTATAACATAATCTGGGTAAAAATAAATAAGCATGGGTGTAGCTTGCTTATTGCGGCGGTTACTACCCCTACTACTCTAACTAATCAAGCTAGATATTTCACTTGGATGCAGCTCCATCACCGCTCTCTACATTAATGGTGGGGGTGGAAGGGAAACAGAACCAAGAGCTAAGAGAAACAGATAAGTATGAGAGAGAAAATGAGTGAAGCTTGCTGGGCAGACTGGATGGGCCATTTGGTCTTCTTCTGCCGTCATTTCTATGTTTCTATAAGTAGCAGGCCTATAGACCCAAATCTACCCTTCCCTCCAACTTCACCTGAAATCCATAAATTGGGAAGAAAAATGTATCCCGGCAAGCTCACCTTTCCTCTTCCTCCTTCCTCAGGTTTACCTACCCCACACCTTTCCATCCTATCCAGCGACCAGCATTGATATCATAGCAACACTGGATGCACAGGAGCTGTGTGCTTCTTCCCAGCTCTCAGTGGCATTTAGAGGTATGGGGATTTTGGGTAGGGATGAAGAGTATAGGATAGGTTGACTGGGGGCTGAGAGGGAGGGAAGGAGGAAAATAAGTCTTGCTAAGATAAACTTTTCTTCTTAGTTTCTGGATTTTGGGAGGAGGGGTTCCAGGTATATAAGACCTACTACCTTTTTACTTGTTTTTTGGGGGAAGGGGCTTGAGGAGAGAGAGACTTGCCTGATTGGGACGCTATGTGATTTACTTGGGTGGAGGGAGGATTGGGCCCACATACCTCTGCCTTTGTTTTTTAAAACACAGCATCAATATTTAAGCAGCTCAATATAGCTGGTTAAGGTGAAAGTTATCCGAGTATACACACTTTGAAACCTAATCAGTGATAGTCAAAGATAATCAGTTAGTTTTCAAAGTTATCTGATTATATATAACTGGATACATTTATTTGACAATATTCAGTGGGATGTTTATCCAGTTGAATATCCCTGATAAATTATCTGGCTCCTTTAAGTGGCTAAAAGTCTGTGCTGGGGATTCCATTGTGCAGGTTCAACAAAATAAAAAAGTAACCAGGGACATGTTTATGTTGCAGGAGGAATCAGTGCATGTACATTCAGTTTTGCCCCTGCTTGGCTACCTGCACAAAAAGAAGTGAATAAATGTGGGTACCTTTAGCACCATTTATTTTATACTAGTTATTGTTGAAAAAGAAACTGCTTGGGTAAAAAGTTAAAAGTGCACATGTACTTTGGATCTATGCAGGCTATTGAAAATTTTCCCCTTAAGAACATAGGGGTAGATTTTAAAAGGAGCGCGTGCAGCATTTATGTGCGCACACTACCCGGTGCCGCACATGTATACCCGATCTTATAACTTGCACGCACCTTGTGCATGCCGAGCCACGCTGCCTTCCCCTGCGTCCCCCCACCCCACCTTCCCTTCCCTTACCTCCCCGTCCTTTCCCCCCTACCTTTTTTTTTAGCTTTTTTTTTATTTCACAATATACCTCAGCCCTGGGGCTGAATTAAGTTGTGTGCACCAGCCAACTGCCGGCGCGTGATCCCCGGCACAGCGGCAAAAATGGCAACTGTGCCAGGAGCCTGACCCCACCCCGGGACCACCCCGCCCCTTTTTGCAAGCCCCGGGTCCTACATGCGTCCCGGGTTTTACGCGCGTCGCCAGGCCTTTTAAAAATAGGCCCGGCGTGCATAACCCTATTAAAATCCGGCCCTTAATTTTCATATGTGTTAACTCAGTTTTATGTATATTTTTATATGAATTAGGGAAAGATATTTAGGGAGTAGATGGGAGCTAAGACTCTCAGATCTCCACTTTTTGATTTTCAAAAGTATGTGCATTAAGTTCACCTGCACAAGTTATGCCTTGCAAAGAGTTGGTGTAACTTTCTGCAGTGAGTTAATGCACATTCCAAGTCATTTCAAAGTGAACTTATGCACATACATTCACTTTGAAAATTTGCGGAAAAAACGACATCTAAAACGTACATGCACACTTTACCCCAACATACCTAGTTATAAAAATTAGTCTCTAAAAGTCTTTTTGGTTTGTAATCATCAGAACTGCAGCTTAGCTCATTAAAAATTGCTCGAGGGTGGGGGGAGGCACAGAGCTATAACTGAGAAAGGAACAGGTTTATTCATAATTGTTTTGCATTATTGTAATTGGTTTGTATTATTGTTATTAATTCCATTGTAACCACTTTGAGATGTTTGCTAAAATTGACCACATGGTTTCAAAGGCTTACTGTGGGTCTCTGGCATCCAAGGACCAATGTTGGCTTTTGTGCCATCTTTGCCCCACCCCCAACTGTCCTTCTCCTAGCAAAGCCTAAAGTCATAGAAAATCACAGTAATACAAACCCCAGAAAATAATGAACTGACAGACTGACTACTGTAAACCTTCTAAGGGGGCAAAAGCTTCCCTCCACTTATGATGACAGGGTTCGGCACCATGAACCTCCCACGATCCTCAACAGGTGCCATTCTGCATCTGTGTGGGTAATGCTGCTGCTTTGCTTCCTGCCTCATTTCAATGACTGCAACACATAGCCACAGGCTGGGCAAAGGTGTAATTAGGATTGATTACAGAAAAATGTTGGCCTATGGGATTTTTTTCATTCTGGCTATGGCATATCAATTACACAAAAATTAAAGTGAACTGGGAGAAGCTGAGTTAGCCAGATCAGCTTTCTGATATTTAGAGGTAGCCAGATAACTTATTTATTTATTAATGTGCCACTTATTCAAACCTCCAAGTGGCTTACAGAAAGTTACATTCATAAAAAAACAAAACAATAAAACAAAACCACACTAAAAACACTACTATATAATAATCTTAAGCTCTAATGCTGGGAAAAGACTCAAAGGACTTTGGTATTCTTTTGTAACCTATTTCAGAAGATATGCTTGTACATTAAAGGCCAAAGGAACAGATATGCCTTAAGCATCTTTTTAAATGTTATAGATATTCAGTTTCTGATGCATTTACATTCTACTTGGCAGAATATTTTTGAACAGCTGAAGATCTGCTTTTCTTCTATTAAAGCATGGTTGCAACACAACAAACTTTCCCTGAACATGTCTAAAACAGAGTTCTTTTCTGTCCATCGTCCTTATACTTCCTTTTCAGACAATCTTGTTCACTTAAGGCCAAATTTTCAAAGGCCTACATGCATAAAAAAGGGTGAGTCAGGGGTTAGAGTCTGGGCAGGGAGGGATGGGGTGGGATGGAGGCCAGCCGGGACTGCGGCCATTAGCCGCTGTTCTGGGGAAGTACGAGCCAGCGCGCAGAGATTACTGCTCTTCCAGAGGAGCAGTAAGTAATAAAATAAAAAATTTAGGGATTGATAGGCTAGGTTTAGGGGGTGGGGAGGAGAGGGGAAGAGAGAGGAAGTGTCTGTAGGGGGGTAGGAAACTGGGGAAAACCCAATTGTGTGGCCACGCATATTTTATGAAAATTTGCCTCCCCCTGCGTGCGCAGCCCACACGAGTGCACGTGGATTTTAAAATGCAGCGCACATGTTTGTGCAGCCATCCAATTTTATAAGATGTGCGCTCAAGCACACGCATGTTATAAAATAGGCGCATCCATGTGCGCACGCTGGGAACCGTGCACACATGGACGGCTGCTCGCTGCTTTGAAAATCTACCCCTTAGAAAACGTATCTTTTCCAATTCAGAATCAAGCCAAAAGTCCTGAGTTTTACTAGACAGTAGCTTTTCTTTCTGCCCACATATCAAAATGGTAGTGAGACAGAGTTTTTTCAAATTGTGTGTCTTATTTGGTCTTAAAAAGTTGTTACATGCCTCAGATTTTCACATTGTTGTACAAGCTTCCATCTTTCCAGCTCTACATTGTAACCATTACAAATGCTTATTAATTCATCTGCTCGCTTAATTGCAGGGATTAAGGGTTATGACCACATCATTCGGGGCCTGATTGATTTGCACTGGCTTTCAATCAATGACTGAATCAAGTATAAAATAGGCATGACAATATTCAATTAGATTAACACTCATTCATGCCCATGGTCCAATGCCCTTTTAGAGATCCACTAACCATCCAGACATTTGTACTCCTCACAAAGAGGCCTTCCAGACATCCCCTCATTAAAATTAGCATGCCTTGATATCACTCGAAAGTGTGCCTTTTCTGACGCAGCTCTGATTCTCTGGAACTTTTTCTCATTAGAACTATGATTATGTGATTCATGAAAAACATTCAGAGGACTTTTAAAACCCTTTCTGTTTAAGCTGGCATATATGTGACACATTAATGTGTGTATGTGCCAGGGGTGAAGGACTTGCAGGAATATGTCTACCTTAGCCATAGAAAGTTGCTCAGTCCTGAACGGAGATTGGTCTCTTCACTGATAGCTGTCAGTGAAGAGATCAATCATTGAGTTTTTCACCTGGAGTGAATAAATGAATATCAAGGTGCTGGGAGCTTTCCATTTTAGTGTATTTATTATTCAGCTCAGCCAGTCATTTTGGGGAGTTCAGGAGGTGGGAATTTGGCCACCGTCTATTTGTAAGGTGGGGGCAGGATCAGCACCCATTTGACATACCAGGGTTTTTTTTAGTTATCCGGCTAACTTTAGGCCTGCTATTTTTATGACCAGATTTAGCCACATATCAACACTAGCTGGCTAATGTTATTAATATTCAGCATTAGCCTGGTTAATTTAATCTCTACCTCCAGAATACCCCTGCCCCAATTCTTTCTTACCTGGCTAAGTTTTAGCCAGCTAACAACTTACCCAATTAAACCTTAGTCATTCAACAGGTCAAGATATTTAAAACTCAGGGTTTGTTGGGCTAAGTCCAGAACATATCTAGACAAACCTTTTGAATATCAACTTCTTAGGGAGTAACTTTGTGAAATTCCAAATAAATTATTTTTTCACCTGGAATATCTGTAATCTAGTGCTGGCTTCTTGAGGTGGTATTCCTGCAACCATGGGTCCATCCTTGAAAGACAAGAAAGAATATAAGAATCTATATATAAAAACTCAAATCAGTCATCAACAGCAATAATGGTTAATACTATAATTTTCAAATCAAAGTTGGCAAATTTATTTCAATTCTTCCTTTCACAAATTAAAAACATCAGGTAGATTTTAAAAGCCCTGTGTGCTCCAAAACCAGGAGATACACGCACAAGTTGTGCCGGCCTGCGCCGAGCAGACTTTATACGCCGCCCATGGATGCGCGTATCTCCCACTGCACACACAAGTGAAGAGTTTCTAAAAAGGAGCATAACGTAGGTGTGGTTTAGGAGGAGCGTACGCGTGTTGGAGCTGGCTAAAAAACGTGCGCGAAAATACTTATGCGAAGAGTCGCACGCCAGGGTCTCCTGCAACGTAAATTTACTTCTGCTATGGAGGATGTGAAAATAGTAAAATAAAAAAAATGTAGGTCAGATCTCAGGGTTTTAAGGATTGGGGCTAACGGAAAAGGGTGGCTATAAAATTAGGGGGGTTTGCAAGTTCTATCCCTAAACTTGGTGAATTGGGAATGAATTGGGAAAACTAACAATAGCATCAGCATTCGTCCCTTGTAAAATTTCCCCAAGTTACACGATAGATGTGGGATTTGCACGCAATTGCGTGCATATATTTAAAATTGGGCGCACATCCAGACTATTTTAGAACATACAATGCATAATCGCAAATATTTTATAAAATGGCCGCATCCTTTGGTGTGAGCTGGCATATGCACATGCATGTGCTCCCGCGCGGCTGTTTCAAGGTTACCATCCTCGCTGGCATAATTTGTAGCTCAAGATTTGGTAGTCAGTCAGAAATCGTCCTAACTGGGGACCTAGGACTTGATTCAACCCAAATTAGTTTTTGTCAGGAGTAAAAAAATCCAAGTAACCAAAGATATTCGAGACCTAGTGCTATACCCAGGCCAAAAAAAAGCTGCACAGAAGTCATGGCCAAAGCTAGCATAGGAGAGGTAGAGGGACAAAAGAAACTGGAAAAAAGGAAGTAAAGAGGAAGGGAAGGAAAAAATAAAGCACAATAAGAAAAACAACCCCCCCCCCCCCACACACACACACACACACACATACACAAAAATAGGCAAAAGAGCAAAAAAAGTTAAATTATATAATGAAATTTTTCTCCTGGCCCCTAAAAATGTTAGCTAGCACCCAAGCCTTTGAAAATTTTTCATTCCTGCTTTTTGGCATCTGAAGGGTGATATTTGAAAATCCCAGACAGCAATTGTAAAAGCCATAAAAAAAAATTCTATATTTGTAATTGTTAAAAAAAACATATATTTAGCATATGCAGAAGGAGGAACTCTCATAGACCTTGATCACTTAATATCATATTACACATTAATGGAATAATGTATAGCAATAAAGGACCTCCTATCGAAAAAGACCAAGAGCTGTGATCCAGCATCCTTTCTATTTGTTCTAAGATAAATTCATTTTGTCTGAAAAAGCCATCTTCTATTTATGTAAAAAGTCATATAGATGCCTGAACTTTGTTTAAACCACCCAAAGAGCTTGATTATGGATGTAAAAGTGTTGACTACTCCTCATTATTATTACTCATTATTATTACTCCTCATTATAATGTAAATAATGTAAATATTTTAATCCCTTCCGTTCGTCTCTCTTATTCTAATTTCTCTTCCCAGTTTTAAGACCCTGTTGTAATGTAACTTTTGTTCTCCTTGCACTTGTTTTTCGTTTCTTGTTCTCACCCCTTGTTTTATGTAAACCGGCATGATGTGGTTTCTAATCATGAATGCCGGTATAGAAAAACGCTAAATAAATAAATAAATAAATAATTGGCTCCCTCAGAGGAAGGCAGGGGACAAAACTGGCATCAGTCCGTCCTATGTTTCCAGAAGTGTCAGCTCATTTATGGATGGTATGGTTACCTATATCCTTCAGTAGACAGGGAAAGAAATTCTCAAAAGTCATTATCCAGGTAAATAGTTATTTACTCAGGGAAAATAGCCCTCCTCAAATGTAGCTAAAGGTATGTAGGAGTTAAATAGCACATGCCCTTTTAGCTGTATTAAAAAGAGGCATTCCTTGGGGGGAGGGGTTAAGTCAAAGGAAAAAAACAACACACGTGTTTGATTTCAAAATAAAATAAGTTAAATCCATTGGTGAAAATTTACCTTATCATACTCAACATCAAAATTCTCCACATCCTTTTGAAAAGCAGCCACTGATTCTAGTAGATTATTCTTAAATTTCGGCTGAAGTTGAACAAGTTCAGCTTGAACATTGACCTAAAGGAAAAACAGAAACTTCTGTCAATATATGAGTGTGGAGGGAGGGAGGAAAGAAATGAAATTGGAGCATAACAATTTCAAAAGCAGATTATTGAAAGACTTTTAAATATTTAGAATATTTAATTGTACAACAAAATGTAAACTTTGTTGATGTCACAGGAAATGTAACCATAATTTCCTTGTTTTTTTTCCCATTCCTTAAAATATTTTAATCCAATGTACTTATAGGCTATGAATTATCAATAAACAAATATATTTTCAAATTCTGGCACATAGCAAACTCAGTATTAGTTTTTAATCTATAAAACAAATAAAATTATAAAGATTTACTTTTCCTTCATGTCTAAAGTAAAAAATGGCTGAAGATTTTAAAATCAATCCTTAGATTGATCAGCTCAATCCTTAGATTTTAGAGTAAAGTTTCAGTAGGGTGGCTAATACAGGGGCAGATTTTATAAAACTACGCGCGCGTACTTTTGTTTGCGCACCAGGCGCAAACAAAAGTACACCAGATTTCGATAGATACGCGCATAGCCATGTGTATCTGTTAAAATCCGGGGTCGGGCGCGCAAGGCTGCCTAAAATCAGCAGCCTGTGTGCGCCAAGCTGCGCAGCCTGCCTCCATTCCCTCCGAGGCCACTCCTTCCCCTACCTAACCCACCCCCTCCAGCCCTATCTACCCCCCCTACCTTTGTTGGGGGGTAGATAGGGCTGGAAAGGTAGTCATCTTCAAGGCTGATCCTATCAGCATCACTTATGTACCCCTAAGGCACTTGACAGGAAAAATTCTGCTGCATACTTGAATTCTAATGAATAGAAGGCCCAAATCAGATCTTGTATAACAGCTTGTATTGCTTCCGATTGAAGGAGTTCGATTCCATGAACCCCTGAAGACTGCACAGCTGTGACGCCTCTCGTCTCATCATGCTGCAGTGAAACGCACAGCCATTTTGATTTACTAACATTTGCAACGCAAACGGAACATAACACGTAATGACGTACTTACGCACTAACGTTTAGTGAACGTGACTCCATTTTGGATTCATATTTTGTATTGTATTAATACGAACGCCGTCGAAAATGTCTAACCCGTCAATTAAATGACGAAACAATAGTCTGATCATAAGCTACACCTACTAGAGACCACGCTAGCTATTGCTTGTTCAGCAGTTTGTAAAATGTTTGTTCAGCAAAACCAGAACGCATGTGTGAAAGATAAGAACTGTAAAGTGTATAAAGGTTTGCTCCGAAGGGGGCGTGGCATGCAGTTGTACTAAGCCGTTGTCTTAGCTGCATCTTGCTGGCAATAAAAGTCTATCTTTACGGATCAGTTGTCTGGGCCTCCTTACTGACTAAAAAGAGACGGTTACATTGGCGAGCCAGCCAGGAGGTACCGGAGACGCTATTTTAGCTCTCCAGAAGGTCCGGTAGTTTGGTGGCGGAGCAGTCCCCCTGATACACCTGGTGAGTGGCCACCGCTGAGTTCAGCGATCAGGTTTCTGAGGGGATCGTTCCACAGAAATTCTGCCGGGACCTCTGGGTTGATGATCCGGGAAGAAGGCTTTCATGACGATCGGAAGACCCCTGCAGGCGAGTATTATGGGAATATGGAAATAAGTAAAGACTAGCTAGCTAAGGAAATAGCCCGGTCTTTTCTGGCTGACCGAGGGGGCCTTGATCACACCCCACGCAGTGTGTTAGTAGGAATTACGCTCCGAAGACCACGCGGATGATATGTATGGAAATAATAAGTAAACGTATACGATAGTGGGAATAGGTTTCTTGTTGTGTGAAAGAGAGTGAATGGCCTCGCAGTTCTAGACCGGGCGACCGCGTTCTAGTCGGGGCAAGTGTGACCCTTTTGTGTCTGACGGATAAGGACCCCTTACCTATCCGTTTTCCTTTCCCTCCCTTGTCTGTGAATTCTATCCTAATGGGAGGGAGCGGGTCGACTCCGTTAAAAGTCATGACGGAACACTATAGCGAAGTGTTCGACGAACATAAATGTACAAAACCCGGAATGATTCAACGATGCACCCATAAATGGCCCGGTTTCTGTGTAAATTGGCCCCCTACAGGAACTTTTAATTTCCAAACGGCCACACGGGTCCATAAAATAGTCATACGAGAAGGGAACCCGGGTTGCCCTGAGGATATACCATACATAACCGCGTGGATCGCAGTTATTGAAAATCCTCCATCATGGGCAAAGAAACTAGTGGATGGAGCCGCCCTCGTAATGGTGACTCAAGCATGTAAGATGGGAGACCGGAAATCCCCAAACCGGAAGAGAAAGGGCAAAGCGGCCATATTGGACTCTACAGAGCATGCGTCAGCTGAGGCGGCCATATTTGTAGTACAAGGGAATCCACGGACTCCAGAAAAAAAAATTAAACCCCTGCCGCCTCCAGCATTGCCCGACGCTGAAAATATTTTGCCGCCGCCATATGCCCCTAGTTATCCCCCCACATATCCCACGCCACCAAGCCCCCCAGTTCCCTCCAATGCGCAAGCTGATCCAAGAATGGCACTAGCTCATGAAGAACGACCCGGAACGGCGACCGCAAAGGAAGAAGGCGGCGGCGAGGCATCCGTGTCAGACGGAACTCGCAGTAAGACCCAAGCCGCAGCTAGTTTGCAATTACCAATCAGGGAAACATCAACTGTTGTTCCCATAGTCCCAACTGAAGAAAACGAGCATCGTACTACGCAAACAATAAGATTATTTACCTACATACCTTTCACATCCAGCGATCTTTTTAATTGGAAACAGCTGGGGCCATCATACGCTGAAAAACCAGAACAGATGATAGACTTTTTACGGGGCATTTTCGCCGCCCATAATCCCAACTGGGCTGATATTCGGCACCTAGCCTCCATTCTTTTCACCACTGAAGAACGCCGACAGATACAATTAAACATGGAAGAGGCAGCTCGATTAGGAGCCGGATCAGACGGACGTCCCGAAGACGCAGTAAGAGACTTAGCTCCGACTGCAGATCCTAACTGGGATTTCCAGACCGCGGCAGGGCGGGAGCGCATTACCGCCTATCAGACCGCATTTCTTGAAGCTTTAAAGAAAGGGAAGCAGAAAGTTGTAAATATGGGAAAAATCCAAGACGTGGTGCAGCAGAGAGATGAGTCCCCCGGAAACTTTTTGGAGCGATTCATGGACGCATACCGTCAATACAGCCCATTTGATCCAGAGGATCCCAGATATCAATCCATCATACTGATGAGCTTCGTTAGTCAGTCCTGCCCAGATATCCGCCGGAAGTTGCAAAAGCAGGAAGGGTTCGAGGGCATGAATATCAGCCAATTAAAAGTAATGGCTGATAAAGTGTATGTAAACCGAGAACCGGATGGAGACAACAAGGAAAAGAAAGAAACTAGAAAGTTAAGAGAACGTGTTAGTTTGTTAGCCGCAGCGTTGGAAGAAACTAATTTCGGGAACCCGTCTAGGCAGTATCACGGGTATCCTGGATTCCGAGGAAGGGGCAGACCACCCTCAAGAGGGCTGCCAAGAGGACGAGCGAATAGAGGAGGATTGGTTAGAGGTGGAAGAGTGCCATTGGGAACCAACCAATGCGCATATTGTAAACAAGAAGGGCATTGGAAGTCTGAGTGTCCGGTGCCCCTGCAAGCAAAGCAGGAAGAATATGCACCGCCCAAATCTAAAGGAACGGAATGGCAGATGACTATAGGCGAAACTTCCGGCGAGGATAGTGAAACATGACTAGATAGGGGAACTCTTCCCATAGACCCCCTAGTGGAGACATTCGCCTACAAGCAGTACTAGAACTCCTGACTAACGATTCTGCTATGGCCCTCAATATCCTTGCCAAGCAAAATACCAGAATAATAACAGCTGTCTACCAAAATCGTTTAGCCTTGGACTACCTCCTAGCACAAGAAGGTGGTGTCTGTGGCAAATTTAATCTCTCCAATTGTTGTTTGCAGATCGATGATAAGAGCAAAGTTATCGAAGAGATTACTGATCGCATGATCCGATTAGCTCATGTCCCTGTGCAGACTTGGACCGGTATCCTTGATTGGACTTCCTCACTACCAAATTGGCTTACTTCAATCCCCGGATTGAAGGACATTCTCTTTCCTCTTCTGTTTTTTATTCTGACTTGTATTTTGTTCCCTCTTTGTTTACCTCTTATTTTCAGAAATCTACGATCTATGATTGAAACCATTGCTGATCGCAGGGCTGCAGCTCATGTTATGATGATCAATAAGTATGTGTCGATTTCCTCATTCCCTGATTCTGACGCATCTGACTCTGATGATATCTCTTTTGATTCTGATAACGATTATTTTGATACTAAACTCTAATCCCACCTAATTCAACGAGAGGACCACTTTTGTTGCTAGGGTAAGCCAGGCTACAAAGGGGGTTGACGCCATTAGGGCCCATCCGTCTCAAACCCGTGAAGAAACCAACGACCTAGCAGCATCTTAGGGTCCACCTTGAAAGTTATTGGTATTAATTCTTGCTTCTCTTTTCAGTTACTTAACAGCTACAAGTGATACTTCCACTTTCCATCGACATTGAAGTATCAAAGGGGGGAATGAAGGAGTTCGATTCCATGAACCCCTGAAGACTGCACAGCTGTGACGCCTCTCGTCTCATCATGCTGCAGTGAAACGCACAGCCATTTTGATTTACTAACATTTGCAACGCAAACGGAACATAACTCGTAATGACGTACTTACGCACTAACGTTTAGTGAACGTGACTCCATTTTGGATTCATATTTTGTATTGTATTAATACGAACGCCGTCGAAAATGTCTAACCCGTCAATTAAATGACGAAACAATAGTCTGATCATAAGCTACACCTACTAGAGACCACGCTAGCTATTGCTTGTTCAGCAGTTTGTAAAATGTTTGTTCAGCAAAACCAGAACGCATGTGTGAAAGATAAGAACTGTAAAGTGTATAAAGGTTTGCTCCGAAGGGGGCGTGGCATGCAGTTGTACTAAGCCGTTGTCTTAGCTGCATCTTGCTGGCAATAAAAGTCTATCTTTACGGATCAGTTGTCTGGGCCTCCTTACTGACAAAAAAGAGACGGTTACACGATGACCCATGGAAGAAGTTTGAACTGAATTTTTTTTAACTTATTAAAGGTTTTTTTTTTGTTTTTTTTATCACTGATATATTGAATCCATAATTTATTTTTTCATCAAAAGTATGTCTAATTGAACTTCCCAATTGCAAGATTTTTCAACCAGTTCATAATAGAGGTATTCATCAAAGTACTTCAGTGACATTTTCCATGGAAGGAATGCAAGTTAGTGCATCTGACCTGTCTCACCATTTGTGTCACCACAATTTATAGTTATCGAGGTCTATATTCAGAGGCATTTAGCCAGATAATTCAAATGTTATCTGACTAAATGGATATTTGGGTACTTAGCCAGCTAAACATTAGACAGATATCTTATTATCCAGCTATAATTTAGCTGGATAATAAGGGGTCTATCAAGCCAGATAAAGTTATCCAGCTAATTTTAAAATAGCTAGTTATTTTCAATAGTGTGACTGCACTATTGAATATACCTCCAAAGTTATTCGGCTAACTTTGCTCTTCAGACAAACTTTGGAGTAGTGTATTTGCATCAGTGCAAACATTGATAAATCAAAACCAACTTGCCAATAAATGCAACTATTATGTAATGGCAATGGAAAATAAATATTCAACATTTCAAACTGTTTTAAGTCAACAGTCACTATATTCTATAAAAAACATATCTGTAAACACTTACTGATTTAGCTAGCAATTTGTTGAATGTATATCTCAATGTATCAACACCTTCTGCTTCCTCTTTTACTACATCAACTTTAAATCTGTTTAAAATACCATACGCTTCCTGTAACAAAAATATGTTAATAGGTGTTAACAATTGATTTTAAATTTATCTGAAAATGTATACTGAAATGTTGAATAATGTAGTGGTATATGAGCCTGACAGTTTGACTCAGGACATCACTGTTTAATGAACTGGTAAAAGAACCAATGAGGAAAAGTGCCATAGACAAAAGAGAAGAAAGATATGAAGTTGCATGGACAAGGGGCATAATATTTTTATGCTTGCAGTTAAAATTGGGAAAGCATATGAAAAGCAAGAGAATCCAATTTCCTATTTGAGATGAAGTGAAGGGAAATTCAGAGATCAACTGGGGTCTGTGGCATTACATCAAGAATGAATTTAGACAGACTATATCTATGTTTCTTTGAAAAGTAAATAGTTACTTCTAGCAAAATACATTGAATAATAATTACAATCATCTAAAGAAGACTGGTTTTCATTTACATTGCCGAACTTGTATTTTTTCTGCAGTCCATTTTTCTCTGTAGGCTTTTAAGGGGACATTTTTAAATATCTATTGGTAGTTACAAACTCCACAGGTACTTTTACACATAAACTTTGCACCAATTCTATGATGGAATTTATGTGCATAATTTCCCTTTGGAAACTGCCTAGGGAAAAATTACGGGCCGGATTTTAAAAGGGTTAAGCGCATACGTTATGCGGTAACCCTCTTAAAAAGCCCCTGCGCGCGCCAAGCCTATTTTGCATAGGCTCGGCAGCACGCGCAAGCCCCGGGACGCGCGTAAGTCCCGGGGCTTTGTAAAGGGGGCGTGTTGGGGGCGTGTCGGGTGGGCGTCACAAATTTTGGGGCGGGACAGGAGGCGTGTCAGGGCGTGACGCCGGACCGGGGGTGTGGTCGAGGCCTCCGGACCAGCCCCCGGGTCGAGTGATGGCGTAAATCTGCCAACAAAGGTAGGGGGGGTTTAGATTGGGCTGGGGGGGTGGGTTAGGTAGGGGAAGGGAGGGGAAGGTGAGGGGAGGCGGAAGGAAAGTTCCCTCCGAAGCCGCTCCAATTTCGGAGCGGCCTCGGAGGGAACAGGCAGCGCGCGCCGGGCTCAGCGCGCGCAGGTTGCACAAATGTGCACCCCCTTGCGCGCACCGACCCTGTATTTTATAAGATACGCGCGGCTACGCGCGTATCTTATAAAATCCAGCGTACTTTTGTTCGCGCGTGGTGCGCGAACAAAAGTACGCGGGCGCGCTGTTTTTTAAAATGTACCCCAATCTGCAGAGATTTGCTTCTGCATTTTCTGTGGGTATTTTGTCCCTGAAAAAGCAGAATATAAATCAAATAAATAAAAATACATACAAAACAATGTGCATTATTTTTAAATTGCAAAACTATGTATATCGTTGTCTCTCCTAACCTAATGCACTTCTGAACCTGCCTACTTTTCCCATGGCTTAAAAGTATGTGCAGGGATCAATAATGTACATACTTTATCAGGGTGAAAGGGTGGACAATTTTCAGCCAGCCAATATACCCAGGTAACTGCAGTTGATAACTGCTCTTTTCTTTGGTTTCTTAATTGCTCAAAAGCCAGAAAAAATGACAGATATTAAAGCACTGGTATACTATATAGATAAGGGAAATTTTGAAAGACTTTGGGACCTTTGCAGTACAATTTAGCATGCATGTTAAGGAGCTATTGCATATGCTAAAAATAATATGCTATGCAATAAGGCATTGGACAGTAACTTTCAAATGGGCATGTGGGTGCAAATGTATATGTGTGTGTCAGCACCACACCCAAAGATTCGGCAATTTTATAACATATGCACATCTATATAAATAAAAATGTAAAATAGTTTGGACGTAATCGATAATCTCAGAAACTACTGCACCAATTGCTTTCAAATTTGGAGACAACCTTGCTTTCACTTTCGGCAAGGTTCTTCTCTATCTAGATTACATAGATGTCACACGGTTACAGATAAAAACATGTTTTTACACATGTGTGGGGAAAACGGCGACATCTGTTGGACAGACATGCAACACACGCTATCTACCTTGGGAAATGAAGCTGCTGTACTGCGCATGCGCGGGCGGGAGCGCACGTCGGGCACAGCGGGACCAATATGGCGCTGGGAGGGGCAGCAGCGGTGCACGTCGCGCACAGCGGGACCAACATGGCACTGGGAGGAGCAGCAGCGGCGGACCAGCGGCGATATCGGGCATGGTGGTGTCGGCCGGCCGAACTTCGACACCTGGGAGGAGCTGCGGCGGCGATCTGGTACGGCTCACGTGCACGACAGGGAGGGATCCTCGCTGACCTTGCGTCTTCGGGAGCGGGCCGCACAGGACCGCACAAGAGGGAGAGGGATGGGGGGGGGGATCAGCTGGGAGGGCATTGTGAGTGGGAGGGGATCAGAGTCAGGGAAGGAGATTCAGAGAGGGTGCGGTGTCACTGACAAAAGGGTAGGGAGTAGGCGGGGAGAGGTGACAGTGAGGGGAGGGAGAATGAAGGGGGCAATGAGTGTCAGGGGAGAGACACAGAGGGGAGAGGGGAGTGTGAGGGGTGAGAGTTGGAGTGGGGACAGGGGAGTGAAGGGGGGGGGGGGTTAGTGACCAAAGGGGGAGGGGTGAGTGTGAGAGGAGAGAGTTGGAGTGGGGATAGGGGAGGAAAGGGGGGGTGAGTGACCAAGGGGGAGGACGATGTGTGACTGAGGTATATGAGCAAGGGGAAGGGGGAGAGGGGAAAAGAACCTGACTCTGCCACTGCAACGTGTGGCGGGCCACCGCGATGCAGAGGGGAGAGGTGAGTGTGAGGGGTGAGAGTTGGAATGGGGACAGGGGAGTGAAGGTGGGGTTAGTGACCAAAGGGGGAGGGGTGAGTGTGAGGGGAGAGAGTTGGAGTGGGGACAGGGGAGGAAAGGGGGGGTTAGTGACCAAAGGGAGAGGGGGTGAGTGTGAGGGGAGAGAGTTGGAGTGGGGACAGGGGAGGAAAGGGGGGGTGAGAGACCAAGGGGAGGACGATGTGTGACTGAGGTATATGAGCGAGGGGAAGGGGGAGGGGGGGGGAAAGAACCTGACTCTGCCACTGCAACGCGTGTCGGGCCACCGCTAGTACTTTATAAAATAGCCTACGTGCGCGTATGTGAGCTCCTAATTTTCCACGTGGGCATGCACAGCTGTGCAAAGTTAGGTTTGAGCTACGTAAATAGGGGAATTTTATAACAGGCGTGCATTCTCTCCATGACCAGTTTAACCGGTTCATTCACCAGTTCACCCAGTCTAGAGCTAGGTCCTCCTCGTTGTTTAGCCTGCACTCTCCCCAGTTACTCCAGACCTCTTAAACCCCTCAGGGATACCTGTTTTGGGTTTTTTTTAATATACACCAACTTCAAAGCATAAGTAAACTTACGTGGCACTGAACCTGGTCGTGCGCCCAAGCATGTAGGTATTTGTGCATACATCTCTTGGTCACGCCCTGGAATGCCAATGCCCCACCCACACTATGTCCCTTTTTCTTCAATGCAAGATGTGTTCACATCGGCACATGTGTGCGCATCCCCCACTTTATAAAATTGGGTGGACAAGCATGTGCTAGGTGCATGCCCATCTCCCGATTTTGACACGTGTATCTCTTTTAAAATTCATCTCTTAATGAGCACATTAAGACAGTCTTCCATCATGTTAATAAGTATGTCCCATTCACAGAGCTAAATAACATAAAGTTGCTTACCTATAACAGGTGTGCTTAACAGATAGCAGGATAAATCAGCCACATAAGTGGGATGATGTCATCTGTTGATGCAGACATGGACATGGTCTCTCAGAGCTCAGAAAGACTGGTAGTTCTCAAGCACCAGACCCGGGCTAGTCTCCTCTGTCTTTTCACTAACTGAGTTTCAACTCTAAAGGGAGGAGCATTGTATTATGTGGCTCATTTGTCCTGTCTACAAACACCACCTTGTTTCATATAAGCAATTTTGCTTTCTCCATGGACAAGCAGGAACAAATTCAGCTAAATAATTGGGAATTTCCAAGCTGAGGGTTGCAAGAATAGATTTATGGTTTTCTTTATGAGGGATATGCAAAGTAGTTGAATAGTTGATGTTAGGAGAGTTGAAGCTATTACTTGAAGAATTTTTTTTAATATTGCTTAGCCTAAGGCTTTAATAATGTCTCTGCTAGAGTCTTCTTCTAGGCAATAATGCTACTTTGCAGATGTCTTGGATAGAAGTTGAGCATGAAAATGCTACTAAAGTTGCAGTCACTCAAATTTGATAAGCTTTAACTTTATTGGGGAGATCTAACCCTGCATCTTTATAACAATAGGTGATATAATCAGATAGCCAGGACAAAAGACTTAGGCCTGGATTTTCTAAGTTCGCAGAACTTAGAAAATCCAGCGGTAACAGGGGGGCGAAGCAGGAGGTGGGCCTGCGAAAGCTGGCAGTGATCGCACCTCCGCGGTGCTATCGCTGCCGGCTTTCGCACCCAATAGCGCCACCGTGAAAGGTGGCGCTATTGGGCACGATACTGGCGGCGATAAGGATTCTTACCGTTCGCCGTCAGCAAAGTCGTCGCGGAGTCCGCCCCGACTTCTTCCCTTCCGGTGTGGACTCTGCCCCGATTTAGATATCGCACGCAAAAAGTCCCTTTTCGCATGTGATACCTCTGGAAAATGACCCCCTTAGTTTCCCAGCTGGAAATCCTTGTTTGTTTGGATCATGAGAGATAAACAATTGAAAAAATTTCCCATAAAACTTCATCCCTCTAAGTAAAAATGAAGGTAATCTAAGGTAAGGAATGCTTGCACTGTTTTTTTTAGAGTGAGACCTGGCAAAAAAATGAAAGGAGGACTATAAATTGATTCAAATAGATGTGTTTGAGGCATTGTGGACCCTTGGGCAATGGAGATGACCACGCCCATGGGGAGGAGCCCCGTGGGGAAGCACTGCAATTGGCTGACACAGTTAGCTGACACAGAATGGATAGTCTTTATTGTACTGCTGTAATAGTTGGTAAAGCAGGAAGGTAAGGCACTGATCCATGAGGTGCCAATACGCTTAACAGGCTCAGTAGTGTAGTCTCACCCAGATGTTCATGATAGGCAGGAGTCCGCAGAGCGGGTAATGCCGTGGCTGGTGGGTGGAGTTGTTGCGCTGGTTCGTAGAGGTACTCTCAGAGTGAAGGCATCTTCCTGATGGTAGAATGGTGGGACTGAAGGCCCGTGGTGCAGGATATGAAGTAGATAGGCCCTCGAGGAGCGAGTACCCAATGGTCCAATATCCTGGAATGAATAAGAGCCAAGACCCCCAAGGAGTGGTTGTCTAGGTTAGAGAGACCTTGAAGGGTAGTAGGAAGCGAGAGACCCCCGAGGAGCAGGTGTCTAGAGCTTCTGCTGGAGCAAGGCCCTTAGCAAGAGAAAGCGTCTAAGCTGGCAGCTTAGAGTAGGCAGAGTAGCGAAGCGAAGTCTTTGCTAACTCATTTAGGTAGCGGAAGCGGAGGCTAATTATACCCGGAGGTACTGACGTCATGCGGTGGGGCCGCCCCCGAGGTTCCCGCCATGATGCGTATTTGAACATCAGAGATATGCGCGCTCACGTCCTAGGAAGCCACGGGAGTGAGCATGGTGGATGGGGACGCCCATGCTGGTCTGAGAACGCTGAGGCCCGCGGCACTCAGCACCGGAGACAGCCATCTTGCCCAGAGAGAGAGAAAGGGGAGAAAAAGAGGTAAGGCAGAGCAGTCGCAGCCGTCTGCAACCAACAGACGCAACAATAGAATTGAGAGACTTTTAGAAGAAACTTAGGATGAATACTTAGTACCACTCTATTCTTATACATTTGTGTGTATGGAGTGTCTAGTACTAGAGCCTTTAGTTTGCTCATGCTGTGAGCTGAAGTTACTGCTATTAAAAAGAGAACCTTCCAAGTGAGAAATTCAATATTACAAGATGCCATAGATTCAAATGGAGGACTCACCAGTTTTGAAAAGACAAGGTTTAGGTCCCATTGGTTTGGATAATCCTTTGTAGGAGGGAGAAGATGAAAGAATGATATCAATGAATCTTCATATCAGAGGAAGGTGAAATACCAGAAAGCCTTTGGAAAAATGGTGAAGCCCTCTGATTGAGTTACATTTTAATCAGAACTTGGAGAGATAAAGAAGGTATTGTAACAGAATGGAAGTTTTATAGTGAAAAGGGATTTGGTTTTGAGATTTACACCAATCTTTTCCATTTGGAATTGTTGGAACGTCTTATAGTTGGTGTTCTTGTTCTTTCTGCCAGTAATACTGTTGTTATCTCTCAAAATCCCTATTGTCAGAACTAGAGATTACTCTCTAGTTCTGACAATAGGGATTTTGAGAGGTAATGGGATGGGATGGGATGGGATGGGATGAAGAATTGACCTGTTGAAAAACATTAGAAGATGTAGAAAAATTCTGGGATAAATTGATTGCACAATGGTGAATCTAGAAGCCAAGGAAAACATATTTGGTGTGGCCTTGTGCTTGCTTTGGCAGCACATATACTAAAATTGGAATAAAACTTGGCATTGTCAGAAAGGAGCTATTAGGATAATTTTCTTCTTGTCCCTTTATAACTTGAAAATTGTTTTGGCAGTCAGTGGAATTGAAGGAAAAACATATGTCAGATATTTTGCCCATAAAATTGCAAAGGTATCTGATGCTATGACCAATTTGGGCAGGTCTCTTGGACCAATGTAGGGGAACTTTGTGATTGAAGGGAACTGCAAAGAGATCTACTTGAGGAGTTCTCTACTGTTGGGAAAGGTAATGACGAGTTTCGGGGTGAAGAAACCATTTTTGAGGTTGAAGGTAATGGCTCAAAGAGTGTTGTGTTGTGTTTTCCTGGGGCTTTGAAAAGTAGGAGGGTTTTGAAAATTGCCTTCAGCTCCCAAATGTTTATATGGCATTTCTGTTTTGTTTGGAATAAATCCCTTATGAACAGATATGCTTCCCATGTATAACTGGAAGTATCCACGATCAAGGTTTCCTGAAACTATGGAGGATGGAAGAGTACCCCAGTAGAAGATTGGACTTTTGAATCCACCATTCCAGAGTTTGAAAGAGAGGAACAGAGAGCAGAATCTTATAAGATAATGGATGGGAATGTTGATTCCATTGATGTTTTAGATGCCATTGTGCTGTTTTCATATGCAGATGTGCAAAAGATGTCACATGGATTGTGGCTGCCATATGACTTAAGTAAACAGACTAAAAATATTAATTTGTAGGGATGTGAATCGTTTTTTGACGATTTAAAATATCGTCCGATATATTTTAAATCGTCAAAAATCGTTAGAGGCGATATTTAATAGGAATTTAATAGGAATTTATCGTCAAAAATCATAAATCGGGGGAAGGGGGAGGGCGGGAAAACCGGCACACTAAAACATCGCTAAAATCCACCCCAACTCTTTAAAATAAATCCCCCACCCTCCCGAACCCCCCCCAAATGTCTTAAATTACCTGGGGTCCAGTGGGGGGGGTCCCATTGTGATCTTCCACTCTCGAGCCACGGGTGCGTTGATAGAAATGGCGCCGGCGCTACCTTTGCCCTGTCATGTGACAGGGCAAAGGTAGTGCCGGCGCCATTTTGGTTCCTGTCCCCCGACGTCACGAGCGTAGGAGATCGCTCCCGGACCCTCGCTGGACCCCCAGGGACTTTTGGCCAGCTTGGGGGGGCCTCCTGACCCCCACAAGACTTGCCAAAAGTCCAGCAGGGGTCCGGGAATGACCTCCTGCACTCGAATCGTGTTGCAATATGGCCGGCGCCATTTTGCAAAATGGCGCCGGCCGTACGGCAGGCCTATGTAAAATAGGCGCACCAGCGCGCAAGCCCTGCTCGCGTAAATCCGCCCGGATTTACACGAGCCCCATAATGTTTAAGGTTGAGTTTGAATAGAAGCTGGCAAAACGGTAACATGTAAATGTTGAACAGAGTAGGGGATAATGAGGAGCCTTGAGGGACTCCCAAAGAGGAGTCGACGGGGTGGGATTCATTGTTGTTGATTCTAACTTTGTATGATCTGTTTTGTAGCATATATGGACCATTGTAAGAGGGCAATTTGATGCGAGGTGGGTTGGGGTTTTGGGGGTGGTGTTACAGAAACATTAAGAGGTATTCATTGTAAAATTGACATCATTAAATAATTTTAGTCCTTAAGTGATGAAAAGAAGTTGATTTGTACAATGTAGCTAGCAGACACTGCAGTGTGCAAATCAACTACTCTTGTTAAAATTTTCATCGCTTACAAGGTCTAAAATTCTTTAATGATGTCAATTTTGCAATGAATACCTCTGAATGTTTCTGTAACACCACCCTGCAAATCCCAACCCACCTTCCAAAAACTCACCCCGAATCAAAGTGCCCCCTTACAATGGTCCATATATAGAGTATCAAACTACCCCTCATAAAGAGTCTCTCTCCCTCTCTCTCTCTCTCATAAATTCATGTATGTAAAGGCTGTAGATGTGCATGAAGAATATTTAAATAGTACAGCAAGATGGGCACATACAAGGCCCTTTTAAAATCTACCCATAAGGTTTTTAGGAAAAAGCTAAAGGCAATGTTCTTCACCAAAGTGTTTTAAATTGTGTTTATAACTTATTATTTGTTTATGCATGTATGTAATGTATGTTTAAACTGTGGATGTTTTAACATTGTAATCTGCTCTGTACAAAATTTTGGAGATGTGAAAAATAAGTCTTGTATAAATAAATAAATAAATAAAATCTGACACAGACTTAAAGAAAACTCTGGCTGAATGGCCCTAATGTGACATACAGCACAAATAGGTGCTTAGGTTTCTTCGCCGCAGGCACCATGCTATAAGCATGCTGTTAGGGAATGTGGATCCTTGACCTGAGGTGGAGTTGGCACTACCTGCGGGGTTGAGCCCCACAGGTCCCCACCATCGGGAGGTGAGGCTGGCCAGGAGCAGAGGCTAACTGGAACTTCGCAAGTACCAGTCCGTGTTCCCCGCAGGTTGAGCCCTTGGGTACCGGAGCCGGCTGGTCTTAGGTGGACCTCTGTGTGGCTGGTCCCGGACAGACAGATAAGTGAAAGCAGGGAGAGTCTGAGAGGTCCGATACAGTCCAAGGTCAGGGTGCCCTCGAGGAGAGAGAGAGAGAGACCCTGAGGCAGTAGAGCAGGATCATGTGGGGCAGACCCCGTGGAGAGGGAGTGCGAGAGCAGGAGTCTGTGGAATAGAGTGCTGAAGCAGGCCCTGTCGAGCAGAGCTGCTGTAGCAGGATCTCGTGGAGTAGAAGCGCTGAGGCAGGTTCCGGGAAGCGGGGACGCAGGGACAGGGTCCTGTGATGTAGAAGCGCTGAGCCAGGCCCCGAGGAGCGGGTACGCAGAGACAGAGTCCCATGATGTAGAAGTGCTGAGCCAGGCCCTGAGAAGCGGGAGCACAGTAGTGGGATTCCGAAGAGCAGAAGCAGAGCAGGAATCCATAGAGCAGGAACAACAGGTCCAGAATACTGGAGCAAAGCACCAGAGCAGGAACCAAGGAACTTGTTGCCAAGTCAGCTAATGGTGGGACGAGGCAGTCCTTAAATATCCCGGGCCTCTGAAGTCATCAGCCGGGGATGAGCCTGAAGTTCCCGCCGAAGGCCCTTTAAAAGGAGGACTAACCGCAACGTGGAGCACAGGAAGCTAGGTGGATCGTGGAGGCAGTGGCTGGCTGCGGCTGTTAGAACACCTGGAGCACAGACCAAAGCATGACATGAGATGAGTCGAGCCGGCCGCAACACATGCAGACCAATAAAAGCTTGTGCCTAAATTATCTGCGTGTATAAGTCATGCACTAAATAGATGCACAAAAAATGTGCATTCAAGCACACACACCTAGACCACTCGTCCAATTAGATGCCCAAACTGGACACACAAGATGTGCATCCAGAAGAAAAAATGCCCAAACTGGGCACATAGACAAGAACGGACACACAGACAATGAGCACCTGAGTGCTGATGGCCTGCAGCAAAAAAAGGTACAAAACTACCCTGCGGCCTACCACGTGCCAAAATGGGAGAAGACTGCACCATCTCCTCACCTCACAGAGCTCCCCAGAGATGTGAGCGGGACAGTCAAACACCAAGGAAACAGATCCTTCTCCTGCCTTCTTCCTTTTCACTGTTTTTTTTTTCTTTTTTTAAGTAAAAGATAATTACCTGAGCTCAGCCCTCCATGGCTGAAAGCAGGAATGGACCCCGGTGATGGGGAGAGAGGGCTAAAGCCTTCACCACCAAGCCTCTCTCTGCCTACAACTACTAATTCAAATTTAGGTCCACACCAGTCAAGGCTACCAGACTGAAAGCATTCTACTGAGGGAGGGACTGCACGATATCACCTCAGAAGTCAAGTGGTGCTAAATAGAGATGAGCTTCGTTTTATCGTATCGAGTCGGATTTAGATTTGGGCGCTTCGTTGAAATTTTCGTTTTTCCGTGGATCGTTTTTTGTCGGCACAGATCAGGAAAACGAGTCGGAAAACGAATCGAAAAAAAAACGAATCGGGAAAAAAAAACAAATCGGAAAAATACACCCCAGCAGTCTGGACTGATCCTGGTACGTACAGGGAACCTGTTTCCAACAGTGGCCAATACAGGCCATAAGAACCTGGCAAGTACCCAAAAACTAAGTCTATTCCATGCTACTGTTGCTAGTAATAGTAGTGGCTATTTTCTAAGTCAACTTAATTAATAGCAGGTAATGGACTTCTCCTCCAAGAACTTATCCAATCCTTTTTTAAACACAGCTACACTAACTGCACTAACCACATCCTCTGGCAACAAATTCCAGAGTTGAATTGTGCATTGAGTGAAAAAAAACTTTCTCCGATTAGTTGTAAATGTGCCACATGCTAACTTCATGGAGTGACCCCTAGTCTTTCTATTATCCGAAAGAGTAAATAACTAATTCACATTAACCCATTCTAGACCTCTCATGATTTTAAACATTTCTAACATCAAGCTAGGTTGAGAGAACATTGCACAAATCTCATCTTTGGGTGAGTTTCCTCACTCCGAAGGTCAACAAATCTTCACAAGAGAGCACTGTTCTGTTCGTACGTCTCACTTTGAATGTCAAAGTGGCCCCTAACCCCTACACTAATACCTAAACCTAAACCTCACCTTGAGTTACTAGGTGGGCTTCTCATAGAGATATAAATACCTATCTAGCGTGAGGGCATAATGACTAGTCTCTCTCTCTCCCCCCCCCCCCCCCCCCCAGTTGGCTAAAATTCCCACCCCAATAGCCTCCCCTTTTTCTCATTTGCATCGCACCAAACTTTATGGTGCTTTCGCATGCGTTAAAGGCGTTTTTTGCATGTGAAAACGCCATATAGCACTTTGATAAATGACCCCCTGTGTGTATTGCGGTTTGTGTTTTTATGTGTGTGTCCATCCCCCTTGTAACTTTGGAATGGCTAGATCTAGATGCACCAAATTTTGTGTGGAGGTATGTTCATGGAGGGACATATGACTTTTTCACTTTTCAAAATTGGTTAGTGATTCGGAAAGGTTGGGAGGTTTGGCAAATTTGGCATCTTTCCAAATAAACATATGGCAGGTGTTAGGCTATGAGGATGCTTGGATGGAAGAATGGCCACTCCCACAGGTGGATGAACCCCACAGAGGGACTGTCAGGAACTTCACCTTTACCAAACGTCTCCTCTGCAGATTGAGCCCTTGGGTTCTGACAGCCAGCAGGACTTAGATGGATCCCTGGGGTGAGAAGGCAAAAAACACTGTCTGGGCTGAGGTTGAGGCAGGCAGCAGGCAAAGGAACCAGTAGGCAGGCGAATGGTCGGGGCAGGCACCAGAACCAGTAGGCAAATAGAAGGTCGGGGCAGGCAGCAGATAGAGAAGTCAGAGCCAAACCAAGGTCAGAACCAGAACTGCAGGCAGAGACAAGAGCAGGGAGCCACTCAGGGACACACAGTCAAGGCAAGGTACATGGAGACACCGGTAGTAGGCAAAGGCAGAAGAGGGGGAGGACTAGTGAGGACAGGCAGCAGAAGCACAGAGAGGCAACTGAGACTGAGGAGCCCATAAATGGGCTGCTGCTGGTGATGTCATCCTCTCGCAACTTCCTGGTGGGTGTGCACATAGTGCAAATCTGCGGGCATGCCTGCGTCTAAGGTGCAAGTCAATGAAAAGCTGCTGGTGGTGGTTAGTGGCAACATCTCTGAGTGGCAAGGGCGTGTTGGAGTCTAGTATGTCCGCAATTTGGGGCTCGTTCTCAGCAGGAGCAGGGTTTATCAGCAGGTTGTACTGAAACTATTTAAAATGTTATGATTTTAATCAAATATTATGTAAAATTCAGTAATTTAAAAAAATGCTTACTTCAATTGGGCCTAAAGTCATATCCATCTGTATTTCATTTTCACGTATTTTAGACAAGGCTTCCATAGCAAATCTTACATCATCCAAGTCACGTATAGGTCGAGATAACTTGTTTAAATATTCATTCATAAATGTTATCATATCCGTAAGCTTCTTCTTATATCTTTCATTTAAGTAGTTACAAATTAGTAGTTTCCAAGCTTTTGCTTCAATTGACAAAGCCAATTTCATTGGTCCTGGAAAAAAAAAGTTTGGTTACAATATCTCCTTTTGGAGGCAATTTTCAAAAGGTTTTACATGCATAAATGGGCTTTAGAAAATTGCTACTTTTGCACACATACGGGTAGATTTTTTAAAAATATGTACACGCGTCCATGTGTGAATGCTACTGGGCCAGCATGCGCGGGGGGGGGGGGGGGGGGGGGGGAGATTTCCCCAGTTTACACGCAGCGACGAGATCGGGCCTCCACCAGTTCCCCCTACCTACCCTTCCTCCCTGACCCCTTTGAAGGTCCTACTTTGTGTAACTTTCTTTATTTCAGAACTTAGGCCAGCTCGCCGGCGCACAATCCCCCGGCACAGCGGCAAATTGCCGCTGTACAGGAAGCCTTCAGCTGCACCCCACCCCTGGGCTGCCCCTCCCCACCCCGGAGACTGCCCCTTGATAGAGGCCTGGCTCTTGTGCAGGTAACAGGGGTTACGCACGCAGCCGGGCCTCTTCTAAAATGCGTGCAGCGCGTGCAAGGCCCAGCCGCGCGCATAACCCCTGTTTTTTACGTGTGTGTGTGTGTGTGTGGGGGGGGGGGGGTTAAAATCAGGCATATATTTCCTTTGAAAAATCACTCTTTTGTGTTCTTTGAAAATATTTGATGCGCTGTACATATTTATTTAATTTACAAACATTTGATATTCTGCTTTTTGCGAGGAATGGTTTCAAAGCAGATTACAATCAATTTTAATGGATTAAGTACATCAATAGATATTATGACGGTACACAATGCCAGCTAGTATAGCATAGATTCCAGGGGTAGGGAAACTGTGTTCTTAATGCGCTGACAGAAGTCCTCGTTGAACAATCATGCCTTTGTTCTTCTGGAAAGTGAGATAGCATGGTTCCAGGCGAATGGGTAGTAGAACTCCATTACAGATCCTGAGAGCATAGCAGCTGAAGGTCCTCAGTCTGCTGCAGTTCACTTTGGCAGAGATCAGGGGTGGGAAGGAAAGAAGACCTTTTGTGAGGATTAGTACTCTTTAGCAGGGGTGTAGGAGGCAAGGAGATGGGAAACTCCAAGGCCTGTTTGTACATTTTTGAAATTATATAAACCCTTTTATGCAAACTCAGTGAGCTGTTAATGGCCAACCCTTACAAGGCTTTCTAAGAGTTTACTGTAGCCTGAAGGATACTATCTGATTCCCCCTCCCCTTTCATCTCTCTCTTTCTGGGGAATACTGGCAAGGCTACAGAACTTAACATGTATTACCTTATTCACATTTCAAGAAGCCCATGAATAGACAAGCATTTATCCCAGAATCAGACCTTTATTTTCAGACATATCAGACCTACTACTCAGAATAATATACACAACTTATGCTTCTTAGGTAAGAAACTTACACTACAATCCTTAAGGCAGCAATTACTTATAATGATTAAAGATTAGCATATTATAGGTGATCTCAGAGCACTACCCATCAGGATAACCTTGACATGCTTAGGATGTTATTAATAAACTTAGCTAAATATCCTCATAACATAGATTAGTCTTAGTCTCATTATTGATGATGGCTCTGTGCAGCTGGGAAAGAAGAAGAAGTTCTCGGAGACTGTCTCGGCAGTGGCTCTAGTCACCTACTGGGCTAAGAGGACTTGTCTGATTCCTGGAGAAGAAAGACAGGTTTGACTCGGGCTGCTAGTTAGCAGACAGGAAATTTTTGTTATGTGCAGTGCCCTCCAGGATACTGAAAGGCACTACATGTTAGCTGCAAGGGAGAAAGCAGAGAGCGATGGCTCGGGTGTCATCTTCTGATGGTGTTATTTGATGTTCACCGCTGCCTTCCTTGAGCTCCTCTCCCATGTTGTATTTAAGAGCCAGGATGTTAGGGTCCCCACCCATAGAGAACCTCGGCCGGGTCCCCTCACCACTGGGAGACCCGCACTGACTTCTGTTGCCTCTCCCCGGCTGAGGCCGTGGCCGCAGACTGCTCTCGTGGTGATCCCATGCTGCCTCGCCGCTCCGGGCCTGACTCCCACGCCACCAGACTTAAAAGCCTAGGTGGGAAAAGTCCCCGTGGCGTGAAGTGATGACATCAGACGCCTTGGGTACTTAAACCCAGCCTTGCCTTGTATACCTCGCCTCAGCAACGGGTCCTGCTCCGTGAGTGTGTTCCAGTGTGATTCCTGTTCCAGCATTCCTGCCTGATTCCTGTTCCAGTATCCCTGCCTGCTCCTCGCCTTCCGTGCCTGCCTTCCTGCTCCTTGCCGAACTGTCTTCTGCCTGCCCAGACCTCCAGCCTGTTTCTTCATCTTCACCCTGCCTGCTGCCTGCCCTGACCTCCGGCCTGTTCTCCGACCGCCTTGGCTGCAGCCAGTCTAATGTTGCCTCTGCTTCCTCCTCAGGAATTACTCCGTGAGAGGCCCCCGCCTAAGTCTTGCCGGCCCCGGTACCCAAGGGCTCAACCTGCGGGAAACAAGGGCTGGTGTAGGTGAAGCTCCTGTGGGGCCATCCGTGCCTGCACTGCCTCCCGCCGACAAGAGCCATCAGGGGCCCTCTCCTAGAGAAAGTACCAACTTTGTCATGGCTCAAGGGTCCACTTCCCTTACAGTTTGCTGAGGCCATGGACCCAGCAGATCTGTCCGGCCTGCAAGCCATTCCTGGGCTGGCTCAGAGACTGCAGCATCTAACAGATAACATCATGAGAGGTTTCGATAACGGCAAACATTACATTCTAGTGATGCTCGACCTGTCAGCAGCCTTTGACACGGTAAATCATGACATACTTTTAAATAGACTAGAAGAAATAGGTCTAAACAACAAAACAATCAAATGGTTTAGATCATATCTCAGCAATAGATATTATCAAGTACAAATCAAAGACGCAACATCAAAAAGAATAAACCTCCAAACAGGAGTACCACAAGGATCCGCCCTCTCCGCCATACTTTTTAACATATACCTGCTACCACTATGCCACCTGCTAGCTGGTCTAGGAATCACACACTATATATATGCCGATGATATCCAATTAATCTTACCAATCGATGATACAATTGAGAAAACATTAAACATCGCCAACATGTATCTAGATATCATCAAACAGCTACTAAACCAAATGGAATTAATAATCAATATAGAGAAGACTGAATTCCTACACTTAGAACGAAAAAACACAGAAATTAAACAAAGCCCTATCACACTCAAAAACAACCAACAAATACTACTTGCAGAAAAAGTACGGAATCTCGGAGTAATAATTGACACTGAACTAAGCTTAAAACAACACATATCTCTGAAAGTAAAGGAAGGATACGCTAAACTCATGGTACTCAGAAGACTCAAACCACTCCTAACAACTGCTAACTTTCGATCAGTACTACAAGCGTTGATATTTGCTAGCACCGATTATTGTAATGCACTTCTACTAGGCCTACCATACCTCACTAAGACCACTACAAGTTTTGCAAAACACAGCAGCAAGAGTTTTAATCGGCAAAAACAAAAGAGAACATATCACGGAAACACTGGTTGAACTACACTGGCTTCCGATCGAACAAAGAATCCATTACAAAACATTGTGCACCATACATAAATTAATACATAACGAAAACGCAGACTGGTTAAATACAGCCCTCCGAGTACACGTCCTTAATAGAAACCTAAGATCAGCAAACAAAGCCCTTCTGACCATACCATCAGTCAAAACAGCAAGACTAACACAAGTAAGAGAGAGGGTACTATCTTTGGCAGGACCCATACTATGGAACTCCATGCCCCTGGATTTAAGACTACAAAAGGACAATAAAACCTTTAGAAAAGGTTTTAAAAACCTGGCTATTTAAACAAGCCTTCCAGAAAGAGAAGGGAGAATAGAAACCAGGAATGGGCAAAGCACGATTATTTAAACAACCATACACACTGCAGAAATTCACTAAGTGTGTAGTTTTAACTCATAGCACACCATGACTAATGGAAAAGTTACATTTGTAAAATTAGATCTGTTATTAAAACTGTGAAGGAAAGATATGGACATGATTAATCACATTTAACATCTAACATTGATAACAAACTATGTTACCGATCCTTATGGCACCTATGTAAACGGATAAATGGTAGTATCATTACTGTTATGTGCCTTAATGTAAACCGTTGTGACGGTCACCACCAAACGACAGTATAGAAAAGACTTAAAATAAATAAATAAACAACAATGTCTGGATATGCTGCTATCTCAGTGGAGTGGCTGGTAAACTGACTGGATGCTGTCCCTGCACCAACGTTCAGCCTCCTGTTCCAGCAATGCCGCCTATGCCCTCGATCATCCTCCACTTACCTGCTCCCCCGCGCTATGCAGGGGACTTGTGGCAGTGTCAGGGATTTTTAAATCATTGCTTTATGCATTTTTCCCTGCAGCCGTCCCAGTTTTCTAGTGATGGTATTAAGACCACCTTCATCCTATCCCTGCTAGATGGGAAGGCTCTGGCCTGGGCCTCCCTTCAGTGGGAATGCGGAGACTCACTCCTCCAAGACCTTCTACAGTTTGTACAGACCTTCAAACAAGTCTTCGATGAGCCCAGGTGACAGAGCACGGCAGCCTCCGACCTTCACCACCTTCGCCAGGGACCGCGGCTATTGGCAGAGTATGCGGTAGAATTCTGCACCCTAGCCTCAGAACTAGAGTGGTGAGAAGACAGCTTAAGGAGCATCTTCTTGGAGGGACTGGCTCCCAAGATAAAGGATGAACTGGCCGCCCGAGACCTCCCCGACGACTTGGAGGTCATCATCGATCTCTCTGGGCATATTGACCGCCAGATTCAACAAAACCTCCATGAAACTAGACCTCCTCGGAGGATCGTGCCCCTAGCACCAAACTTTTCCCGGCCCCGGACGCTGCCACCACCAGCTACTGACCCAGGTCAGAACCGCGGAGAGGAACCAATGCAGCTTGGCCGCAGACGACTCATGCCCAAGGAAAATCTGCGAAAGCACTCTCTTGCACTGTGTCTATACTGCGCTGGCAAGGGGTTCATGCTGCTACAATTCCCCGAGAGACCAGGAAACTCCAAAGCCTAGGCGTTAGTGGGGAGTTGATCCTGGGCTACACCACTCCTACTCCCCAGTACTCCAAACCCATGATCATCCTTCATTATAAGAGGGCTTTCCCGACCCAGGCTCTGATAGATTCCGGAGCCAGGGGAAACTTCATTCTCATGGACCTGGCCCATCAACTGGGCTTTCCCACATTACCTCAGATGCCTCCACTGGTGATCTTTTCCATCTGGGGGATCCTCTACCGGGAAGGATCACCCACGTGACCGCCCCTCTGAAGCTGTGCACGGGCGTCCTCCACATGGAACAGATCTCCTTCTTTCTGCTGGAGAAAGCTAACCACCTAGTGGTATTGGGCTTGCCCTGGCTCCAGACACATTCCCCTCGAATCAACTGGGACAACTTGCAGATCGCCTCTTGGAGGTCCCGAATCCACACCACCTGCATCCAGAAGATCTCGTGGCCCGCAGTCCCCCTGGGCACCACTCCACTCACCTTGCCTCCTCAGTAGGCGGAGTTCGCAGACGTCTTTTCCAAAGAGAGGACGGAGACACTACCTGAACAATGCCTATTCGACTGCGCCATCGATTTCCTTCCTGGCACCACTCCACCTCGTGGTCTTGTATACCCGCTCTCGCTGCCTGAAACTCAGACCAAGTCGAAATACATATAGGAAAACCTTGACTGGGGGCTTCATTCACTCATCTACCTCGCCAGCTGGCAACGGCTTCTTTGTGGCTAAAAAGGATGGTCTTTACCGCCCTGTATAGACTACCGCGGACTCAACGCCATTACCAGGAGAGACCGCTACCCATTACCCCTCATCCCAGGACTACTGGATCATCTTCAGGGGGCCCTGGTATTCACAAAATTGGACCTCCGAGAGGCTTACAACCTCATACGAATAAGATTGGGCGACGAATGGAAGACTGCTTTTAACACTCGGAATGGTCACTATGAATACCTGGAGATGCCATTTGCGTTATGCAATGCCCCTGCGGTCTTCCAACATCTTATGAACGAGGTTTTCTGGGACATGCTCCACTCCAGAGTCATCATATACCTGGACGACGTATTAAATTTACTCTCCAGATCTGCCATCCCATCGCCGAGTGATAAGACGCATGCTCCAGCAGCTAAGGGATCCTAAGCTATACACCAAGTTGAAAAAATGCCTCTTTGAACAACAATCCTTGCTCTTCTTGGGCTTCATCGTTTCAACCACCAGCTTCCATATGGACCCCGAGAAGACTACCAGCATCCAGAGCTGGCCACAACCATCCGGACTATGGGCGTTGCAGCGGTTCTTGGGGTTTGCCAACTTCTATCGAAGCTTCATTCCCCAGTACGCCAAACTAATGGCACCCCATATCGCAGTCACCAAGAAGGGAGTTGACCCTAAACATTGGCCACCTGAGACAGTCGAGGCCTTCAGGGCCCTGAAGGAAGCCTTCCTACAAAATACAAGTCTTTGACACCCAGACCCTTCTAGCCCCTTCGTGGTGGAAGTTGACGCCTCCAATACTGCCAAGGGAGCGTTGTTAAGCCAGTACTCTGATAAGGGGGCCCTACTACCATGCTCGTACTTTTCATGAAGGTTCTCCCCAGCCGAAAGGAACTATAGTATCGGGGACAAAGAGCTCCTTGCCATCAAGATGGCGCTTGAAGAATGGCGCCAGTGGCTTGAGGGAACCCAACATACCATCTTGGATTGGATGGACCACAAGAATTTGGAATACCTCGGCCAAGTTCAACATTTGAACCCCTGTCAAGCCCGGTGGTCACTATTCTTTAATCGATTTGACTTCACTCTGCATTACCGACCAGCTTCAAAGAACATATAAGCAGATGCCCTCTCTCAAGCATTCAAGCCCGAGGACATTCCTGCAGTGCCATAGTACATTTTGGACCTGGCAAAGGTTTGCCTGGCTGCCACTCAGACAAACCCACCCAGGAAGACCATGGTTCCTCTCCATCTCAAGCAAAGGGTTTTGGCCTGGGCCCACAACACTCTCATCGCCGGGCACCCTGGAAGGGTACGCACTCTGGACCTATTGCAGCGGTACTATTGGTGGCCACGGATGACCAAGACGTCAGGAGTTACGTTGACTCCAGCCAGACATGTGCCCAGCACAAACCCTTGACCGGACACCCCTAAGGCCTTCTACAACCTATACCTAAGGAACCATGGACTCATCTTTCGACCGACTTCATAGTGGATCTACCCTCGTCAGCGGGCAATCATGTCATCTAGGATGTTGTAGACAAGTTCTCAAAGATGGTCCACTTCACACCTCTTCTGAAGCTTCCAATGGCCCTCGAACTGGCCCGACTATTCACCCATCACATCTTTTGCCTCCATGGACTCCCGCAACACACTGCCTCAGATTGCGGGGTCCAATTCACAGCTAACATCTGGAGGTCATTATGTAAAAAATTCAGTATCTAGCTCGCCTTCACCACTGCATACCACCCACAGGGCAATGGCCAGACTGAACGGGTCAATTGAACCCTAAAAACCTTCCTCTGCCCCTTCGTGAACGCCAGTCAAGATGATTGGTCCATCCTTCTCCCGTGGGCAGAGTTCTCCCATAACTCCCACACCAACTCCACTACCGGCATCTCACCATTCAAGTTGGTCTACGGCAGACAACCCACGCCACCACGTCCCACACCTCTATCTGTGCCCTCGCCCTCAGCTCAGCTCACTGCCGAACAACTGTTATCCCTCTGGCCTAACACTCAGAACAATCTCCGTTGGGCAGCACAGCAGGCCAACAAACATAGACGCTCGGCACCCCCCTTTAATCCTGGAGGCCGAGTGTGGCTCAGTTCTCGCCACATCCACCTTCGGGTGCCTTCGATGTGTCTAGCCCCCCGATACATTGGGCCCTTCGTCATCCCTGAGAGAATCGCCTTCATCACATACCGCTTGAAACTTCCATCCTCCCTGAGGATTCACAATGCAGTCCATGTATCCCTCTTGAAACCTCTCGTATTATCCTGGCTGCAGCGCAAGACTCCTGAACCACAGGACATCTTGGCAGAGGAGGATCGGATCTACCAAGTCAAGGAGGTCCTAGAAGTCAGACATCAATGTGGAAGGTGGGAATATTTAATCGCCTGGGAGGGGTTCGGACCCGACAAAAATACATGGGAACGCGCCTTCAACATCCTCAACAAGACACTACTCCGGCAGTTCCACGGCAGTCATCCAAAGAAGCCTGGACCTTCTAAAATGGGGCATAAAGGAGGGGGTACTGTTAGGGTGCTCGCTCGTAGAGGCCGGGTCCCCTCACCACCGGGAGACCCGCACTGACCTCTGTTGCCTCTCCCCGGATGAGGTCGCAGCTTGCTCTCGTGGCGATCCCATGCCGCCAACACGCCGCTCCAAGCCCAACTCCCTAGGCACGTGCACGCTTCACACCAGCAGACTTAAAGGCCCAGTGGCGGAAAATGTCCATGCGGCGCGCGGTAATGACATCAGACACCTTGGGTACTTAAACCCAGTCTTGCCACATCTACCTCGCCTCAGCAACAGGTCCTGCTCCGTGAGAGTATGTTCCAGTGTGATTCCTGTTCCAGCATCCCTGCCTGCTCCTCGCCTTCCATGCCTGCCTTCCTGCTCCTTGCCCTGACAAACTGTCTTCCGCCTGCCTGACCTCTGCCTGGTAATCTGACTCTGAGTGACCTCCGCCTGCCCAGACCTCCAACATGTTCCTTCATCTTCACCCTGCCTGCTGCCTGCCCTGACCTCTGGCCTGTTCCTGACTCTGCCTGTTCTCCGTCTGCCTTGGCTCCAGCCAGTCCAATGCCGCCTCTGCCTCCTCCTCAGGACTCACTCCTTGAGAGGTCCCTACCTAAGTTCTGCCGGCCCCGGTACCCAAGGGCTGAACCTGTGGGGAACGAGGGCGGTGAAGCTCCTGTAGGGCTACCTGCGCCTGCATCGCCTCCTGCCGATAAAAGCCACCAAGAGCCCTCTCCTGGCGGAAGTACCAACCTTGTCGCAGCTCAAGGGTCCACTTCCCTTACAAAAGATATGCATTTTCAGGAGCTCATACATAGCCAAATAGAAGCTTGAGATGGGGTATCTTCTTTACTTAAAACTGCAGGATCCCCTCTTTCTTGCCTCCCTCTGGAACGCGTGATCAACGGCGCTTGATCGGCCACGTGACATCTGAACAGGGAACTGACCGCGTGACAGAGCTGAACTCTCTGATAAGACTGTTTTCTAGGCAGAAATGAACTCTTCAACAGGTTTTAGATCTGTTCTTACACACACAAACACACACCTGACATGTATTGTCTTAGGTCAGTTTTGTTTATGAAGAGAAATTGATATTCCTTCAGAGAAGCCTTATTAAACAGCTGTGCTGGCAGACCAGATAGTTTAGTCATGTATTGTTATTCTGGCCAAAGTTCATCCTCTCTGTATTTCTGCTGAAATAGAGGTCAAACGACTATATTGTGAAGTCAGAATTCATATTTTGCTGCATAGTAGTGAAACTTCTAGTATCTTCCTAAACTCTAGAAATGAAAATCCATACAAAAGAGATTAACCTATATATTTCTCTGCAAGCTGAAGGGGCCAGTGTACTGAGGCATTACACATGTAAGAAGCCCTTAGTAACAATATGATATCTGCTTCCTATACAATTTCAGCTTAAAATCTGAATTCCATAGCTTGCATAGACAATATTTATGCAGAGTTTCTCAGCATTGTTTTACAGAGGAGTCACTTGCAAACCAAGAGCTTTCCTTCTTATGAATTCCATTCAATGATATTTTTCATTTATACTGAGCTATAGAAGTCAGTTTTATCCCATGAATATGAATACAACAAGCTCTGAGAGCTTAATCTTGTCGTAAAAATCACATTGCCTATATTATGTAAATACTTATGCCTATCAGTGTTCAAATGGGCTTAGTTCATAAAATGTGATGTCTAATAAGTTTATCACCCAAAAAGCAGAGTTGCTTACCTGTAACAGCTGTTCTCATAGGACAGCAGGATGTTAGTCCTCACACATGGGTGACATCACAGGATGGAGCCCAATCATGGAACACTTTTGTCAAAGTTTCTAGAACTTTGACTGGCACCTACTGGGCATGCCCAGCAAGGAACCAACCCTGCAACCAGCAGGGGTCCCCCTTCAGTCTTGTGTATAGTAAAAGTACGTGTGAAAAATAAAATAACAAATCGCAAGTGAACCCAACTCCGCAGGGTGGCGGGCAAGTTTCGTGAGGACAAGCAGGATGATAATCCTCACACATGGGTGAGTAGTGAGCTGAGGATGCCTGAGCAATGCACCAAATGCACCCAAAGATGTGCAACAGGCACAACAACAGGGGTGGATTTGGGTAAAAGGTTATCCTGAAAACCCAAAACGGGTCTCTGGTAGGAAGTTGGGTATCAAGCAAAGATTGGCAAAAAATTGAATCTTGTCTGCCAGCCTTGTCTAAGCAATAATGGGCTGCAAAGGTATGGAGAGAGCTCCAGGTCTCAGCTTGACAAATATCAAGAATTGGAACCGAATGAAGGTGTGCCACTGAAGTTGCAACGGCCCTTACAGAGTGTGCTTTCACACAGTCTTGTAGCAGAATGCCTGCTTGCTGGTAGCAAAATGAGATACAGTCCGCCAGCCAGGAGGAAAGGGTCTGTTTTCCACTGGATTTCCCAATTTGATGGTATCAAAGGAAACAAATAATTGGGTGGATTTCCTGTGGGCTGACATGCGGCCTAAATAAAATGCCAAGGCATGTTTGCAGTCTAGGGAATGAAGAGCCCTTTCTCCTGAGTTTGAATGGGGCCTTGGAAAGAAAGTAGGTAAAACTATTGATTGATTAAGATGGAGTTTCTTTTTCAGGCAAAGCCTCCAACTCCATCGACCGCTTCGACATTGTCTGAGCCGGTGCCACCGACCTCTCGCCAGCAGCGGGACACCGGTGCTGCCCGACTAGCACTGACTATTCCGAAGGTGTCGACTTCTTTCTTATTGGCTCCGGAGAAGGACCGAGGAGAACATCGTGAAAAGCATCAACACCATCATTTGAAAGCTCAGTCCACTGATCTAGGCAAGCCCTCGGCCACCGACAAAGAAATCCCATCCAGAGAAGGCTCCATCCTCCTCTGCAACTGGGTCACCGAGGTGTTCCCCACCTTCATTGGTGCCGGGAGCCGCGACTCCACTTTCACCGGTGGACCCTCTGGCTACGCCAGTATTGCCTCCTACTCCGGAGCTAGGGTTGCATGCCCCAGGCGTCTGCGAGGAATTGGATCGGATGATCCAAGAGGCCATCGGTAAGGCACTGCAGGGCTTCCAACCTCCATCTGCGTCGACACCGATGCCAGCCCCAGTCACCGACCTGATACCCACTGCGCTCGCACTGCTACTTGGCAGACTAGATGCGCTGATCGGTGCCCTTCCACCGGTGGAACCGAGGATATTGGTATGTCCACTGCCTTCCACGCCGATACCTTTGTCATTGGAAGATGAGGAAACACCGATGCCGGAACCTATCCCCGACCATCTGGGATCTTGCCACCAATTCGCCCGTCGATGTCACCGGTTCCATCGGTGCCTATTTTGCCATCGATACCGCATTGTCCTCAATTAGTGCCATCATCGATGCCATCGGTGCCACCTCCGATGCTGTCGGTGCCTAGGCCTGATCCTTCAGAAATAGCACCATTACTCCCCTCTGGACATCCTATGGGAGCCGGTGATCAACCTTACGATCCTTGGACCGATGATTCTTCCCAGGATACGGATGATCTACCTTCAGAGCCGACTCTCCCTGAGGAAAGAAGACGTTCCCCCCTCCGAGGACCTGTCCCTTATTAATTTTATAATGGAAATGTCTGAAGCCATAACATTCCAGCTTCAGACAGAAGAGGACTCCAGACACAAAATGCTGGAAGTGCTCCAATTCGTAGATGCACCCAAGGAGATCATGTCCATACCTGTTCATGAAGTTCTCCTGCACTTGCTGAAGAGGAATTGGGAGTATCCAGGCTCTGTACCACTGTAAATCATAAAACAGATGCCACCTATCTGGTACATCAATGTTTTATTTGCATTTTATAAACCTATCTAACATTAAAAACTATCTAACACACTCATACTATACTCATGCACTCACATTTAAAAACAAACATCTTCAAGAAACATGAAAATCAGAAATATTATCAAATAATTCACTTGTAATATAAAGTGCAAATGCTCACATCATATTTTAAACATTATACAATAAATCAACCAACGAAGTCAGTCCTCAACGTATCCAACAAAGATCTTCGTTTCGCCAAGCTTATCTTAATGGCTTCATCAGGGATAGGACTGGTTTGAATGAATAACAGCTATCATCTCAAAATGTTAATGAGTGACACAACTGTAGAGCTTCGAAACTTCAATTTCTTAACAAATTTTCCAACATGCGATCTACAAACCAAATCACATCATTTATCACATATCCCAAAAAAGGACTCAATAATATTCAACAATGAAATAAAGCATAAATTCACCACCTAATTAATTTGATTCATTTTAACGGAAGGACCGAAATATAAATGCACTACTCACACATTAGAATAATTGCCACAAGTTTGTATAATACATTTATACTGACCTAAAGACAGAAAAAAGACAGAAAAAAGACAGAAAAAAGACAGAAAAAAGACCGATAAAAATACCCTGTTACACTATGACAGTTTTCATCCTAAACGGTTAAAAAATAACATCCCGGTGGGTCAGTTCTTACGTTATAGGAGGCTATGCAGCTCGACAATGGATTTTAAAATTCAATCTTCAAAATTATGGGAACGTTTTCGGGCGAGGGGTTATTCTGATTCCTGCATAAAGAAGGCATACAAACGTGCCTTGTATGCCAATCGTGAGAATCTTTTTCTTCCGAGTAATAAAGATGGGCCCTCCAGGGTTATATGTACTGTTCCTTATTCCATTAAAACCTCTGCAATCAAAAATTCTATTCTGAGGCATTGGTATATTTTATCTCCATTACATATTTTTGATCAACCCCCTGTCTTTGCCATTAAGAAGCGACAATCATTGCGTGACAGATTAAAGGGTTCCACCATTAAGACTATTGAAAATAATCGGCTGCAAGGCCAGGTCTCTTGTGGATCCTGTTCCGTTTGTCAGCATGTGATTCATTGCAAAAGTTTTTTTCCTCCCAACACTGATTATAGATACACTTTACCCGGGTTATTTTCATGTGATAGTAGTGGGGTAGTATACATTATTCAATGCCCTTGTGGCTTAATGTATGTGGGACAAACTTGCAGATCGGTACGAACGCGCATTATTGAACACCGTAGCCGTATTAAGGTCCTAAGGGAACATGCTCCTTTGGTTGACCACTGGCGGGAAGCTGAACATTCTTGGGAAGACATTAAATTTTTTGTTATTAAACAAGTGTCGTTAAAAAATGGTGGAGATTTATCTGCTGCGTTGTTACGTGCCGAACAAAGTTTTATTTTCAAATGGAAAACTACGAGCCCTCACGGTCTTAACGGACCGGTTGAGTGGAGTGCGTTTTGGTGATGTTGTGGGCCCCTTTAAATTAGGATGAGTGTATTGATATAAAGGAAGAACACACTAGTGTTCCCCACTCTATTTCAAACATGGAACATACGTCATTTCCGGGTAGGTGTCAGTTAAGAGAACGCGTTGCTGTGCATTGTTGAACGGCAGTCCACTTTCTCATTGTCATTTCCTTTTTTCTTATTTTTCTTTAGTGTTATAATGTCTAAGAGGCTTATGAATGGTGACACATTAAATTTAAGTGTTACGTGGAAGTGTCCCCGTTAGAGGTATGATTTTTTTACCTGATTTTTTCCACTTGCTCTTTACCTGCTTTTTACTTTAACATGGAATTAATGTTGAGATTCATTAGGATAATTGTTTCACGACTTGATTTTTCCTTTTATTATTTTTTTATTTTTGTATATTAGAACGGGTTGAACTTTAGAGTGAGTTGAGAGATGAATGATTTTTGAATCTTCCTTGAAGGTACCTCGTATCGAACACATTTTGAAGTTTGGTGGGTATTCTTTAGTTTACCCATTGTATTATTGTGTATAAGACAGTGGGGATTCACTTTTGCGCTGTTGCGGTTTTTTCCTGTCTTTTTTCTGTCTTTTTTCTGTCTTTTTTCTGTCTTTAGGTCAGTATAAATGTATTATACAAACTTGTGGCAATTATTCTAATGTGTGAGTAGTGCATTTATATTTCGGTCCTTCCGTTAAAATGAATCAAATTAATTAGGTGGTGAATTTATGCTTTATTTCATTGTTGAATATTATTGAGTCCTTTTTTGGGATATGTGATAAATGATGTGATTTGGTTTGTAGATCGCATGTTGGAAAATTTGTTAAGAAATTGAAGTTTCGAAGCTCTACAGTTGTGTCACTCATTAACATTTTGAGATGATAGCTGTTATTCATTCAAACCAGTCCTATCCCTGATGAAGCCATTAAGATAAGCTTGGCGAAACGAAGATCTTTGTTGGATACGTTGAGGACTGACTTCGTTGGTTGATTTATTGTATAATGTTTAAAATATGATGTGAGCATTTGCACTTTATATTACAAGTGAATTATTTGATAATATTTCTGATTTTCATGTTTCTTGAAGATGTTTGTTTTTAAATGTGAGTGCATGAGTATAGTATGAGTGTGTTAGATAGTTTTTAATGTTAGATAGGTTTATAAAATGCAAATAAAACATTGATGCAATTTATTGTATTCCTCTTCTTATGTATGTTGTGTAGTACTGTGGTGAAGAGGTTCTATTTTTGTGTTGACCCTTGTGTGATTATACCTATCTGGTACAGACAGCCTCTGGTTTCCAAATCCCACTGCTGGATCACCATTCTGTGGTTGTGGAGTCAGCCCAGAAAAAAGCACGACGTTCTAAGCCTTATTCTTCCATTCCTCCAGGGAAAGAACAGAGGTCCCTCAATGCATTTGGCCATTGTGTTTTCCATGGATCAATGCTTATTTTTCGCATTGCCTCCTATCAGTTATACATGACCCAGAATAACAGAGACCTATTCAAGAAGATCCAGGATTTCTCTGAATCTTTACCCGACCAGCTTCAGGATCAACTTAATGCCCTGGCTCAAAAGGATCTAGATGCTGGCAAGCACAAGGTCCGCGCTGCCTAAGATATTTTTGACACTGACTCTAGGGTGTCCGCAGCGGGAATTAGTGCACGAAGATGGGCCTGGCTGAAGTCATAAGAACATAAGAACATAAGAAAATGCCATACTGGGTCAGACCAAGGGTCCATCAAGCCCAGCATCCTGTTTTCCAACAGTGGCCAATCCAGGCCATAAGAACCTGGCAAGTACCCAAAAACTAAGTCTATTCCATGTAACCATTGCTAATGGCAGTGGCTATTCTCTAAGTGAACTTAATAGCAGGTAATGGACTTCTCCTCCAAGAACTTATCCAATCCTTTTTTAAACACAGCTATACTAACTGCACTAACCACATCCTCTGGCAACAAATTCCAGAGTTTAATTGTGCGTTGAGTAAAAAAGAACTTTCTCCGATTAAAAAAGAACTTGCCCCACTCGAGCTCAAACCCTCTTCAACCCCACACCTCTACCAGACCAGTGAGACAAGCTTACAGAAACAACCTTCAGATCCCACCGATAAAGACAGCATTAAGTAAAAGAGCATTTTCCACGGCCGATCCCAAACTCTGGAACTCTCTCCCGTCAGACCTCAGATTAGTGCAATGCCCAGTTATATTTAAAAAAAGACTCAAGACTTGGTTATTCAACCAAGCATTCTCATAACTTCAGTCAGCTGAATTCCCTTCCAATGATCCTTTCATTGATAACCCCCTAGAGAACTCGCATGTCATTTACTTATCTTTAAGCAGTCTAAAATCAAAAACCTAGCCTTATGCCGAACATCTGTTCTCCAGCCTACACTAGGCTCCGTAACTTTTACGTTATGTTATTAACCCCATATATCTGTATCCAAGTTCTAACTACCTGTTTATTGTAAGACATCAACTTGTCATTGTTATTGTTTAGAATGTAAACCGAATTGATTAGTAATTCTGTTACTGGAAAATTGGTATATAAAAGTGCTAAATAAATAAATAAATAGTTTTAAATGTGCCCCATGCTAACTTCATGGAGTGCCCCCTAGTCTTTCTACTATCCGAAAGAGTAAATAACCGATTCACATCTACCCGTTCTAGACCTCTCATGATTTTAAACACCTCTATCATATCCCCCCTCAGTCGTCTCTTCTCCAAGCTGAAAAGTCCTAACCTCTTTAGTCTTTCCTCATAGGGGAGTTGACCTCTGACTTAAGACCAGAGGTACAGGACAGATTGGCTGACCTGCCCTGCGCTGGAGACAATCTCTTCGGGGACAAAATCCGGGAGACTGTAGCACAGCTCAAAGACAACCATGAGACGCTATGCCAGCTTTCGTCCATGACTTCTGATTTCCCTTTCACCTCTAAAAGGACATTCCAAAGAGACTCTAAGTGGCCATCCTTCAAGCCACGGAGATATTATCCTCCTGCTACTCGAAGTCGCCCCTCCAGACCTTACCAGAAAGGTCAGGCCAGACCAGACCATCCCATCCTCAGAAGACTCAGCCAGCCCCTCCATCGGGCCCAGCTGCTGGATTTTGACTCCTCGCTGGACAGCATAAGCCAACCTTCTCTACCGTCTGTACCCGGTGATCGGTTGTGCCACTTCACCAACATATGGCACACGATCACTTCAGATCAGTGGATACTTGCTGTACTGACTCAAGGTTACCACCTCAACTTCCTGTCTGTACCAGCAGACTCCCCACCTCGGCCGACATGGGGATCTTCTGATCACTCCTCTCTTCTGGAGGAGGAGGTTTCAACCCTCCTGAAATCCCAGGCAGTAAAACACGTGCCCCTCTCCCAGCAGGGGCAGGGGTTTTATTCCAGGAATATCCTCTTCCCAAAAAAGTCAGGGGGCATTCGTCCAATACTGGACCTGCGTGCCTTAAACAAATATCTGCAGAAGGAAAAGTTGGGCTCTCTACTTCCTCTTCTACAAAGAGGAGATTGGCTTTGCTCTCTAGATCTTCAGGACGCATATACACACATCTCGATCACTCCGTTTCACCGCAAATTCCTTCAATTCCTGGTCGGCCCCCGGCACTTTCAGTACTGGGTACTGCCATTCGGCCTATCATCCGCACCTCGAGTCTTTACCAAGTGCCTCGTAGTGGTCGCGGCCTACCTGAGATGTCAAGGCGTCCATGTCTACCCTTATCTCGACGATTGGTTGATAAGGTTGGTTGATAAGGGCTCCAACTCAAAGGGATGCACTAGCCTACTTACGTCTAACTATCCATATGTTGCTGTCTCTCGGGTTTCCGATCAACTACCCCAAGTCCAGCCTAGTTCCTTCTCAAACCCTATCCTTCATAGGAGCCAACCTGAACACTATGCAGGCAAAAGCATTCCTCCCTCAGGATCGAGCTCGTACTCTCATATCCCTCGCACATTGCCTCCAGAATTGAGATTACATGACAGCTCATCATTTCCTCATTTGCTGTGTCACATGGCATCCTCTGTTCATGTCACTCTAATGACACGCCTCACCATGAGAGTCATGCAGTGGACTCTGAAGTCCCAGTGGACTCAGACTTATCATCCAATGTCCAGCATTTTCCACATTACTAAGCAGCTCTACCTGTCGCTGGTCTGGTGGATTTAACTCTCCAATCTCCTTCAAGGCCTTCCCTTTCAAGTTCTAGAACCTTAAATTATCCTAATACCAGACGTCTCCAATCTAGGTTGGGGTGCTCATGTCGACGACCTACAGACTCAGGGTACCTGGTCTCCAGAGGAAGCCAAACATCAGATAAATTTCCTGGAACTTCGAGCAGTCAGATATGCCCTCAGTCTTTCAGGTTTGCCTCTCAAACAAGACCATCCTGATTCAAACAGACAACCAGGTAGCGATGTGGTACATCGATAAGCAAGGGGGAACGGGCTCCTACCTTCTGTGTCAGGAAGCTGCACAGATATGGGCATGGGCTCTTTCCCACTTGATGTACCTCAGAACAACCTACTTGGCAGGCGTGGACAATGTTCTGAAAGACAGGTTGAGTCGGATCTTTCATCCACACGAATGGTCTCTCAACCTCATGGTAGCGGACACAATCTTCCAACGTTGGGGTTATCCACAAATAGATCCCTTTGCGTCCATTCACAACTGCAAAGTAGAGATCGTCTGCTCACTCACTCGCAGCCGCCACTCACAGCCGAGGGACGCCTTTGCCCTCTCGTGGTCCAGCAGTCTCCTCTATGCGTACCCTCCACTTCCACTCATATCGAAGACTCTTGTGAAGTTAGGAAGGGACAAGGGTTTAATGATCCTAATAGCCCCTCACTGGCCACGCCAAGTCTGGTTCTCGATCCTCCGGGACTCGCCGGCGCATCCCTCTAGGGAAGGATCCACTTCTGATAACTCAGAACAACGGGTGCCTACGCCACCCCAACCTCCAGGCCCTGTATCTGATGGCCTGAATGTTGAAAGGTTAATACTTCAACCCCTTAACCTTTCAGAGTCGGTATCCCGAGTCCTGGTAGCTTCACAAAAGCTTTCCACGAGACTGTCTTATCATTCTAAGTGCAAAAGGTTTATGGTCTGGTGCACGTCCATGTCCATAGACCCCCTTCATTTGTTCCACCTCAAAGTTTTTGGACTATCTCTGGCACCTGTCCGAGTCAGGCCTCAAAACTTCCTCTATAAGGGTGCATGTCAGTGCGATAGGCGCTTTCCACAATGGCATGGGAGATGTCTCTATTTCGACACAACCCTTAGTCACATGCTTCATGAGAGGTTTGCTCCACCTGAAACATCCATTGCGCCCTCCGGCCCCTGCTTGGGACCTTAATGTGGTCTTAGGACGGCTCATGAAACCTCCATTTGAGCCTCTCCACTCCTGCGATCTCCGCTGTCTCACTTGGAAAGTGATTTTTCTTCTCACTATCACATCCGCTCACAGAGTTAGTGAGTTACAGGCATTAATCACCTGCCCGCCTTACACCAAAATTATACATGACAGAGTGATACTCCGTACACAACCTATGTTTTTACCAAAGGTAGTGTTGGAATTTCATCTTAATCAATCATCATCTTACCTACTTTCTTTCCAAGGCTCCATTCAAACCCAGGAGAACAGGCTCTACATTCCCTGGACTGCAAAGATGCCCTAGCCTTTTATCTAGAGCACACATCAGCCAACAGGAAGTCCACTCAATTATTTGTTTCTTTCGATAACATCAAATTGGGAAATCCAGTGGGAAAACAGACCATTTCCTCCTGGTTGGCGGACTGTATCTGCTTTAGCTACCAGCAAGCAGGCATTCCGCTAGAAGACCGTGTAAAAGCACACTCTGTTAGATCCGTGGCAATCTCAGTGGCACACCTTCATTCGGTGCCACTTATTGATATTTGTAAGGCTGCGACCTGGAGCTCTCTCCATACCTTCGCAGCCTATTATTGCTTAGATAAGGCTGGCAGGCAAGATTCCATTTTTGGCCAGTTTGTACTACGCAACTTATTCTCAGCTTAACTACCCAACATCCTACCAGCGACCCATTCAGGGTTTTCAGGATACCCTCCTGCCCAAATCCACCCCTATTGTTGTGCCTGTTGTACATCTTTGGGTGCATTTGGTGCATTGCTCGGGCATCCTCAGCTTGCTACTCACCCAATTGTAAGGACTACCATCCTGCTTGTCCTGTGAGAAAGCAGAGTTGCTTACCTGTAACAGGTGTTCTCACAGGACAGCAGGATGTTAGTCCTCATGAAACCCGCCCGCCACCTCACGGAGTTGGGTTTGCTTGCGATTTATTTTATTTTTCGCATGTACTTCTTTCTATATACGAGACTGAAGGGAGAGCTTGCTGGATACAGGGTTAGTGCCATGCTGGGCATGCCTAGTAGTGATGTGAATCGTTTTTTGACGATTTAAAATATCGTCCGATATATTTTAAATCGTCAAAAATCGTTAGAGGCGATATATAATAGGAATTCCCCCGATTTATCGTCAAAAATCGTAAATCGGGGGAAGGGGGAGGGCGGGAAAACCGGCACACTAAAACAACCCTAAAACCCACCCTGACCCTTTAAAATAAATCCCCCACCCTCCCGAACTCCCCCAAAATGTCTTAAATTACCTGGGGTTGAGAAAGCAACAAGGAAGGCTATCTAACAAAGCCGTTGGGGCAACAAAAAAAGGATTAGAAGCCAAGATGTCAAGAAATGTGGATCCTTTATTGGTGTTTTTAAGATTTTAAGTCTCCAATAAAGGATCCACATTTCTTGACATCTTGGCTTCTAATCCTTAAATTACCTGGGGTCCAGTGGGGGGGTCCCGGTGTGATCTTCCACTGTCGGGCCACGGGTGCGTTGATAGAAATGGCGCCGGCGCTACCTTTGCCCTGTCATATGACAGGGCAAAGGTAGTGCCGGCGCCATTTTGGTTCCTGTCCCCCGACGTCATGAGCGTAGGAGATCGCTCCCAGACCCCCGCTGGACCCCCAGGGACTTTTGGCCAGCTTGGGGGGGCCTCCTGACCCCCACAAGACTTGCCAAAAGTCTAGCGGAGGTCCGGGAATGACCTCCTGCACTCGAATCGTGTTGCCTTATGGCCGGCGCCATTTTGCAAAATGGCGCCGGCCATATGGCCATTTTGCAATACGGCAACACGATTCGAGTGCAGGAGGTCGTTCCCGGACCCCCGCTGGACTTTTGGCAAGTCTTGTGGGGGTCAGGAGGCCCCCCCAAGCTGGCCAAAAGTCCCTGGGGGTCCAGCGGGGGTCCGGGAGCGATCTCCTACGCTCGTGACGTCGGGGGACAGGAACCAAAATGGCGCCGGCGCTACCTTTGCCCTGTCATATGACAGGGCAAAGGTAGTGCCGGCGCCATTTCTATCAACGCACCCGTGACCCAAGAGTGGAACATCACACCGGGACCCCCCCACTGGACCCCAGGTAATTTAAGACATTTTGGGGGGGTTCGGGAGGGTGGGGGATTTATTTTAAAGGGTCGGGGTGGGTTTTAGGGTTGTTTTAGTGTGCCTGAGAGTGGAAGATCACACCGGGACCCCCCCACTGGACCCCAGGTAATTTAAGACATTTTGGGGGGGGTTCGGGAGGGTGGGGGATTTATTTTAAAGGGTCGGGGTGGGTTTTAGGGTTGTTTTAGTGTGCCTGAGAGTGGAAGATCACACCGGGACCCCCCACTGGACCCCAGGTAATTTAAGACATTTTGGGGGGGGTTCGGGAGGGTGGGGGATTTATTTTAAAGGGTCGGGGTGGGTTTTAGGGTTGTTTTAGTATGCCGGTTTTCCCGCCCTCCCCGATTTACGATTTACACGATATTTAAAAAAACAAAACTGCGACGATCCGATTCCCTCCCCCCCCAGCCGAAATCGATCGTTATGACGATCGATCACACGATTCATATCTCTAATGCCTAGTAGGTGCCAGTCAAAGTTCTTGGAACTTTGACAAAAGTGTTCCGTAATTGGGCTCCATCCTGATGATGTCACCCATGTGTGAGGACTAACATCCTGCTGTCCTGTGAGAACACCTTTTACAAGTAAGCAACTCTGCTATGCCTTCGAACGTGAAGAAGCCGGTGAAGGATGGTCACTGGTGTCTCGATGGTGCTGAGACATCGATGGCGATGGAATTGATGAAGTGGAAGGCTTTCGACCTGGCGTTCTCTTGGCTGGAGTAGACGGAGACACACGCTTGAATAGGTGTTCCATCTTATCCAAGTGGGCCCTGAGGCCTTTTGGCATCATATGGGGACAGCTAGTGCACCGTTGGAAGTCGTGAGTGGGCCCCAAGCACAAGATACAAACGGCATGAGGGTCCGTAATGGACATTGTCCTCAGGCACTCGGGGCATTTTTGAAACCCGGTCGCCATTTTTCAAAAAAGAAGGGCGGTACGCGGTCGGTGGCCGTGCAGTCGGTGGCCGATGAAAGCACCGCGGGGAACCAACCGCAAAGGACGAGGTAAAACTTACTGACAGAGGTCGGTGGTCAATGGGGGACCCTGGGATTGGGAAAAAGTTTGAAATTGTAAAGAAAGTTTCCGTGAGGAAAATACTTGTGAGGAATTTTCACAGAGCTCCTAAAAACCGCGAGGCTACTGCTGCACAGAAAAAAGAGACTGAAGGGAGACCCCTGGTGGATGCAGGGTTGGTAATCAATAACTAGCTATGTATTAGTTGCCGAGAGTAAACTTAATTATCGCACTTAAAAACTTGAAACTTTATTTTTTATTATAACAGAAAATTGTTCTATATTTTATTATATTTTTTATGGTGGATAAAAGACCTCAGTATTGGCGGGATTTCCGAAACTGGAAACCTCTTAGGAGCCAATTGTTTCAGTCACCGGTCTTATATTCTCTCATTTTTATTTTAATAAAAATTGTCCAAAATAACTATATTAATAGATTTTTTTATTATTATTAATGTAATGTTATTGTGATTTAGTATTGGTTGATTGTTATCTATTATTGAAGAGAATATACTTCTTGTTGTAAATCTCACCAATTGTCTTCAAAATTTTGACAAAAATATCCTTCTTCTTAATTGTCATTAATATTGACCATCAGCTATTGATTCTTGTGGTAATCACGTGACTTTTTCAATGGTTTTCTCCACGACATCAATATTAAAATCTTATCTGATAGCCCTACTTGGGAAGTCCCATCATGGTATCAAAAATGTGTTAATATTTCAAACTTCTCCCAGATGGATAGCACTTGCGGTAAGTAATTCTTGTTAACCACACTGTCGCAATCTTTATAAAGTGTGATGCTTGCGGTATATAATTCTTTTTTAACCGCACTGCCACTGCTTAAATTTAAGCAGATCAATTATCTGTTGCCAACATTCTTTGATAATCCCGACATTAAATAGGAAACTTTAAACCCGTGCACTTATCTGGCGCTTGTATCCAGAATTTCTTAAATTGCTGCGCTTCCGTGCCTCAGGATGATATGGTCTGATTGAGCCCTGATTGAGTGATTGAGCCCAACACCGGTTGAAGGAGAGACTCGTTAAGATTAGCCAGCCCTGAAGCAGCGTTTTCCATTGCGAAACGTCGGCCAAGTTGGCGGCGGTCAAACAGACCATATCATCCTGAGGCACGGAAGCGCAGCAATTTAAGAAATTCTGGATACAAGCGCCAGATAAGTGCACAGGTTTAAAGTTTCCTATTTATTAAAATAAAAATGAGAGAATATAAGACCGGTGACTGAAACAATTGGCTCCTAAGAGGTTTCCGGTTTCGGATATCCCGCCAATACTGAGATCTTTTCTCCACCATAAAAAATATAATAAAATATAGAACAATTTTCTGTTATAATTTATTTATTTATTTACTATTTTTCTATACCGACCTTCATGGTTAAATACCATATCAGGTCGGTTTACATCGAACAAGGGGATTGTAACAGAAAATACATATTTAAATAAGTGAATAAACAGAAGAATCAAAGTTACATTCAACAGGGATGGTAAAAACTTGGAAGCTTAAGCAGCTGGAAAGAAAGGCCTAAGAAAGCATAAAGTTAAGTAAACATAAAACCAACACGGTAACATGGTTAGTGCTAGATTAAGTGGTTAGAAGAAACTTGTGCTTGTGGAAGTTAAAAGGATGTCAAAGTCCATAGGTCTTGGGAAGAAATAATAAAAAATAAAGTTTCAAGTTTTTAAGTGCGATAATTAAGTTTACTCTCGGCAACTAATACATAGCTAGTTATTGATTTTCAACATATTGTATACTAGTTATTCCCCAATTATATTTCGGGATGCAGGGTTGGTGGCATGCTGGGCATGCTCAGTATGCCAGTCAAAGTTCTAGAAACTTTGAGAAAAGTGTTCCATGATAGGGCTCCATCCGATGATGTCACCCACATCCTGCTTGTCCTGGGAGAATAAAGAAAATGTAAACATTTTTGCAAAAAATCTGGCCCAATACATAGAAAAAAAACTTTAAAATAACTCTGCATTGTCCCATATATGCGTGTATATGGCTGCGTGGAAATCTACTACATTATTTTATAACCTACATGTATCAGGTGCAAGCATCTTATAAAATATATTTAGTTATAAAATTGTAGACCGGACACAGATCCAAGATGGCGGCCTAAGGGAGAGGTCGCAACAGAGAGGCTCTCTGAACTAGCATACCTGCCACGAAAATTCATGCCTCACACCAAGAGGAAGGGTCGGATTCGCCAGGACTCCTCAGTGCCGGTGGCGATGGCTCCCTCCCAACCGACGATTGAGGGCTTCTTTGTCCCGACTGCCACTTCAACTCCAGGAGGGTCCGCGGGGGTGCCGAGCGAGGAGCATGCAGACTCACCCCAGGACATACAAGCTTCGCTGAGTCCTGGAGCGCCCGAGACGCCCTCCCCCCCGACCCGCAGCAACATCCAGGACCCGGGCTGGGCTCCCCTTCAGCTCCTGCTGGAAAAGGGCATGGCCACCGAGGCGGCGAGAGGAGAGTTTGCCGCGAGTGTAACTGAGGCTAGCGCTGCTGCTGTGAAGGAACAGCTAAACTCCCCGAGCAGGAGTGAGAGACGAGTGAACAGAGAATAGAGCGCTTCCGGTTTCAATCCGACGGGGGATGGGGACTCGACCAACGAAATTGAGAAAATTTCAGAGGTTTGTCGAGGAATTGAGGTAGGCACAAGCCACATTCTAAAATTGGTTAAACCTTTAGAAATAACATTAGAAACGGTCTGGAGTGCGTTGGTAATGCTTGAGAAAGCGATCTCAGCATTAACTCAGACCCTGATGAAAAATCAGGGAAGTATTGAAAAAATTGAGCCTATGGTTGCAAGGCATGATGTAAAAATACAAGAGTTGGAAGATAAAACTAAAGTGATGCAAGAAGTACAAACAAATTTGGTGAAATCAGATTTGGAGAATTTTAGGAAACCTGAGAATTTGGAAAACATGCAAAGAAAGTTGAATCTAAGGATTTTGAACTTTCCACAATTAAGAATGACTCCATTGAGAGATTTATTTAAGAAATATCTGACAGAAATTTTGCAAATTACTCCTGAATTGATACCAACATTGGCAAATATCTATTATCTGAAAAAAACAAATCTGGACAATTCACCCCTGAATCTTGGCAGTAATTTAACTGCATTTCTTGAATCGTCAGCGGAGGAGCAAGTTGAGTCGCGTGGAACAGTTTTTGTTTCCTTTGTATTCTTGATAGATAGAGATATGATTTTAAAATCATTCTTTCGAAATAGGGAGAAACTATTCTACGGGCAAAAGGTCTGGATTTTTCCAGACATTACTAAGACAACGCAAATCCGAAGAAAAAAGATGCTGGAAATGTGCCAGGAGGCAAGGGCGATAGGTGCTAAAGTAACTGTTAGATATCCTTGCAAGTGTGTGCTAACTTTGAATAATAATCGTTATATATTTTATGAACCGGACCATCTTCGATCATTAATAGATAGCCATAAGAATGTGGGGAGTGTAACCTAGTCTCGTGCATGAAGTATAGAAGCAGCATTCCTCCCAATATTTTGGTTTATTAATGTTCCTTGAAGTAAATGCTCCTGTAAACTTGGATCTCCTATATTACCGTTTAAATACGATAAATGGGGGGGAAGTTGATGAAGGAATTGTGTGGTAAATATTTAATTTCTTTATTCGAACTTTGTTTTCAATTTTCCTAATGTTATTGAAAATTGGATTTATTCTGTAAATCATATTAAAACTGCATAAATAAAGAATTTAAAAAAATAAAATAAAATTGTAGACCGCAATATCATTACGTCTAGGTGGTTCTACAAATAACATCCATAAAATAAAACATAAAACACATCACATTAAAATACAAACATCATACGACTAATTAAAACACAGTACAATAACCATTGTTCTCAACAGCGGCAAGCACCACTACTCTAATCATACTTGTATATTTACACCAACATGCACACTTATGTTTAGTTGCACACAAATACCTGCAATGCATAGAAAGTGTGCAAAAAAATTGAATTTGCTTGCATAAAACCTTTATTTACACGCAGAAGTCAGTATATTTTTAAAAATGCACACGTAACTAAAATTATCAGTATGCTGATACTTCCACCAGTTCACCCATTCCTTCTCCAGGTCATCGAGACCCTGCTAGTTCTTCACCCTGAACTCCCTCCAGTTCACCTAGAACTCTCAGCCAACTGATAGCTGACACAGGCGAGTGATATCAATTGTGCTGGCTATTAGCAGGAATAAAATTATGTGAATAAGTTGTGCAATGGATTCACATAAATCTCTTATAAATAGCAATTTATACACCTATGTCTTGGCCCCACCCAGGAACACCCCTAGACCGCCCTTTTTTTGCATAGGTAAATGTTTAAGTGAAACAAAAAATGCATGTACTTTTGATATTTATAAAAAAGCACACTAGTACAAACTACTTATGCAGATATATGCTAATTGTACACTCTTAACTCTTTTTAAAATTCACTCCTAATAGTAGAAGATGAATCTTCAGAAAAAAATTACAATAAAAAAGGAGGAAAAGCAGAGAAAAGCATATGACCAGACAGCAGATGAAAAATGACTGAGGGAGACTATACATGTGGTAGATGCATGGGAAATTCCTCTCATAGCTAATAAAACCTAGAGCTTTGCAAGAAAGCAAAATTTCTTACCTTGTAATAGGTGTTATCCCAGGACAGCAGGATGTAGTCCTCACATATGGGTGACGTCACTGTCGGAGCCCTATTGCGGGAAAATGTCTGTCAAAGTTTCTAGAAACTTTTGACTGGCACTGTGAGGCCACTGAGCATGCCCAGCATGCCATGATATTCTCTGCCACAGGGGTCTCACTCTAGTCTCATGTATAGCAATAAGCTTTAGCAAAAATAAAATAATAAATGGAACATACCCAACTCCGCGGGGTGGCAGGTGGGTTTCGTGAGGACTTCATCCTGCTGTCCTGGGATAACACCTATTACAAGATAAGCAATTTTGCTTTATCCCAGGACAAGCAGGATGCTAGTCCTCACATATGGGTGATTAGCAAGCTAGAGGCTGAGTCATTATGTATTGAAGCAACAGTGAAGTATTGTTGTTGGAAATGAGTCAGCCGAAAATCACAGCAGTTTGGTTGTAGAAGGAGTTGGGATTAAACTGGAAACAAGTTCTTTAGGACAGATTGTCCATAGGCTGAATCCTGTCGTCCTTCTTTGTCCAAACAGTAATGAGCTGCGAAGGTGTGAAGAGAACTCCACGTTGCTGCTTTACATATGTCAAGGATTGGCACTGAACGATAGTATGCTACTAAGGTTTGCATTGCTCTTACAGAATGTGCTTTACTCGCCCTTGGAGGGGAAGGCCTGCTTTTTCATAGCAAAACTGTATGCAATCTGCTAGCCAATTGGAGAGAGTATGTTTACCCACTGCTTTACCCGGTTTGTTTGGATCATAGGAAACAAAAAGCTGATTGGATTTCCTGTGGACTGCAGTGTGATTTAAATAAAAAGATAGTGTACGCTTACAGTCCAAAGTATGTAAGGCTCGTTCTCCTTGGTGAGAATGAGGCCGTGGAAAGAATGAAGATAAAACTATGGACTGGTTCAAGTTGAATTCCGTAACTACCTTAGGAAGGAATTTTGGATGTGTACGGAGAACCACTCTGTCATGTAGGAACTTTGTGTAAGGTGCGTACGTGACAAGTGCTTGTAACTCACTAACCCTTCTAGCAGATGTAATGGCAATGAGGAAGATAGTCTTCCATGTGAGAAATTTAAGATCACAGTAATCTATGGGTTCGAATGGAGAATGCATTAGTCTTGTTAAAACCAGATTCAGGTCCCATTCTGCAACAGATGGCCGAATTGGTGGTTTAAGTTGAGTTAAGCCTCTCATAAATTTAGTAACAAGAGGTTGTGAGGATATAGGTGCATCTCCCATCTTATTATGGTAAGCTGAGATTGCACTTAAATGTACTCTTACAGATGAAGTCTGGAGACCAGAATCTGAAAGAAGGTATAAGTAGTCTTGTAGAGAAGTAGTGGGGCAAGTGAAAGGATCAATATTGTTTTGCCTGCAGCACAAAGGGAATCTCTTCCATTTCAAAGAATAGTTCTTTCATGTGGAAGGCTTACGTGAAGCTATAAGCACTTGAGATACATTGGTTGAAAGATTGAGTGGTCGTAAAATCAAGTTTTCAACATCCATGCTGTCAGGGATAGGGACTGAAGATTGGGATGGTGCAACCGACCCTGATCCTGAGTTATGAGAGTGGGAGCTATTCCCAGACGAATTGGATCCCTGACTGAGAGGTCTAGGAGTGTGGGAAACCATACTTGTCAAGGCCAATACGGGACTATGAGTATCATGAACCCCTTGTCCTGTTGTAGTTTCACTAGAGTTTTGGTTATGAGCGGTATTGGAGGTTACGCGTACAGTAGGCCTGAGTTCCAAGGGCGAGCAAAGACGTCCTTGGCTGGCTGGTTTTTCTGTTTGTGAAGAGAACAGAATCTGTCCACTTTGTGATTCAGATGTGACGCAAAGAGGTCTTTTGTCGGTTGTCCCCAACGTTGGAATATCCTGGTTGCTACTGAGGGATCCAGGGACCACTCGTGTGGCTGGAACTGACGACTGAGTCGATCTGCCATTACATTGTGTATGCCTGCCAGATAAGTGGCCTAGAGGAACACTGAGTGGTTCAGGGCCCAGCCCCAAATCTGCACCGCTTCTTGACAAAGGAGATATGAACCCATACCTCCTTGTTTGTTGATGTACCACATGGCTACTGTGTTGTCCATTTGGATCAGAACAGTCTTGTGTGAAAGGCAGTCCTTGAACGCATGCAGTGCATAACGTATAGCTCAAAGGTCCAGGAAATTGATTTGGAATGTTGCTTCGAGTTTTGTCCAAGTACCCTGAGTTTGGAGACTGTCTATGTGTGCTCCCCAACCCAAGGTGGATGCATCTGTAGTTAACGTTATCTGTGGGACTGGTTGTTGGAAAGGTAGGCCCTTGCGCAAATTGTCCTTGTTCACCCACCAAAGTAGAGAAGAACGTAGCTGGTGGGTTACTTGAATTGGAGAATGTAGTAGTTGAATGGCTTGGATCCATTGAGATCGTAAAGTCCATTGAGTTACCCGCATGGCTAGTGTTGCCATAGGAGTGACATGAACTGTGGAGGCCATGTGGCCTAGTAAGGTTAGAAACTGATGAGCTGTTGCTTGTTTCTTTGAGTGAATCGAGTTTGCCAACAGGGACAGTGGTTCTGCTCGATCCTCGGGTAGAAAGGCTCTTGATAGGATAGTGTTCAAGTCTGCACCTATGAATTGAAGTAGGTGAGATGGAGTAAGGTGGGATTTTTGATAATTGATGAGAAAACCCATGGAGTGAAGTAGGGAAATTGTGCGACTGAGAGAGGTGAGAGCTCCCTCTTGAGAGTGACTTCTGATGAGCCAGTCGTCTAGATATGGAAAGACATGGACACTTTGCTTGTACAAATGTCCTGCTATTACTGCCAGACATTTGGTGAATACTGTAGGAGCAGAAGCAAGGCCGAATGGTAGGACTCTGTATTGGAAATGTTGATGACCCACCATGAAGCGCAGGTACTTGCGATGAGGAGGGAATATTGGAATGTGAGCATAAGCGTCTTGAAGATCCAAAGAACAAAGCCAGTCTCCTGTTTGAATAAGTGGAAGCATGGTGCCTAGAGAAACCATCCTGAACTTTTCTTTTTTCAGAAATTTGTTGAGATTTCTGAGGTCTAGGATGGGTCGTAGGCCTCCGGTTTTCTTTGGAATGAGGAAATAACGTGAATAGAATCCTCTTCCTTTCTGAGACCTGGGTACCAGCTCTATTGCCTTAGCTGTCAGAAGGGTGGATAATTCTATTTGTAGTTGAAGCATGTGATTTTTGCTGAGATGAGATTGATTTGGTGGAAAATCTTGGGGAATTGAAATGAAATTGAGTTGATAACCTCTGTATTGGTCCGATGTTATTGATGTCCAATTGTTGTAAAACTTGGATATCCGGCCTCCCACTGGTAGTCCTGGCTGAGGATTTGAGTAAAGGCTCAGTTCTCTGGATGTAGTTTCAAAAGCCAGCAGCAGGTCCTATTTGCGGAGCCGGTTGGGGCCTAGCTGCTCTCTGTTGCCATGGTTGTGGCCTTTGCTGGGTTCTGGAAGGCCTGGGTCTGGATACAGGAGGGTAATATCTCCGTTGTCTGTAGAAAGGCCATCTGGTGTCTTTCCGTGGAGGTCTGCGGCTAGAATGTGTGGAGGAATCATGTGGGAGGGAAGATAGCTGTCGTAATGTTTCTGTGTGCTCTTTTAATTGAGACACAGCGTCCTGTACCTTGGATCCAAATAAGTTGTCTCCTAGGCAAGGGAGATCTACTAATTTATCCTGCACCTCTGGCCTAAGATCTGAGGCTTTGAGCCAGGCCCACCTTCTGGCACTGATGCCTGATGCAGCCACTCTTGAAGCCGTCTCAAAGCCATCATAGGCAGCTCGGACTTCATGCTTACCAGCGTCTAAACCTTTGTTTATGATAGCCTTTGCAGCCTCTTGGTATTGTGTAGGAAGAGATGGAACAAATTCCTCTATTTGTATCCAGAGATTTCTTTGGTACTGGGTCATATATAGGTGATATGATGAAATTCTGGAATTCAGCATTGCACCTTGAAAAACCTTACGGCCCAGTGAGTCCAGGAATATATGGTCTTTACCTGGGGGAGTAGATGAGTGGACCCTTGTTCTTCTAGACCTCTTCTGAGCTGATTCTACGACCACTGAGTGGTGGGGAAGTTGTGACTTTTGATATCCAGGTGTGGATTGTACAAGATAGGTACTATCCACTCTTTTATTCACCGCAGGAACAGAGCAGGGATGTTCCCAGAAGCGTTGTTGTAGTTGCAATAGAACATCATGGATAGGAATTGCAACAATTTGCTTTGGAGGGTCGACAAACTGGAGTACCTCCAAAGTCTGTTGTCTGGTGTCCTGCTCTGCTTGTAACTTGAAGGGGATGGAGTCCGCCATTTCCTGTACAAAGGTGGTAAAAGAAAAATCCTCCAGAGGGGACTGTTTCCTGGCATGAGGTGGTGATGGGTCAGACATTAATGCCTCAGAGGAGGTATCTGAAGCTGTGTCAGACCGAGTGTCGTAGTCTGGAGTTTGATGATGAGTAGGTGTAGTCCTATGAGGAGGAGGAACACCAGAAGGTCCTGGCAAAGGGTCATCAACTGTGTTGTCTTCTGTATCCTCTTCTACAGGATTAGATGGCAAGGAGGCTAACAAATCTTGGTATCGCTTGGTAAGGATACCATGGAGCGCTGCTTCGGTAGAACCTGAAACCTCAGGGAGATATTGCGCTGTTGGTGGATGTTTTGGCATTGAAGGTTTTGATTTAGTCGATGTCTTTTTTGTAGATACCGATGCTTTCTTACTAGGATGTAAGGTGGGTGCCATAGTGTAAATGGATATCGGCTGTGGAATCGATGAAACGGTTGACATCGATGTGGATAAAAAGGAGAACATCGATGTGGGGATAGTCATCGAGGTCATTGATGGTATCGATGTTACTGGCATCGAGAGAATTCCAGATGATGTCACCGGCATCGAAGGAGGCATCGGCACGGATGTTACTGGCATCGATGACGTAAGCGTAGAAAACGGCACCGGCATCGGGGCGCTCATCGGTATCGGCATTATCGCCGGCATCGGCGCAGTCGCCAACATCGGCGAGGTCGCCTGCATCAGCGAGGTCGCCGGAACTTGTGCCTGCAAGGCTTCCATCACTACTTGCCTGATGAGCACAGTTAAATCTTGCGTAGTTGATGGAAGCATCGATGTCGATGAAGGCGTCGATATCGATGATTTTGAAGGTGGTACTGTAGGCGCAGATGTTAGCGGTGCATCCCCATCCTTATGCCGCTTTGCGCTCGGTTCCCCCGGGGGGGGGAAAGCAATGGTGACGCCGAGAATCAACGATGTCGATGTTTGTGTTTAGGTCTTGGTTCTGTGACTGACCTTGTCGATAACGTCGACGGGGCTGGTGATGCTGCATCTCCAGATCCTTCCAGTCAACATTTTTTAAGAAGGAGTTTCTTTGTAACTCCTGTTGGAGATGATTTGGTCGAAGTAGAAGGTGAGGGAACTAGTTGGAGGTGGAAAAGATGTGTCATCTTTTCTTGTCGAAGTTTCCTACCTTTCGGGGTCATCTCCTGACATTGTTGGCATGATGAAATATCATGCTTTTCACCCAAACAGATCACACATTCTAGATGTGGGTCTGTTAATGACATGGTCCGATTACAGACTGGGCATTTTTTGAAACCCGAAGCCATGTCACTATCGACGGCCGTCGATGAAAATGTTTGTGAGAAAAAACTCAGTGTTAAAGCGCAAAAACGCTAATAGTTTTGTCACCGTCCGGTGACAAAAGGGAAGTGAGACCCCAAATGGGAAAAAAATATGAGAAATTTAGTTGACTTTTCAGTCAGAATTGTGAGTAAACTCACAGGGCTCCTATCTCCGTGATGCTCACAGCAGCGCAGAAAAACGAAGACTAGAGTGAGACCCCTGTGGCAGAGAATATCATGGCATGCTGGGCATGCTCAGTGGCCTCAAAGTGCCAGTCAAAAGTTTCTAGAAACTTTGACAGAAGTTTTCCCGCAATAGGGCTCCGTCAGTGACATCACCCATCTGTGAGGACTAGCATCCTGCTTGTCCTGGGATAAATGCCCCTTGTAGGTCCTACCAGGCGACAAAACCAGCTGTGGCTCACTAATCTACTTGTCAACATTGAAAATGCATTTTTAATGAAAAAGAAGTAGATACCTGAATAAACTTCCAGCAGAGGTGGTAGGAGACAAAACAGTGGTAAAATACAAGCATGCAACAGATACAAAGAAATCATACTTGTAGGAAGAGAGCAGAAAACCATAGATAGAGATCTCTGACAGAACAGTAGGTAAGCATAAACGGGCAGAGGGGGAAGATAAAGTGGTCATTATCTGCTGAGAGCGTCTATGATTCTGAATTATCTGAAATAGCTGGACACTCCACTGAACAATAAAACTGTTGGTTTAAATTTCCAATAAATACAAAATCAATTTAAATCACACTTATTGAGTGCAACTTTCAGAGCCATTTATATGGGCAATGAGCACTCTACCTGCTTAAATGGCCCCTTTGAAACTGTCCTATCCACTGTTCGCATACATTTATGACTATACCTAGATTATGTGTGGAAACTTAAGCACACACCAAGAGAGTCATTCCTTGGGCAGAGTTAGAACAAGCTCAGGACTTACATGCATATTTTTTACATGCATAAATTCCATTGGAAAAAGTACTGCACAGATACGTTACCCTTTGAAAACTGAAAAATTCTGCACATAAAATAGACTTTCCCTGCACGGTTTTAAAATTGCCCACTTTATTATTCTATGTTCCCTTTACTAGCAAGAACTGGTGAGATAATTGCTATGACATTCTCTTAGACAGGTTTGCCATCAATTTAGGACATGTAAGCTGTTGCATGAAAATCTCTTATTACAAAGGGTACTGCCATGCAGACTGTCACGTAATATGATGTTCCTAAATAATTTTCTCCAGAATAGGAATAAACGCCATACCTGTATGCATTTCAAGTGCTCCTACAACAATGGCAGGCTTTAAATCTTCAATCTGTTGTTCAAAAGTATCATAATGGAGAATTTCTGCTCTCATTTCATTGAGAGAAGGATTCCCATCCATAAATTGCTATAAAGAATATAAACATAAAATTGTTATAAATATTTATTGTAAAATAAAATATTTTCAGTAACCTATCAAACTTAAAACCAACTTTGAATTATGCTCATTATCTGGAGTTCAAAGTTATAGTCATACATTCAAAGTAAAAAATAAGAGGTCCATATTCAGTAAGGGGTAGATTTTAAAAGGTTGCGCGTGCGCATCCATGTGCGTGCACTAACCGGCGCACGCACATGGACGCCCGATTTTATAACATGCGTGCGCAGGTGCGCGCATGTTATAAAATCAGGGGTCGGCACGTGCAAAGGAGTACACAATTGTGCAACTTGCGACCGCTGACGCCCTCGGCCTTCCCCCGTTCCCTCCCAGGCCACTCCGATTTTGAAGCAGCCTCGGAGGGCACTTCCCAACCCACTAACCTAACCTCCCTTTCCCTTCCCCTCCTGCTCTCTAGTCTCTAGCCCTATCAACCCCCCCCCCCCCCCGACCTATATTTTACCTGTTGCGCCTGCCTCTGGGCAGGTGGAAGTTGTGGGCTCCAGCAGCCTGCCGGCACGCAAGCCTCTGGCCCTGCCCCTGGACTTCCCCGCCTCGCTCCAGGAACGTCCCTGGGATGAAACCACGCCCGCGGCACCGCCCCGGATGACGCGCCTACCACGTCACGCCCCCAACACGCCCCCGATGATGCGTCGACCGCGTCACGCCCCCGACGATGCGCCGACCATGTCACGCCCCCGATACACCCACCCCAAGAAAGCCCCGGGACTTACGTGCATCCTGGTGCTTTGTGCGTGCCGGAAGCCTATGCAATATAGGCTCGGCGCGCGCATGGGCATTTTAAAAGGGTTACGCGCGTACCTTATGTGTGTAACCCTTTTAAAATCTGGCCCATAGGTTTTTTAAAATCTACCCCTAAGCTGGCAAGTGGACAAGTTATCCTGCTAAAGTTAGCCAAATAGCTTGTTCCATATATTCAGCGGGATAAATGTCCAGATGATTATACTTACCTAAAGCTATCCATCTACATGTAGCCCAATAACTTAAAAACCTAACTGGCTATGTTTGAAAATTACTGGTTAGGTTTTTAGTTATCCAGTCTTGTGTGTCCACATAACTCACTAATTATTTGGATATCTTCAAAAGATATCCGGTTAAGCAGCAATATTAAAAAAAATTGTAAAAGGGCCTGTAGCCTGATTTTCTTCTTCCCTTCCCCCGGATTTCATAGATGGCCCTGTCAGGCAGTACACCCCCCACTCCACATCCCCTCCTAAGTATAAAAAATGTTCTGGGGTCTGCTGTTGACCCTACCCCAACCTCCTTTCCCGGTTCTATAAATGTATAATGTGGAGCTTTTGAACCCTTCCACTCCCACCCCACAGCCTTAAGATGCCATGCCTCACCCTTCATACACCCCTCCGACCTATCCCTCTATCCCCTGAAACATACAAATCCCTGCCAGGAGCAGGGTATGAACTTGTGACAGAATAACCATTTGAATAATCATATAAAATCATATCAAAAAATGAAAATACCTTAACTTTGATATTTCTGTCTTCTGTCCATAGCACTTTATATTTCTGAAAGTCCTGCAGTGCTTCACTGACTGCCTTCCTCACAGAATTTACACAGGAAGAGAGCAGAAGGACTAATTTGGAAACATCTTTATGTTCTGCCACGTTGGTATAAAAATTCTTTAATTTTTTCCCACCATGTGGTTTCTCAAATAATTCTGTACAAAATATACATATTAATTATAAATACTCAAAAGCTAACTGGATGCAACATTCTCCAGTGTGGAGTTCTCATCTTATGTATGTATGCTTCATTAAGTGTGCCAGGATAGGCTGTATGATCCTGGTGCAGCCTGGCTCCACTCCAGTAATATTTTACATTGTGCTGTGCAAAGCTCAATATTTAACATTAACAGTTCAATTTTAAAAAGGTTATTCATAACTTAGACATGTAAAATTAGGAGATACATTCATAACTAGGTGCTATCAAGAAAATTTTCAAAGGGCTATGCGCATATATTTTGGGGGTTACATATGTGGCTGAGTTTTGCGCGTAAACCCCAGTACGCACAGAAGTGCCGGCCGAGGAAAAAAGAGTGGCCCAGGGGCACGGCAGGGGTGAGCTTGGACAGCACCATTAGCTGCTGTCCTGGGGAAGGCGCATGCAGATTACTTCTGCTCTGAAAGTAAAAAAATTAGGGCTAGTTAGGGTAGGTTTAGGGGACGGGGAGGAGAGGGGAAGAGAGAGGAAGGATAGAGTTAGATGTAAGCAAGTTCCCTCCCACTCCGCTCCTTAATTGGAGCGGAGTGGGAGGGAATTGGGGGGGCCTGATTGCATCGCCGCGTGTTGCTTTGTAAAATTCCTACCCCCCCCCCCACACACACGCGAGTTGCAGGCTGCCCGCACATGCACACGTGGATTTTAAAATCTGGCGCACATGGGTGTGCAGTCATCTGCTTTTATATAATGCACGCGCTGGCATGCACATGTTATAAAATCAGTGCGTCCATGTGCGCACGCCAGGAATATGGAGGCATACAAGCTCCTTTTAAAATCAACCCTATGTGCACAATGTAGGCTTTCAACAGACTAAAACATATGAATAACTATCTGTATAGATAACTATCTGTACAAAAAGGAACACTCTGAGCGAGTGGCTCCAGAGGGTGACTCACATGCATACCACAGATTTCCAAAAAGCTATGCCCTTAATAAACAACACTTTATGCAAAGTTCGAAAAGAGTTCAGTTATGTACATAATATCTTACATGCATAATCTAATTATTAAAGCCAATATATTAAATTATCTTGTGTTTGAACATTTTTGAGGTTTCATGTGTTCTTGAGACTATACGCCCAACTTAGCAACTGTATGCATTACTGAAAGTTTAGCCCTAAATAAATACATCATCTGGCACTAAAATGATGAGACACAGTGCTATTTCAGTTCAAGCTCAGAAAGCAGAGTTGCTTACCTGTAACAGGTGTTCTCCCAGGACAGCAGGATGTTAGTCCTCACAGATGGGTGACATCATCAGATGGGCCTTGTCACGGAATACTTTTGCCAAAGTTTCTAGAACTTTGACTGGCACACTGAGCATGCTCAGCATGCCTCCAAACCTGTGGCCACACAGGGTCCCCATTCAGTCTCGTTTTATAGCAAAAGTAAGAGCAAAAAATAAAACAACAAAACAAAAGCGAACCCAACTCCGCGGGGTGGCAGGTGGGACTTGTGAGGAATAACATCCTGCTGTCCTGGGAGAAAGCAGAGTTGCTTACCTGTAACAGGTGTTCTCCCAGGACAGTATGATATAGTCCTCACATATGGGTGACATCACTGAATGGAGCCCTATCATGGAAAACTTTCTGTCAAAGTTTCTAGAAAGCTTTGACTGGCACACTGGGGTAGATTTTATAAATTTACGCGCGCGCGTACTTTTGTTCGTGCACCAGGCGCAAGCAAAAGTACGCTGGATTTTATAAGATAATAGCTTAGCCGCGCGTATCTTATAAAATCCAGGGTCGGCGCGCGCAAGGGGGTGCACATTTGTGCAACCTGCGCTTGTAAATCTGGCCGGATTTACGCGCGCAGGGCTTTTAAAATCCGGCCCACTGCGTGCACTGAGCATGCCATTATTCCTGTGTCCACAGGGGTCTCCCTTCAGTCTCGTTTGTAGCAAAAAGCGCGAGCGAAAAATAAAATAAATAATTGTCGGCAGACCCAACTCCACAGGGTGGTGGATGGGTTCCGTGAGGACTACATCCTGCTGTCCTGGGAGAACACCTGTTACAGGTAAGCAATTCTGCTTTCTCCCAGGACAAGCAGGATGGTAGTCCTCACATATGGGTGATTAGCAAAATATAGGCTGACTCGTATTATAACAGGTCAATAGCAGACAACTCGTGTGGAGGCACAATAATTGGGGTGCTATTGGTAAAGATGAGGCAGCCTGACATCACAGCAGGTGGTGGTGGAAGGAGTTGGGGATTATCGTGGAAGAAAGTTTTCAAGACAGGTTGGCCAAAGACAGAGTCTTGACAAACTTTCATTGATAAGTAGAAAGGGGCTGCGAATGTGTGAAGATAGCTACAAGTCGTAGCCTAGGAAATAGTAGCCATTGGTACTGAACGATAGTGTGGTACCGATGTTGTCATGGCCGTTATAGAATGTGCCTGTACTCACACCTAGAGAGGAAGGCCTGGTGCGTCATAGCAGAATTTGATACAGTCTGCTAGTCAATTACAGTCTGTTTGCCCATTTGAACTTGCAGCTTGTCTGTTGTCAAAGAAGGAAAGAGTTAGGTGTAATTCCTATGGAGTGTAGTGCGGTCTAGATAGAATGCAAGTGCACTCTTACTGTCCAAGGAGTGGAAAACCCTCTCGCCCTGGTGAGAGAGTGGTGTTGGGAAAAAGTGGGCAGAATATATTCTGAGTAAGGTGAGATGCTGCGTCTACCTTAAGAAGCATATGAGGGTGAGTACGAAGGACCACTCTGTCACGGAGGAATGCAGGGTTGAGTGAGTATGCAACAAGGGTGTGTAACTCACTGACCCTGTTGGCAGAAGTGATGACTACGAGGGAAAGAAGTTCCCATGCCAGACTGTTAAGTTATAGGAATGTAAAGGCTCAAATGGGGAACGTATGAGTCTTGTAAATACTAAATGAGGGCCCCATTCCATAACCAGTGAATATAGACGCGGCTGAATCAGTAGATAACCTTATAGTGAAACAGAAAAAGCAGGAAAAAATTCCTTAGTCGAATACAATGAAACAGCTTAGTTAACAAAGGAAACATAAAAATAAATTTTTACATATACACAAAGGTTTGCACGAAGGGGTGCACAAAGGGGAGAGCGCGACGCCTGGTGTTGAAGCTGTCTTAACTGTCCGATGTTAGTGACGTCATGGGGGGGCGGGTCTAATGATCACAGCACTTACATCGCTGCTTCTTTCCAGTTCCAGGTGAAGATCAAGCTGTTTCCTTCACTTCCCCTCCCATGACTGTCGGGGAGAAGCGCTGCAGGGTGCCCCTTGATGTTATTTTTTCCTGCTTTTTCTGTTTCACTGTAAACCGGCATGATTTGCATTTAATGCAAGAATGTCAGCATATAAAAGTTAAAAATAAATAAATAAATAAAATAACCCATGGTAAGCTGACTCAGAAGGGGTAGAACCGTTAATTGGGCATCCCCACTCCCAAGTGGTACGCCGAATTGGAATTGAGTTGTACCCATGCGCAGGATGTCTGGGGACCAGAATCCGAGAGAACATTAGAAAGCGTAAGAGAAAAGGAGTGGTGTAGAAAAAGGGGCTAATACCCTTTTGTATGCGCCATGTGGTAAATCATGCCATTTTGAATGGTAAGATTTACGTGTGGAAGGCTGTTGTGACGCTACCAGTACCTGAGAACATCAGTAAGTCTGTGATATGAAACTGACCTGTGAGCTAGCAAACTGGTTACTGGAGTGATAGGTTGAGTATGGGAAAACATACTTGTCACGGTAAGGACATGGGTCTGAGAAACAGTGAACCCCATCCTGTTGTAGCATAATGAGAGTTTTGGCTATGAAAGGCATCGAAAAAGACACATATAAGAGGCCTTTGTTGCAGAGTGAGCACAGGTGTCCATGGGAACACATTCAGACACGTGTAGAGAGGAGAACCTGTCCATTGTATGGGTTGATTCGGACACAGAGGGCAAGGTCGATTAACCTCAGTGCTAGAAGATTTTGCTCGCTACACATGTAGTCAGAAACCATTCGAGAGGCTGGAAACATCTATGGAGAAGGCCTGCTAGTGTGTTCAATAAATCTGTTAGATAAGTGGCCAGGGAATGATGGAGTGTGCAAGGGCTGAAGGCTAGAGCTGCGCAGCTTCCTGGTAGCGCAGCGAAGAGGTTGTGTGTGCTTGTGTGTTGGAAATACCACATTGCCACTATGCTGTCATCAAAGGCATCTATGGAAGCTCCGATGGCATTGACATGGGTATCAGTGTGGCATCGATGAATTGATGAGTCATTGATGGCATCAGTGGACTCAATGTTGGCATTGACGGAATCGACGGCGGCATTGACGAAGGCATCAATGGCATCGATGGAATGGACACGGTCGATGATGGCATCGACACGGGCGATGATGGCATCAACATGGGCATCATTATGGGCATCGATGGCATCGTTGGAATCGACTTGGGCATCGATGGCATAGATGGAATCGATGTGGGCATCGATGTAATTCATGGAGGGATCAGTGTCATTGATGTAAACACCGATGGCACTGAGAGAATAGATGCGGACATCAATGGAACCGAAGGGGGCATTCTACACAACTTGTTTTCAGTTTAACTTCCCAATATCCTTCCACCAACCCGTTCAGGGTTCAGTTTACCCTCCTAACCAAATTTTCACCCCTGTTTTTGTGCCTGTTGCATTTGAGTGCATTTGGTGCTTTACTCGGGCATCCTCAGCTCGGTACTCACCCATATGTGAGGACTACCATCCTGTTTGTCCTGTGAGAAAGCAAAATTGCTTACCTTGTAATAGGTGTTATCCCAGGACAGCAGGATGTAGTCCTCACATATGGGTGACATCACTAATGGAGCCTTATCACAAAAAACATCCTATCAAAGTTTCTAGAAACTTTTGACTGGCATACTGAGCCCACTGAGGATGCCCAGCATGCCATGATCCCTCGAGCCCCAGGGGTCTCCCTTCAGTCTCGTGTGTAGCAATAAGCATTAGCAAAAATAAAATAGCTAGAAGTTCCAGGGCATTGATTTGAAATGTTGCTTCGAGTGTCGTCCAAGTACCTTGGGTTTGAAGATTGCCTATGTGAGCTCCCCAACCTAAGGTAGATGCATCTGTAGTTAAAGGTATCTGTGGAATTGGTTGTTGAAAGGGTAGGCCCTTGCGCAAGTTGTCCTTGTTCACCCACCATAGGAGAGATGAACGTAGCTGTTGGGTTATTTGAACTGGAGACGGCAGTGGTTGGATGGCTTGTATCCACTGTGATCTTAATGTCCATTGGGTTATTCTCATGGCTAATCTGGCCATAGGAGTGACAAGAACTGTGGAGGCTACGTGGCCTAGCAGACTGATGAGCTGTGGCCTGTTTCTATAAACGTAGCGAGTTTGCCAATGAGGAAATTGCTTCCACCCGGTCCTCGGGTAGGAAGGCTCTTGATAGTATGGTGTTTAATTCTGTTCCAATGAATTGCAGTAGGTGAGACAGGATGAGGTGGGATTTTTGGTAATTGATGAGAAAACCCATCGAGTGGAGCAGATTGATTGTGAGTCTGAAAGAGGCAAGAGCTCCTTGTTGAGATTGACTTCTGATGAGCCAGTTGTCCAGATAGGGAAAAACTTGTACACTTTCCTTATGTAAATGTGCTGCTACTACTGCTATGCATTTCATGAACACTCTTGGTGCTGAGGCAAGTCTGAATGGTAGAACCCGATATTGGAAATGCTGATGACCCACCAGGAAATGCAGGAACTTGCGGTGAGGAAGGAATATTGGAATGTGAGCGTAAGCGTCTTGTAGATCCAGAGAACAGAGCCAGTCTCCTGTCTAAAGAAGGGGAAGCATGGTGCCTAAGGAGACCATTTTGAATTTCTCTTTCCATAGAAATTTGTTGAGATTTCAAAGGTCTAGTATGGGGTGTAGGCCTCCTGTTTTATTTGGAATGAGGAAATAATGGGAGTAGAATCCTCTACCATGCTGAGGCCGGGGAACTGGTTCCACGGCCTTGGCTCTCAGAAGGGTGGATAATTCTGCTTGCAGAAGAGTGATATGATCTTTGTTTATCCAAAGAGACTTTGGTGGAGAGTCTTTTGGAATTGATAGGAAATTGAGTTGGTAATCTCGTGATATAATGGAGAGTACCCATTGATCTGTTGTTATCCTTGATCAATGGTTGAAATAAAAGGAGACTCGACCTCCTACTGGTATGGTTGGGTTGGGATTGGAAAGTTCCCTCCAAGTCCAACCCCAAGCCAGGCTCAACGGCTGCTCTTCTCTGACTTTGTCTCAAAAAGCTGCAGCTGGGCCTGTTTGCGGTGGAGGTTGAGGCCTAGCAGTTCTAGGTTGTCTGGGCTGGGATCTTTGTTGCGGTCGGGAAGATCTGCCCCAAGGTGCTGGTGGATAGTACCTCCGTGGCCTGTAGTATGGTTTCCTTGTATCTTTTTGTGGCTGACAGCGTGACACAATGGAAGAGTCTTGTGGGACAGCAGATAATTGACACATTGTCTCTGTATGTTCTTTAAGTTGAGCTACTGCTTCTTGAACATTTGATTCAAAAAGGTTGTCACCCACACAAGGTAAATCTACCAACTTTTCCTGGACCTCAGGCCTAAGGTCGGAGGCTTTAAGCCAGGCTCAACGGCGTGCACTGATCCCAGTAGCTGCGCCTCTTGAGGAAGTTTCAAAACTGTCGTATGCAGCACGAACCTCATATTTTCCTGCTTCTAATCCTTTATGGCTAATTGCATTAGCTGAGTCCTGATACTGCTGAGACAGGGATTCAGCGAGTTGTTGCATTTGTTTCCAGAGATTTCTCTGGTATTGCATCATATAAAGTTGGTAAGACGCTATCCTGGAATTAAGCATTGATCCTTGGAAGACTTTCCTTCCTAGAGTGTCCAAGAATCTGTATTCTTTCCCTGGAGAGGTAGAAGAATGAGGATGTACTCTTTTAGATTTTTTTCTGAGCCGATTCGACTACCATTGATTGGTGTGGTAGTTGTGCTCTTTGATAGCCAGGGATGTGCTGTACTAGATAGGTGGTGTCCATCCTTCATTTTACTGGTGGAACTGAACATGGATGTTCCCACAATCTATGTTGTAGCTCCACCAGGACCTCATGAATAGGGATAGCTAGGACTTCCTTAGGGGGATCTACAAATTGAAGAACCTCTAAGGTTTGCTGTCTCGTATCCTCTTCAGACATGAGTTCTTGTAATACCTCATGTACTGGCACAGCCAAAATCTCCTTGGGAGGATCTACGAATTCTAGGACTTCCAGTGTCTTTTGTCTGGAATCCACCTCTGCATGCAACTGTAAAGGAATGGTGTCCACCATGTCCTTCACAAAGTTTGAGAAAGATAAATCTTCTGGAGGAGATTTTCTACGGTCCTCAGGAGGAGATGGTTCAGACAGTTTGTCTTCTTCTGAGGAGTACTCTGTGTCTGTATCTGTGCCTGTATCTTTTGGGGACCTCAGTGGTCGTGGTGTAATTGGCCCCAGCGGTGTCTCTCTCGGCCTCGGTGGTAGTAAAGGGGATCGAGGCTGATGAGGCCTGGGAACTCCTGAGGGTCCTGGCACAGGTTCTTCATCGATATCTCTGGGCTTCTTCAAGATTGCATCGAGCAAAGTGTCCAGTTTACTCATCAGTGGTTGAAGAATCGTGAATTCTGAAGATGGCACCGATGGAGTCACCGGTGGAATTGGTGAAGGCATCGGGCGTGGCATCGAGGGCATCGGCTGCGGAATCGATGGCCGTACCGGCATCGATGGCAATGGATCCGAAGGCATCGGAGCTGGTGTCGATGGTGACATCGGTGTCGATGGCTGGCTTGGTACCGCATCGAGGAGAGCTTGTCGCACCACTTGACGGATGTACTCGTCAAGTTCCGCCCGCATAGCTGATGGTATCAGAGCAGCTATGGGGGGAGGCGGCGATGGCGATACTGATACCTCCTCAGAGCCCTGAGGAGGTATGGTGCCCGGCACCGATAGCGGTGGGGATCGCCCTGGTATCGTAGGCCTCGGAGCCTCCACGCTCGTCCGAGCTTTCTTAGCGGAGGAGGCCGCATCCTTCGATGGCTCAGTGGGCACCGGTTCGATGGCGTCGATGCCGATGCCGATGCTTCTCTTTATGTTTTTCGCTGCCGGAGTTGGACGCCTTCAACGATGGCGAGAGGGAGGGAGTAGAATCGTCTCCTGCCTCACCTGGAAGTCGTCTTTTCAGTACAACTTGCCATATCGATCCAGACGGCAATGACTGGGTTGACGTCGATGCCGATGGGAGCAATTGAATTTTGAAAAGGTGCTCCATCTTCTCCATCCGGAGCCGACGTCCCTTCGATGTCATTTCGGCGCATAAACTACAAGACTTGACGTCGTGTTTCTCGCCGAGGCAAAGAACACATTCTTGGTGCGGGTCCGTAATGGACATGTTTCTCGCACAATTCGGGCATTTTTTAAAACCCAAGGCCATTTCTGCCGGACATCTGTCGATGGCAAGGGCCAGAAAAACGGTATGGAACCGCGAAAATCACGAGGAAAAAAACTTATCGCGATGGAACGGAAGGGAGACCCTTGTGGTGGAAAGTTTTTTCTGAACTTTTTCTAAAGTTTTATGTGTGGTGAAAATCACCACAGGACTCCAGATTAACCGTGAGGCTAACGGCTCCGCGGAAAAAAGAAGACTGAAGGGAGACCCCTGTGGCAGGGAATATCATGGCATGCTGGGCATGCTCAGTAGGCACTCTGGTGCCAGTCAAAAGTTTCATAGAAACTTTGAAAGAAGTTTTTCCGTACATAGGGCTCCATTACTGATGTCACCCATATGTGAGGACTAGCATCCTGCTTGTCCTGGGATAATAATTGTTATATTTTCACCCCCTACAAAATTCTTCCCACTCCTTACCTCCCCCCTACTCAAAAAAACTATATATAAAATCCGTAACAATGTAAACCATCAACCTGCGACACTTATTTATTTATTTATTTATTTATTTATTATTTTTATTATACCGAGTTTCATGATATGAATCACATCAACCCGGTTTACAATTAACAATGTGAATAACTGCAGAGAGTAACATGGTAGAAACATTTCCCAATTCGACATCAAATATAATAAGAAACTTAACAAATAAAAACATTGTAACAATATTTAGGATGTGAGGAAGTTACAAAAAACAAGGAAAAATAACTAGGATCTGAAAGGGGAGGAAATTAAAGAAAGAATATTAACATTTTAGCCAACTGTATCAATTAATAAATATGTATAAAATTATAAAATATAGATGGGTAGGAAAGATTGACCAAATATGAATTGTAGTGAAGTATAATAATATGTTGTTGTCACTGCGTGTGAAGTTAGTGTGTTTTTGTTACAGTTCACTAACTTTTGTGTTTATGCTGATGGGTGGAGAATTTAATCCAGATCTGGGAATGCTTTTTTAAAAAGCCAAGTTTTTAGTCTTTTCCTAAAAGTTAGAGCACATGGTTCTTGTCTTAAGTCCGGGGGGATGGAGTTCCAAAGGATTGGACCTGCAGATGAGAGAGCTCTTGAACTGTAGGATTTGTGGTGGTAGGTTTTGGCATGTGGAACCTGTAGTGATTCTTTGTAGTGTTCCCTGATGGGTCTGGCAGATGTGTGTTTTTTAAAAGGGATTTGTAGGTCGAGTTGAGTGTGTTGATGGATGTTTTTGTAGATAATCATGATGGTTTTGTACATAATTCTGAAGTGGATCGGTAACCAATGAAGGTCTTTGAGGATGGGGGAGATGTGGTCAATTCTCCTGGAGTTTGTGAGGATTCTGGCTGCAGTGTTCTGTACCATTTGTAGAGGTTTGGTGTAGGAAGCTGGGAGGCCTAGTAGTAAAGAATTGCAATAATCTAGTTTGGAGAAGATTATTGCTTGTAGGATTGATCTAAAGTCATGCGCGTGGAAAAGTGGCTTTATTCTTTTCAGAATATGTAATTTGTGGAAGCAGTCTTTGGTAGTTTTGTTAATGAATGGTTTGAGGATAAGACGGTTGTCTAAGATGGCTCCTAGATCTCTTACATGTGTGGTTTGTAGAATGGTTGGAGGCTTTGAAAGTGTTTTGTTGTTTTCAGGTGCTATAAGGAGATATTCCGTTTTCGACGCATTAAGGATTAGGTTAAGGCTGTTAAGGAGGTATTTGATTTCTAATAGGCAACTATCCCAGTATTCCATTGTTATCTTGATAGATTCTTTTATAGGGATCACAATCTGTACGTCGTCAGCGAAGAGGAAGTGTTTCAGTTTTAATTTTGTTAATAGTTGACAAAGAGGTAGCAGGTATACATTGAATAGAGTGGGTGAAAGGGATGAACCTTGTGGCACCCCTCTGGTGGAGGGGTGATATTGTGATTCTGTATTATGAATTTTAACCCTATATCCTCTGTTTTCCAGGAAGGTTTTGAACCATGTTAGTGAAGTATCTGTAACTCCGATATTAGCTAGTTGTTTTAGAAGGAGGTGATGGTTGACGGTGTCAAAGGCCGCCGAGAAGTCGAGGAGGATTAGTAAAAATGCTTTGCCTTTGTCTATTCCGGCGAGGAGGAAGTCTGAGAGCGAAAGAAGTAATGTTTCTGTGCTTGCAGCTTTACGAAAGCCATATTGGTTTGGAGATAGAATTCCGTGATCTTCCAAGTAGTTGGAGAGTTGTGTATTCACCAATTTTTCCATTATTTTGGCTATGAATGGAAGGTTGGAAATAGGGCGGAAGTTATTGGGATCGCTTGGATTTAGATTCGGTTTTTTTAAGAGGGGTTTGATTGAAGCTGTTTTTAGTTCATCTGGGTAGATACCCTGGGACAGTGAACAGTTTATAATTTCGGCTAGTGATTTTGATATAGTATCAGGAATGAGAAGTAGCATTTTGGAAGGAATTTGATCGAAGGGGTGTGATGAAGGTTTCATTTTCTTCAACACAGATTGTATTTCTGTGACAGTGATGGGTTCGAATGCGTTAAGTTGGATATCTTTGTTAGGGAGAATGTGTGTGAAATCTTGAGAGCTAGTGGTTGGTGGCAATTGATTGATGAGGTCAGAGATTTTTTTGCTGAAATGAAGAGCCAGTTCGTCTGCTTTGGTCTGAGAAAGTTCTGGTGGTATATCCGGAGTGATAGGTTTAGTGAGATTAGAGACGAAGGCGAATAAAGCTTTTGAGTCAAAGATGAGGTGATGAACCTGACGGGCATAGAAGTCTCTTTTTGTTTTCTGTATACTGTTTTTGTATTGGTGGAGTGTACGTTTGTAGTCAGAGACTGAGGCCGGTGAGGGGGCTTTGCGCCATTTTCTTTCTTTCTGCCGAAGTAGTTGTTTGAGATTTCGCAGTTCATCATTAAACCAGGGTTGTCTTTTGGATGCTTTTGTAGAGTGTTTTTTGGTGGTCAGTGGGCAAAGAGTGTTTGCTACTGATTTTGTTATTTTGGACCAAGATTGAAGAGCGGAATTCGGTGTAGAAACATCGATGGATGGTAGTTCTGGGGCTAAAACTTTGCTGAGGAGTTCAGAGTTACATGTTTTTCTGTAGAGAAAGGAGGGTCTTGTGTCAGGTCTTGTGTCACTTGAAGAACATTCTAGCCCCAGTGTGAATATGGGAGGCATTGAGTGAATTACGCTGTGCTAGTTCCTTAAGGGGTAGATTTTAAAAGGTATGAGTGCGCTTCCCAGCGCGCACACATGGACAATTTTATAACATACGTTCGCCGGCATGCGCATGTTATAAAATCCATGGGCAGTGCATACATGCACGCCTGATTTTATAATCTGCGTGTGTATGTGCGGGCAGTGCGCACAGGGGGGCCTAAGTTTATAAAAGTACGCGCAGCGACGAGACAGGGCCTCTCCCAGTTCCCTCCCAGTCCGTTCCAATTAAGGAGTGGACTTGGAGGGAACTTTCCAACCCACCTAACTGACCTTCCTCTCTCTTGCTCTCTCCTCCCCACCCCCTATCCCTTACCTAGCTAACACCCAATGTTTTATTTTACCTTTTGCTCCCTTCAGAAGCAGTAGCAACTAGCGCGTACCAGCAGGCACTGCACCGGCCACCTCCAGCCCTACCCCTCCTGCCCCTGGACCACCTCTTTCTCTGGGCCTGGCACTTCTATGCATAATGGTTATGCGCATAGCCGTTGCCTTACGCGCACCGCACACATTTTCAAAGGGGCCCGTCCATGCGCATAAACCCCATTTTTTACGCACATGGCTGATTTAAAATCCAGCCTTAAGTGTTTCAGTCTTTAACCCCCCCATATTAACCAAATAGAGGCTAAATTGACTTTTGCATCTAAACAGGCATTATAAATCAGCATCAGCTCCCTGAACCACCTTCCCTATAGAGACAATTGTTTGGATGTCAATAGAGACATATGTGCATAGTTTTAACTGCACTAAGGTGGAGGTATTGCTGGGATAGATTTAGGTGGGAAGAGAAAACTACATGCAGTTTTGGATTTCAAAAATATGCGCATAATTTTGGTGTCAAGAAGTAGCTGCACAAAAAGCAGGTGCAAATCGCTGTGGATTCTTTTTCCATAGTAATTTTCAAAGTGAAAGTATAAGCGTACTTTCACTTTGAACACTAGGGTAGAGTCCATGGGTAAGTAGTACCCACGGACTTTGCAGCAATACAAATAGAAAGAAAATTGTCTCTGTAATGTATAATAAATAAAAACTTACTGTCTTCCCTCCTTATCTTAAAAGATCCAGTGAAAACATTGGATTGTTGCTCTTCTATGCTCGTGGTTTGCACTCGGCGCTGACCCCACTGTATTACTCCTTGACTTACTTCCAAGGTTAATTGGATCATACGATTGATCGCTTGTTGAATGTCATCCAAACTAGGAATGATTACCTATAGAAAAAATGATGGTGTCTATGAATGGTGAAGATAGAATAGGAAAGTGCATCATAAACATACAATATAATTTTTAGCAATAGCTCAAATTATATTCAACCCAAGAAGAAAAGGTAATTACTTATCAATAATGGACATTAGTCAAGTTTCCCATTTCACCACTATAGCCTGCACAGATCAGATATTAGCTTTTATAGAGGTAGGTACTGTATATGCTAGAATTGTTGCGGTCCCGGTCGCTAGGCTAGCGACCGGGTCCTTACCTTTCTGCTGCCTCTCCCGGTCTCGCCGCGTTCCGTTGCTCCTGGGGCCTGCAGGGCCGCATGGCAGCGTCTCTCTCCACGTGGAGACGCTGCCGAGGGACGACTCAGACTCCTCCCACTCCCAGGCAACGCGCGCGCGCGAGCAGGGGGCTCTTAAAGGTCCAGCACCCGGAAGTGCTGAACCGCCCCGTTCCTGACGTCAGACGCTGGCCGGCTATTTAAACCAGCGCCTGACTTCCTTGCTTTGCCTTTGCAACGAGGTCACTCTACTGTGTGCTTAGTTGCTTCCCAGCGTTGCTTTCAGCCTTGGTTCCTGCTTGTTCCAGCCGTGCCTTGCTTCCAGCTCCGGTTCCTGCTTGTTCCAGCCGTGCCTTGCTTCCAGCTCCGGTTCCAGCTTGTTCCAGCCGTGCCTTGCTTCCAGCTCCGGTTCCAGCTTGTTCCAGCCGTGCCTTGCTTCCAGCCCTGGTTCCTGCTTGTTCCAGCCGTGCCTTGCTTCCAGCTCCGGTTCCAGCTTGTCCCAGCCGTGCCCTGCTTCCAGGTCAGGTTCTGTTTGGTCCTGCTGTGCCTTGGCTCCAGCTCTGGGCTCTACTTGCTGTCTACATATCCTGACTCCAGCTCCGGTTCCTGATTCTCTTTGTCTTCTGCCAGCCACGAACCTTGGTCTTCTTCACGATTCTCCTTTGTCTTCAGCCAGCCACGAACCTTGGTCTTCTTCACGATTCTCCTTTGTCTTCAGCCAGCCACGAACCTTGGTCTTCTTCACGTTTCTCCTTTGTCTTCTGCCAGCCTCGAACCTTGGTCTTCTTCACGATTCTCCTTTGTCTTCAGCCAGCCACGATCCTCGGACTTCCTCACGATTCTCCTCGTCCTTCAGCCAGCCACAGACCTTGGACTCATTCACGATTCTCCTAAGTCCCAGCGACTCGGACCCCTACGGGCTCCTCCTGGGGGGGTCTTGGGTTTCCAGGGTGAAGACGCCATCAGTCCGCTCCAGCTGAGTGCCGCCTCCCGGCTTATTAACTCCTGTGGACGCTGTCCACCTCAGCCGGCCCAAGGGTCCACTATTGACTTTACTCATAACATAACAAGAATGTTTAAAATAATGCACTAGAACCCCAGAGGTCAATATCCAAAGGGATCTGGCCAATAAATATTTGGTAGTTGTGGGTAGGAAGGGAGAAAATTTATCTGAATAATTAGATTTTTAACAAGTAGGTTAAGATTAGTCACATCATCTAAGCATCCTAAATTTAGCTAGCTAAGTTTAAACAGGGTAGATTTTCATGGATTTTCAGCTGAAAACACAGATGGTTAGATTCAGCTGAAATTTTCCCTAAAGATAAATGTGTAAAATTATTGGATCTATTTTCTCATGTGGTGTATGGGCAGGGTAACAACCCCTTTCCAAAGTGTTTATTTTAGGAGAGTTCAGGTTGTTTGAAAACCTGAGTCCGTTTTTCTTGCATACTTAAATATCAAGAGCCATCAGAAAGTACCTCAGCTAGATAGTATGCTCAGTATATCAATGTATCTCTTGCATGACATTACTGTTTCTTTTTCAGTCTTGATGCCTGTCTCCTGTTTGTCCCCAGTACATTTGAGGACTTATATTTTCAGCCTTTCTTGAAAAAATTATGTGCATCTCTTTTTTTATGGTTGCACCCTTTAAAAATACTCTCTTTTCATGCTTCTGTTCTTTGGCTGTTCATACTTTATAGGTGCCAGCAACTCATTACCTGGTTCTCTGCTAGAAGTCAGCATCCTAAATAACCTTAATTCACAGGCTTGAGATCAGCTGCGTGGGGAAAGATCACAGAATCTTTAAACACTAGAGAGTTCCATAATTAAAAAAGGTTTCCTAGCTAACGAGTAAATTTTAAAAGGTAAACACATATGTCCAGAAATGCACATATTAGGCACGTGAACAATTATATGCTCAAATTAAACACCCTTCAAGTTAACCCTTCAAGTTCCCCCAACTAAATCCACTCGTCTAACCTCCACGAGAGAACGGGCACTTTCCACAGCTGGCCCCTTCATCTGGAACAACCTGCCGACTGATCTAAGACTGGAACCCTGCCTGATTACCTTCCGGAAAAAACTCAAGACTTGGCTTTTTGTCCAAGCCTTCCCTCAAGCCTAACATCGCAACAGTGCTTCCATTTAGCTCAATAGACTAAATGTACAAACCAGTAACTGCATATTCATCCATGTTCATTCTCCAGTTTTTTCTGTCCTTTATTTCCTGGCTACTCTAGCCTCCAAGTTCTTTTCCCTGTTATTTGTACCTGCGCTTCGGCCTTCTTGTTATATGGTTTTTTGCTAAGTTAACCCCTAAGTTTGATGTAAACCGGCCTGATATGGCGCCTGTCATGAAGTTCGGTATAGAAAAATGTTAAATAAATAAATAAATAAATAAATAAATAAATTTATATCATGTGTGCAAGTACATGCATACATTTAAAATATTCCTACCATGTATATGTGTTGAGGGGAGAGAGAGAGAGAGAGAATATGACGTTCTATATCCTATCATAAGAGGGGCATTTTCAATTCAGGGTGAGTTTTCAGGGCATTTTCAATTCAGGACATTTTCAATTCAGGGTGAGCAACTAATCTATATGTTAGAAAAGTAAAGAAAAGCAAAAGAAAAATGAAACCTAACTGGTTCTCCAAGGAGGTGGCTGACAAAATAAAGGCTAAAAGAACAGCATTAAAGAAATATAAAGGATCCCAAAAGGAGGAGCACAAAGAAGAATATCTGGTAGCACTGAGGGAGACAAAGAAAGTAATCAAGATGGCAAAAAGTCAAGCGGAAGAAAGGATTGCCAAAGAGATTAAGAGAGGTGACAAAACATTTTTCAGATACATCAGTGAAAAGAGAAAAGTTCAAAGTGGTATAGTGAAACTGAAAGGTGAAAAGGATCAATGTGTGGAGAGAGACGAAGAAATGGCAGAAATATTAAACAAATACCTCAGTTCTGTGTTCACTAAAGAAGACCCTGGAGAAGGACCATTGCTAGTTAACAAACTAGAGGGGAATGGAGTAGATGTTACTCCATTTACAGTAGAGAATGTATGGGAAGAGCTGAGGAAACTGAAAGTGGTCAAAGCCATGGGGCCTGATGAGGTTCATCCCAGGATACTGAGGGAGCTCAGAGATGTGCTGGCGGGTCCGATGTGTGATCTGTTCAAAAGATCCCTAGAAATGGGAGTGGTGCCGAGTGACTGGAGAAGAGCGGTGGTGATCCCGCTTCACAAGAGCGGAAACAGAGAAGAGGCTGGTAATTACAGACCGGTTAGCCTCACCTCAGTGGTGGGAAAAGTAATGGAGTCGCTGTTAAAAGAAGGAATAGTGAGCTATCTACAGTCGGAAGAATTGCTGGACCACAGACAGAATGGATTCACCAGGGGAAGATCCTGTCAGACAAATCTGATAGAATGGTGACCTGGATTGTAAACTGGTTGACGGACAGAAGACAATGTGTGATGGTAAATGGAATTTACTCTGAAGAGAGAGCGGTGTTGAGCCGAGTGCCGCAAGGGTAGGTGTTGGGACCAGTCCTGTTCAATATCTTTGTGAGCGACATTACGAACGGGATAGAAGGTAAGGTTTGTCTTTTTGCGGATGACACTAAGATCTGCAACAGAGTGGACACGCCGGAAGGAGTGGAGAGAATGAGACGGGATTTAAGGAAACTGGAAGAGTGGTCGAAGATATGGCAGCTGAGATTGAATGCCAAGAAGTGCAGAGTCATGCATATGGGGTGTGGAAATCCGGAAGAACTGTATTCGATGGGGGGAGAAGGGCTGATGTGCACGGGGCAGGAGAGAGACCTTGGGGTGATTGTGTCTAATGATCCGAAGTCGGCGAAACAATGTGACAAGGCAATAGCTAAAGCCAGAAGAATGCTGGGCTGCATAGAGAGAGGAATATCGAGTAAGAAAAGGGAAGTGATTATCCCCTTGTACAGGTCCTTGGTGAGGCCTCACCTGGAGTACTGTGTTCAGTTCTGGAGACCGTATCTCCGAAGGGACAGAGACAGGATGGAGGCAATCCAGAGAAGGGCGACCAAAAAGGTGGAGGGTCTTCATCGAATGACTTATGAGGAGAGACTGAAGAATCTAAATATGTACACCCTGGAGGAAAGGAGGAGTAGGGGTGATATGATACAGACTTTCAGATACTTGAAAGGTTTTAATGATCCAAAGACAACGTCAAACATTTTCCATTGCAAAAAAATCAGAAGAACCAGGGGTCACGATTTAAAACTCCAGGGAGGAAGACTCAGAACCAATGTCAGGAAGTATTTCTTCACGGAGAGGGTGGTGGATGCCTGGAATGCCCTTCCAGAGAAAGTGGTGAAGACCAAAACTGTGAAGGATTTCAAAGGGGCGTGGGATAAATACTGTGGATCCATAAAGTCTAGAGGATGTGAATGAAGAGAAGAGACATTGGGGTGGCTTGAGGGAATGATGGCTACTACCTGGAGATGAATATCCTTATTCAATAATGCGACTCCAACATTGATCTATGCTTCAACGGCAAGAGGAAATGTGGAAAAAAAAAGAATTTGCAACCACATAAAAACAGGGGAGTAGCTGGCTTGTTACGGCGGTTACTACCCCAAACCAAAAAATACCTGATACTTCACTTTCAATGCAAATCCAGCATAACTCTCTGCTTCAACGGCAGGGGAGGAAGTTTAACACTTCACACATATCCAGCATAGCTCTCTGCTTCAATGGCAGGGGAGGAAATTTGACAATTCACACATATTCAGCATAGCCCTCTGCTTGAACGGCAGGGGAGGAAATTTTGACAATTCACACATATCCAGCATAGCCCTCTGCTTCAACGGCAGGGGAGCAAGTCTGATATTTCACTTCAGTGCAAGCCAGCATAGCTCTCTGCTTCAACGGCAGGGAGGAAGTTTGACACTTCACGCATATCCAGCATAGTCCTCTGCTTCAACAGCAGGGGAGCAAGACTGATACTTCACTTTCAATACATAGCCAGCATGGCTCTCTGCTTCAATGACAGGGGAGAATGAAGAAAGGTTGATCTATATTCAGGCAACAATCAACAAGGACTGAATTACACAGTCTGAATAAACAGATAAGCATGGGTGTAGCTTGCTTATTGCGGTGGTTAATACCCCTAACTAAATTAAGCTATTTCACTGAGATGCAGTTCCAACACTGCTCTCTGCATTGATGGTGGGGGTGGAAGGGAAATAGAATACAAAAAAGGTTACTAAGAGCCAAGAGAAACAGATAAGTATGTGAGAGAAAAGAAAAAGAGTGCGAAAGCTTGCTGGGCAGACTGGATGGACCCTTTGGTCTTCTTCTGCCGTCATTTCTATGTTTCTATGTTTTGGCGTTTACAAGTGTTTATAGACTCTTGTGTCCAAGGCAGACCAATGTAACACTGCCTCCCTCCCCAAAACCCACCATGAGTTGAAAGTGCCTCTCTTACAGTGGAATATATAGAGTGTCGGGTTGTCTCTTTAAAAGAGTTTCTCTCTCTCTCTTGTTTTCAGGATCCTCTGACCCAAACTCTCCAGACTTGTACCTCATCAGGGCCAGTTATAAAGTTATGCAGGTAACATGGCATGCATTGCCATGGTCAGCTCTGCAAAATTTGGGAGTTATGCCCATTCCCTGCCCCTTTTCTGCCTCCTTATTCTTGATATGTGCACAAGTAGATACGCACATACTTCCCAGCTTCTTAAAATTCATGTTGCTCATGCATGAACCACATACGCATGTATGGGGCCGTTTTTGCGCGAGCAACGCTTTTGAAATCTACCTGTAAGTTTGAGTCAAACCACAGAATTTCAAAATTTCACTGCACTGACTACCTCCAATTTATCCAAGTTTTTACAACAGTAGAATTTACCCAGATAATTCTGAGGTATTCTGGGGCAGGGCTACATTATCCAGAAACTTAGCCGGGCTTAGCAGGGCTTTGTGAATCGTGCGGTAACAGGGGGCGGTGGGTGGGGGGCAAAGCGGTGTTATCACTGCAAGCTTTCGCACCCAATAGCGCCATCATGAAAGGTGGTGCTATTGGACGCACTACTGGCAGCAATCGCTGCCAGCGAAGTTTCCGCAGTGTCCGCCCAGACGCTGCCCCGACTCCTCCTCTTCCGTTGCCGACACCACCCCGACTCTGCCCCAATCTAGCTATCGCACGCGAAAAGGGAATTTTCGCATGCAATAGGGTTAGAAAATAATCCCCTAAGTTATGTGGATAACTTTAGTTATGTTAAAGGGATGTTCTACAGTTAGCCAGATAAATCTTCCTAGCTAACTGTAGAACTGAGTATATTTAACTGGATTTAACTGGAATTAGCTGAGTATATTCAGTGGTGTGGCTTTGTCACCGAATATTCAGTTTAAATTAACTGGGTAAGAATAATCTGTTAATTTACTTGATTAGCCTGTGACTGAATATGGACTTCTAATAATCTCCTCAGGTATGAAATATAAATGACAACGAAAAAGGAAGAACTCAATGTTTTTTTATTTAATTGCCAACGAAATTGTCAAAAAATGTTGCTATTATTGCTGCTTTAACCTTGAATGTTTTTATAAAGACACATACTAAAGGGTTTTCCCCAATATGTATCTGTGGGAAGAATGCTTAGTGTTACGTCCGTCGGTCTCAGACGGCTTCGGCCTCTGTGCCTCCCCTTTCTTCCTTCTCTCTCCTCAAGCCTTGGGAAGATGGCTGCTGCCACGTCTTCATGCTGCTCTCTCCAGCGTCCCCGGAATGGCAACGGCGACAGTGTTCGCCATGATTTTCCTGAGGGCCTCCTAGGGTGCGCATGCGCACGCCACCCTGTCTATGCTGCTCTGCTGCTTCCCAGTTGCCGCTGGAAGCTACCTCTGCCCTTCGGGGTAATTCTTCACTAACTTGGGTACCCGCTCCTCGGGGACCCCTTTTCTCTATTTCAGGTACCTATCCTGGGAAATCAGGTACTCATTCCTCGAGTGCCTGCTCTCCAGAATCTTGTGCCTGCCACTGAACAGCTTCGGCCTGCCAGGACCTTCAACCATACAGCCTTCTCCATCAGTGAGTACTAACCCTTCTCAGTCTGTCTCATCTGCAGTTCAGCGTTCTACATCTACTTCTGGGACCTGTCCGTGCTACGCTGCACTGCGCATCCTACTCGGGTGTGAGACTGGTCTCCTCTGCTGTGGACCCCTGGACTACCTCACTGGGTTACCTTCACTGCTGCCCGCTCCCCGGGCAGTACCATCAAGCTGAACAATAAATACAACTTCTCTGTGTTTCCTATTGAGTAGGAGGAGTTTTGACTGGAGGCTTCAAATAATACAATCCCTTGGATTGTATACTATGGATACTATGGGATGCTGATAAATAGGTAGGCCTTCTGAAAGATGATGGTATGCGGCGGTTACTACCCCTAACTAATCTAGATATTCATTTAGATGCAGTTCCAACACTGTTCTCTACATTAATGGTGGGGGTGGAAGGGGAATAGAACCAAAAGGTTACTAAGCGCCAAGACTAACAGAAGTATGAGAAAAAAAAAGTGCAAAGCTTACTGGGCAGACTGGATGGGCCGTTTGGTCTTCTTCTGCCGTCATTTCTATGTTTCTATGTTTCTATGTATGTAGCTACTGCACTCGATTGAATTCTAAATTGGAATTCAAATCAGCATTAAAAAAGTGTATGACATACTGCAGTAACATTGCCATTGGATATGTAAATGGATTTTCATTGACAGAGGAACACCAACAAGAAAATCTTAAATTTATAAGCATGCCTGATGATTGACGTTTTGTTCACTAGTATAACTTCTTTAACTTCTGAAGAAAATACCATTGCCACTATTACTTTGTTCTCAATATTCTCGCTGTGAGAGTTATAGATTGCAGGCTGGGAAAGAGAAGACCCTTTGAACAAAGGAGATTTTGAAAGATTGGAAGGTGGATAGAGCCAACACTAGTCTTTGCAGCTATGGAAACCAGATTTGTCAAAGCCAGAAAGAGGCAATAAGAATCATTGTTCCTGTATCCTTTCACAATTAAGTAATATCCTTGAGATGAGAGAAACTGAAGGTAAGGTATACATAAGACCCTTGTTTCATTGAATGAGGAATCCATTCGATGTGATGGCTTCATGTGCTGGACTCCTGGAGCAATAAAGGGGAAGTTTATGATTCAAGGGAGTCATGAAAAGGTTTATGAAAGGGTTTCTTCAAAACTGAAAATGCTCTGTACTACAGAGTGATGAAGAGACCACTCGTGAGATTGAAGGCGACGATGACTGAGAGTCTGCTAATATAGCAAAATTGCTTACTTTATAATAGGTGTTATCCCAGGACAGCAGGATGTAGTCCTCACATATGGGTGACATCGGTAATGGAGCCCTATATGGAAAAACTTCTGTCAAAGTTTCATAAACATTTGAGTGGCACCCAGAGTGCCTACTGAGCATGCCCAGCATGCCATGATATTCTCTGCCACAGGAGTCTCCCTTCAGTCTGGTTTGTAGCAATTAGCGTTAGCCAAAAATAAAATAATAAAACGTTTCGGACCCAACTCCGCGGGGTGGCGGGTGGGTTTCATGAGGACTATATCCTGCTGTCCTGGGATAACACCTATTACAAGGTAAGCAATTTTGCTTTATCCCAGGACAAGCAGGATGATAGTCCTCACATATGGGTGAGTAGCTGCTGTGATAAATGATAATAGAACTGTGTTAGTAGAACAAGGAAGTAAGATTGAAAATTGTGAAAAGAATATACTCAGTTTGAATACTAAAATGCAATTAGTTTCTAATTCTGGAAATTTATTCATGAAGGACAGCTTAACCTTGCATAGGGAAGTTGAGTATACAGAAAATTTATTGAGAGTAAAGAATTTGAGAGTGGTCAACTTCCCTATGACAAGGTTGCTGTCTCCAATGGAAATGTTTAAAAACATTTTTAAAGAAATATTGAGTTATAAAGAGGAAGATATCCCTAAGGTTTCCAAGATATATTATTTTCCTAAAAAGGTGTTGAAGAGCTCTGAACAGAGGCTAGATAATGTAAATTAATTAATTCTATTCAGCCAGATTAATTCTATTCAGCCAGATTAATTCTATTCAGCCAGATTCTACCACTTCCACATGTAAAAATGTTATTACTAATGTAAATACCTATACCTAATGTTATTCTCTCCCTTTTCTTCTCTCCTCCCAGTTCTATTACCTTGTTATTTGTAACTGCTTCCTTCTACACAAATAGGTTATTGAATTGTTCACTGTACACCCCTGTTATATGTAAACCGGCATGATGTGTTTGCAACATGAATGCCGGTATATAAAAATTTTAAATAAATAAAAATAAATAAATAAATAAATGAGGAATCTCTGGGTATAACAACATTCCTAGAAGAATCAATAGATCTAATAGATAATAGAGCAACTCTTTTTGTGTCCTTTGTAGCAGAACAGGATAAGGATGTACTATTTAAAAAGTTTTTCTTGAATAGAGATGTCCCTTTTTCTGGACATAAAGTCCAAATATTCCCTGACGTTGCTCGTGCCACCCAGGCTAGAAGGAAATATTTTCTTTCCTTGAAGCCTAAGGTGGTAGCTTTGGGAGCAATGTTTTTCTTAAAATTCCCTTGTTCTTGCCTTATTAATTACCAAGGGAAAAAATTTGGATTTAATGATCCAACTCATTTAGAGACATTTCTAAAGGATAAAAGTCAAACCTTGATGTTAGAGACCAACGTCCAAAAAGAATAAGATAACTCTGCTTTCCTTCCTTATTTTTGTTATGTATCAACACTTGGATGTATTAAGTTCTGATTAGAATATATATAAATGTGAATTTATATATATATTTGTTTTGTCTCCCCCAATTATGGATATGCCAAATAGTGGGATTATTATGTTAGATTATTTGTAATGTTTATTTTATTTGGATATATGGTTATGTTTTCTTGATTGTAATTAATGAACAATGTAAGCAATTTTTCTTTATCCCAGGCAAGCAGGATGATAGTCCTCACATATGGGTGATTAGCAAGCTAGAGGCTGAGTCATTTCGTAATGAAGCAACATTGCAGTCTTGTTGATGGGAATGAGTCAGCCGAAGATCTCCGCAGGATGGATGTAGAAGGAGTTGGGATTAAACTGGAAACAGGTTCTTTAAGACAGATTGTCCGTAGGCGGAATCCTGTCAACCTTCTTTGTCCAAACAGTAATGAGCTGCAAAGGTATGAAGAGAACTCCATGTTGCTGCTTTACAGATGTCAAGAATTGGCACAGAACGAAGGTGTGCTACTGAAGTTGACATAGCTCGTACTGAATGTGCTTTTACTCGCCCTTGGAGAGGAAGGCCTGCTTTTTCAAAGCAAAACTGTATGCAATCTGCTAGCCAGTTAGATAGAGTATGTTTACCCACTGCTTTACCTGGTTTGTTTGGATCATAAGAGACAAAAAGTTGATTGGATTTTCTGTGGACTGCAGTGCGATTTAAGTATAAAAATAATGCACGCTTACAGTCTAAAGTATGTAAAGCCCTTCTCCTTGGTAAGAATGAGGCCTTGGAAAGAATGTGGGTAAAACAATGGATTGATTCAAGTGGAATTCCGTAACTACCATGGGAAGGAATTTTGGATGCGTACGGAGTACCACTCTGTCATGTAGAAACTTTGTATAAGGTTCATATGTGACAAGTGCTTGTAACTCACTAATCCTTCTAGCTGATGTAATGGCTATGAAGAAGATAGACTTCCATGTGAGAAATTTTAGATCACAGGTATCTATGGGTTCGAATGGAGAATGCATAAGTCTAGTTAATACCACGTTCAGATCCTATTGTGTGATTGGGGGTCGAACTGGTGGTTTAAGTTGAGTTAAACCTCTCATAAATCTACTGACGAGAGGTTGTGTAGAGATAGGTGCATCTCCCAATTTGTTATGGTAAGCTGAGATTGCACTTAAGTGTACTCTTACAGATGAAGTCTGGAGACCAGACTCTGAAAGATAATATAAGTAATCTAATAGAGAAGAAGTGGAGCAAGTGAAAGGATCAGTATTGTTTTGCTTGCACCACAAGGTAAATCTTTTAGAGATGTGAATCGTGTCCTCGATCGTCTTAACGATCGATTTCGGCTGGGAGGGGGAGGGAATCGTATTGTTGCCGTTTGGGGGGGTAAAATATCGTGAAAAATCGTGAAAAATCGTAAAAAATCGAAAAAACGTAAAATCGCAAAACCGGCACATTAAAACCCCCTAAAACCCACCCCCGACCCTTTAAATTAAATCCCCCACCCTCCCGAACCCCCCCCCAAATGACTTAAATAACCTGCGGGTCCAGCGGCGGTCCGGAACGGCAGCGGTCCAGAACGGGCTCCTGCTACTGAATCTTGTTGTCTTCGGCCGGCGCCATTTTCCAAAATGGCGCCGAAAAATGGCGGCGGCCATAGACGAACACGATTGGACGGCAGGAGGTCCTTCCGGACCCCCGCTGGACTTTTGGCAAGTCTTGTGGGGGTCAGGAGGCCCCCCCCCAAGCTGGCCAAAAGTTCCTGGAGGTCCAGCGGGGGTCAGGGAGCGATTTCCCGCCGCGAATCGTTTTCGTACGGAAAATGGCGCCGGCAGGAGATCGACTGCAGGAGGTCGTTCAGCGAGGCGCCGGAACCCTCGCTGAACGACCTCCTGCAGTCGATCTCCTGCCGGCGCCATTTTCCGTATGAAAACGATTCGCGGCGGGAAATCGCTCCCTGACCCCCGCTGGACCTCCAGGAACTTTTGGCCAGCTTGGGGGGGGCCTCCTGACCCCCACAAGACTTGCCAAAAGTCCAGCGGGGGTCCGGAAGGACCTCCTGCCGTCCAATCGTGTTTGTCTATGGCCGCCGCCATTTTTCGGCGCCATTTTGGAAAATGGCGCCGGCCGAAGACAACAAGATTCAGTAGCAGGAGCCCGTTCCGGACCGCTGCCGTTCCGGACCGCCGCTGGACCCGCAGGTTATTTAAGTCATTTGGGGGGGGGTTCGGGAGGGTGGGGGATTTAATTTAAAGGGTCGGGGGTGGGTTTTAGGGGGTTTTAGTGTGCCGGCTCACGATTCTAACGATTTATAACGATAAATCGTTAGAATCTCTATTGTATTGTGTTCCATAACGGTTTAAGACGATATTAAAATTATCGGACGATAATTTTAATCGTCCTAAAACGATTCACATCCCTAAAATCTTTTCCATTTGGCAGCGTAGTTCTTTTGTGTAGAGGGCTTACGTGACGCTATAAGCACTTGAGATATCTGGGTTGAAAGATTGAGTGGTTGTAAAATTAAGCTTTCAACATCCACGCTGTCAGGGCAAGTGATTGGAGGTTTGGATGGCGCAATCAACCCTGATCCTGAGTTATGAGAGTGGGAGCTACTCCCAGACGAATGGGATCCCTGACTGAGAGGTCTAGAAGTGTGGGACCATACTTGTCGAGGCCAATACGGGGCTATGAGTATCATTTATTTATTATTTATTTTATTTATTAACAGTTTTTCTATACCGACATTAAAATACACATCATATCGGTTTACATAATAACAAAAGGCGGAAAATACAAAAAACAGGGAGAGGGGAAGGGACAAACTGAGAGAGTTCCTAACAGTGGAAAACTGAACAAAACTGAAAAAGAAGAGAGAGGGATAGAGAAAAACTTAATTAAATTATACAAGGTTACTTGATATACATAGTTACAAATGAAGCTGATTGAAGTAGCATGGTCTATAAGATAGCTTTGTACTGATTACTGGAGGAGGGGGGGGGGGTGCAAAAAGCTAATCCAGGGAGGCCTGGTGGAAAAGCCATGTTTTTATCAGTTTACGGAATTTAAAAGGACCCCATGTCCTGTTGTGGACCCTGGCATGGCATCGGGGAGCGCATCTCGAACCACCTGGCGGATGTACCCGTCCAGTTCCGCCCGCATAGCTGATGGAATCAGAGCAGCTATGGGGGGAGGCGGCGATGGCGATGCCGGTACTTCCACAGAGCCCTGGGGAGATACGGTTCCCTGCACTGATGCCGGTGGGGATCGCCGTGCAGTCGAAGGCCTCGGAGATGCCACATCCAGCCGAGGTTTCTTAGATGGTGACCCCGATTCCATCGATGCTGTGGCGGGTATCGGGTCGATTCCCGAGCCGTGCGGCCTTTGGCGACGATGCCGATGCTTCACCTTTGATTCGTCACTGCCGACGTCGATGCTTTCGAAGATGACGAGGGGGAGGGATCCGAAGCATCTCCAGCCACACCAGGGACTCATTTCTTTAGAACGACTTTGCGAATCGCTCCCACCTGAGACGATTGCGCAGACGTCGATGCTGGAGGGAGTAACTGAATTTGAAAAAGCTGCTCCATCTTCTCCATCCGGAGTCAACGTCCCTTCGATGTCATTTCGGCGCACTGTGGGAAGTTTTGGACATCATGGTTCCCGCCGAGGCAGAGCACACACTCGTAGTGTGGGTCCATTATGGACATAGTTCTGCAACAATTTGGGCATTTTTTGAAGCCCGAAGCCATATTAGTCGGACAGCCGTCGACGACTCTGGCACGAAAAAACCGGTACGGAACCGTCGAAAATTAGAAAAAACTTACTGCGATGGTAATATGAGGGAGACCCTTGCGGCAAGAAGTTTTTCTTTTAACTTTTAACAATTTTTTTAAAGTGTGGAGAAAATCACCACAAGACTCCAAATTATCCGCGAGGCTAATGGCTCCGCGGAAAAAAGAAGACTGAAGGGAGACCCCTGTGGCAGAGAATATCATGGCATGCTGGGCATGCTCAGTAGGCACTCTGGGTGCCAGTCAAAAGTTTATGAAACGTTGACAGAAGTTTTTCCGTATAGGGCTCCATTACCGATGTCACCCATATAGAAACATAGAAATGACGGCAGAAGAATACCAATCGGCACATCCAGTCTGCCCAGCAAGCTTCACACTTCTTTTTTTCTCATACTTATCTGTTTCTCTTGGCTCCAAGTAACCTTTGGTTCTATTTCCCTTTCACCCCCACCATTAATGCAGAGAGCAGTGATGGAGCTGCATCCAAGTGAAATATCAAGCTTGATTAGTTAGGGGTAGTAACCGCCGCAATAAGCAAGCTACACCCATACTTATTTATTTACCCAGACTATGTTATTCAGCCCTTATTGGTTGTTTTTCTTCTCCCCTGCCGTTGTAGCAGAGAGCTATGCTGGATGAGCATGAACTATTAGTTTTACTTCTCCCCTGCTGTTGAAGCAGAGAGCTATGCTGGATATGCGCGAAGTATTAGTTTTACTTCTCTCCTGCCATTGAAGCAGAGAGCTATGCTGGATATGTATTGAAAGTGAAATGTCGGTCTTCCTCCCCTGCCGTTGAAGCAGAGAGCTATGCTGGATATGCGTGAACTATTAGTTTTAGTTTTCCCCTGCCGTTGAAGCAGAGAGCTATGCTGGATATGCGCGAACTATTAGTTTTACTTCTCCCCTGCCGTTGAAACAGAGAGCTATGCTGGATATGCGTGAACTATTAGTTTTACTTCTCTCCCCTGCCGTTGAAGCAGAGAGCTATGCTGGATATGCGTGAAGTATTAGTTTTACTTCTCCCCTGCCGTTGAAGCAGAGAGCATGCTGGATATGTATTGAAAGTGAAGTGTCGGTCTTCCTCCCCTGCCGTTGAAGCAGAGAGCTATGCTGGATATGCGTGAACTATTAGTTTTAGTTTTCCCCTGCCGTTGAAGCAGAGAGCTATGCTGGATATGCGTGAACTATTAGTTTTACTTCTCTCCCCTGCCGTTGAAGCAGAGAGCTATGCTGGATATGCGTGAAGTATTAGTTTTACTTCTCCCCTGCCGTTGAAGCAGAGAGCTATGCTGGATATGTATTGAAAGTGAAGTGTCGGTCTTCCTCCCCTGCCGTTGAAGCAGAGAGCTATGCTGGATATGCGTGAGCTATTAGTTTTACTTCTCCCCTACCGTTGAAGCAGAGAGCTATGCTAGCTATGCGTGAAGTATTAGTTTTTCTTCTCCCCTGCTGTTGAAGCAGAGAGCTATGTTGGATATGTATTGAAAGTGAAGTATGCATTGAAAGCCACACTATCTATCAACAAATATTGAATAAACCTAATAATTGGTAATACCTATAGCTTATGAACTCTTCGTTAATTTTACATACTCTTGCCCATCCCTGGTTTTTTTTAATTTGGAGATGGCAGCCCTCCATCCTTCAGCTCCGTGAAGGTGGAACACCAACCACTGGCCACTGGCATCCCGCTCCGTGAATGCCTCTGTGGCTACTGCCGCTCCGTGCAGTGTTTTGCTGCCTCCTCTTTATACATTTCCTCTAGACCTGATGGATCCACAATGTTTATCCCACGCCCCTTTGAAGTCCTTCACAGTTTTGGACTTCACCACTTCCTCCGGAAGGGCATTCCAGGCATCCACCACTCTCTCTGTGAAGAAATATTTCCTGACATTGGTTCCTCCCTGGAGCCTCAGCTCGTGACCTCTGGTTCTGCTGATTTTTTTCTGACGGAAAAGGTTTGTCATTGTCTTTGGATCATTAAAGTTTTTCAAGTATCTGAAGGTCTGAATCATATCACCCCTGCTCATCCTTTCCTCCAGGGTGTACATATTTAGATTCTTCAATCTCTCTTCGTATGACATCCGATGAAGACCCTCTACCTTTTAGGTCACTCTTCTCTGTACCGCTTCCATCTTGTCTCTGTCTCTTTGTAGATACGGTCTCCAGAACTGAACACAGTACTCTAGGCGAGGCCTCACCAAGGACCTGTATAAGGGGATAATCACTTCCCTTTTCTTACTCGATATTCCTCTCTCTATGCAGCCCAGCATTCTTCTGGCTTTTGCTATCGCCTTGTCGCATTGTTTCGCAGACTTCATATCATTAGACACTATAACCCCAAGGTCCCTCTCCTGCTCCGTGCACATCAGCCTTGCCCCCCCCCCATCGAATACAGTTCATTCGGATTTCCACTCCCCATATGCATGACTTTGCACTTCTTGGCATTGAATCTCAGCTGCCATATCTTCGACCACTCTTCCAGTTTCCTTAAATCCCGTCTCATTCTCTCCACTCCTTCCAGCGTGTCCACTCTGTTGCAGGTCTTAGGTCGTCCGCAAAAAGACAAATCTTACCTTCTATCCCGTCCGCAATGTCGCTCACAAAGATATTGAACAGGACCGGTCCCAACACTGATCCTTGTGGTACACCACTTAAAACCGCTCTCTCTTCAGAGAGAGTTCCATTTACCATCACACATTGACTTCTGCCCGTCAACCAGTTTGCAATCCAGGTCACCAACTCGGCACTCACTCCTAAGCTTCTCGTTTTATTCACCAGTCTCCTGTGTGGAACCGTATCAAAAGCTTTGCTGAAATCTAAGTAGATGACATCGAGCGCTCTTCCTTGATCCAATTCCTTGGTTACCCAGTCAAAAAAGTCAATCAGATTTGTCTGACAGGATCTTTCCCTGGTGAATCTGTAGATTCACCAGGGAAAGATCCTGTCCTCACATATCTATCTACAGGGACTGTAGATAGATATGTGAGGACTATTATCCTTCTTGTCCTTGGATAAATTGTTCTTGCCTGGAAGATAAACTGCAGAAAAAAGAGATGTTGCTCAGTACTGCCACGTTCCTTACGTTGACTGCTTCTTTGCATAATTTTACAGAACCTGTGTCTCCCTATCTGTTAATGCAAAACATTTCTTCTTGACGTCTTTTGAATCTAAACTATTGATTGTTTTATCCAGCTTTCAAATACCATGAGAGCCTTAAATATGACTCTCAATTTCAGTATCCTGATGTGGAGATTGATTTCTTGAGTAGACCAGGTCCCTTGAGAATAAATATCATTTAGATCTGCATCCCAGCCCTTAGGCAAAGCATCTGGTTATTACATGTTGAATCACCTTAAATCACCTTAAAGATGATTTGATTGCTTTGTCCACCACTATAGGTAGCACACAAGATTTGATGAGATCTGGTGAAGGTCCTGATTCAAATAAAATTTAAGGTGCTGCTACACTTGCCTCATGCATAACAATACTAGTGGTGTAACATAAACTGTGGCTGCCATGTCACCTAGCATTTGCATGAAGATTTTTGCTGTCATGTTGTACAACTTGAAAAAGCATAAATTATTTTTATCAAGCTATGCATTCTTTGGCAAGGAAGAAAACCTTTTCCTTGTTCGAAGTCTGATTGAGCCTCCATGAATTCTAGGCAATGTGTGGGATTAAGGGGAAATTTCTTCAGAATGACCCTCATAACTTTAGCATGTTTAGAACAAAGTGCATGTTGTTTTTTTGGATTAAGAATAAGATCGCTTCTCGGCCTTTTGGTTACGATCAAATGTAGTGTAGTATCTGCTTGATATTAACCCATTGTCTAAAGAAATAAACTCCAGGATATTGTTTTTTCTGAGATAGGCTGCCACCACTGGTATTTAGTGAATACTATTGGAACTGCTGCTAGACCAAAGAGAAGAACTCATTATTAAAAATGTTGATTTCCCAGAGCAAATTGAAGGACCTTCCTGTGACACATATGAATAGGGATGTGGAGATTAGCTTTTAGCCAGTTGCCTGTTTCTAAATGAGGAAAAATGGTTGCCAAGGAGTTAATTTTTAACTTTCCTTTCTTAAGTTGGGAATTTAACTCCCTGTAACAAATAGGATTATTGCAATCCATTAAAGAGAGATGAAATTCATTTTAAAAAAGTTTTTCAAAACTACCTGCCAAAACAACTATCCTACTGGTAATTTTAATCAAAGCAGAAGTGTTTGGAAAAAGTGTATACAGAGGACCAAGTGGCTGCTTTGCAGATGTCCTATACTGAGGTAGTACAAAGATGAGCTATTGATGTTGATGTTGGCCTGATCAGATGAGCTTTTATATTAGTCAGTAAATGCTTTCCAGAATATGTGTAGCAAAAAGTAATTCAGTCACATAGGCATGTAGATAAAGTTTGTTTTTGAATTGGTAACTCATGCTTCACTGGATTGAAAGAAACAAAAAGTTGCAAGGATTTTTTGAAAGGCTTACCTTTCCAACTAAAACAAAAAAGCCCTTCTACAATCTAGAGCAGTGCTTCTCAACCGATGTGTCGTGACACACGTGTGTTGCCAAACATCGGCAGGTGTGTCGCATCTCCCGGTGTTCCACTGCCCCGTTGTACTTTCCTTCTCCCTTCTTCCAGTTCCCACGGGTCAATTGGAAGCCTCCTTTCTTCCTACCTCCACTGCCCAATGGGAAGCCTCCTTCATTCTGCCTGCCCCCAAGCAGGCCAATCAGAAGCCTCCTCCCTTCTACCATCCAGTGGGAGTAGGAAGAAGGGAGGAAGCCTTTCATTGGCCGGGGAGGCAGGCATCACATAGCCTGGGGGTGGGGTGAGAGGAATGGCAGTGTCGAACCCCGACAAAGCAAGGCCTCCACGGGAGCCCATCCCCGTGGCGGTGAAGAGGAAAACCCGACCCTGACCAAGCAAGGCCTCCACGGGGAGTCCATCCCCATGGCGGCGAAGAGGAAAATCTGACCCCGACGAAGCAAGGCAACACGGGAAACCATCCCCGTGGCAGTGAAGAGGAAACCCGACCCCGACCAAGGCCACCACGGGAGCTCATCCCCGTGGTGGCGAAAAAAGAAGGCCCGCCGGCGTAAAGCCACGGCAGAACTGGAGCCCATCCCTGCAATGAAGGAAGAAGAAGTTTTTGGTGAGAGTTTGTGTGTGTGGGTGTGAATGAGTGCCTGGGTGAGAGCTTGTGTGTCTGTGTGTGAATGAGTGCCTGGGTGAGAGCTTGTGTCTGAGGGTGTGAATGGGTGCCTGGGTGAGAGCTTGTGTCTGAGGGTGTGAATGGGTGCCTGGGTGAGAGCTAGTGTTTATGGGTGTGAATGGGTGCCTAAGTGACTCTGTCGGTGTGAATGGATGCATGGGTGAGAGCTTGTGTCTGTGGGTGTGTGTGGGTACCTGGGTGAGAGCTTGTGTCTGTGGGTGTGAATGGGTGCCAGGGTGAGAGCTGGTGTGAATGAAAGCCTGGGTGAGAGCTGGTGTGAATGGGTGCTTGAGTGAGAGCTTGTGTGTGTGGTTGTGCTGTTGTTGGACCCTTCCATTCTTTGGAGTTTTAAGGTGCGATGCTGCAACCTTCCCAACACTCCCCCAATTGCAAGCCTAACAATAAAGGACCAATTTATCCCTGTTGGATTTCCAAAACAAAACCATCCAGTAGAACCAATAAATAGCTCAATATATTTCATACAACTCAGTCCAACTCAAAAAAACTCATTAACATGGAAGTTATATAATACCAACTCATATTAAAATAAACTTACCACATTAGGAATTACAAGATGCAATTCAGTTATTAACAAGGAAATATGATCTTCTGATTTGCTTCCTTCAGCAAACAAACCTTTTCGTCCAAAGGTGCTGAAAATAAAAATAAAATATAAATGTTTCATACTTGTATATTAAACCGGTTTGATTTGCATCTAATGTAGGAAGATCGGTATATAAAAACAATAAATAAATAAATAAATAAATAAATAAATAAATAAAGAGGTCCATATTCAGTAAGCCAGTGAGCAAAGTTATCGGGCTAAAGTTATTTGGATAACTTGTTCCTGATATACAGTGAGAGAGCAAATGTTGCTTACCTGTAACAGGTGTTCTCACAGGACAGCAGGATGTTAGTCCTCACATATGGGTGACATCATCAGGATGGAGCCCAATCACTGAAAACTTCTGTCAAAGTTTCCAGAACTTTGACTGGCCCCTACTGGGCATGCCCAGCATGGCACCAACCCTGTAGCCAGCAGGGGTCCCCCTTCAGTCTTATTTCATAGCTACAGGCAGTGCCGAAAAATAAAACAACAAAATGTTGCGAACCCAACACCATGGGGCGGCGGGCTGGTTTCGTGAGGACTAACATCCTGCTGTCCTGTGAGAACACCTGTTACAGGTAAGCAACATTTGCTTTCTCACAGGACAAGCAGGATGGTAGTCCTCACATATGGGTGAGTACCGAGCTGAGGATGTCCGAACATGCACCAAATGTACCCAATGGCGTGCAACAGGCACAACAACTGGGGTGGAATTTGGTAGAGGGCATCCTGAACCCCACCAGGCAGGTGGAAGGGTTTGGGTATGTCACGTTGGAAACAGGTTACGCAGGACAGACTGACCGAAGATGGAATCTTGTCTTCCGGCTTTGTCCAAGCAATAGTGGGCTGCAAAAGTGTGGAGAGAACTCCAAGTGGCAGCCCTGCAAATGTCAGGAAGCGGCACCGATCGTAAGTGTGCTACTGAAGTCGCCATGGCCCTCACAGAGTATGATTTAACACGGTCTTGAAAAGGAATGCCTGCTTGCTGATAGAAAAAAGATATGCAGTCCGCTAACCAGGAGGAGAGAGTCTGCTTACCCACAGGTTGCCCTAATTTGTTGGGATGGAAAGAGACAAATAACTGAGTGCTCTTCCTGTGGGCAAATGTACGGTCTAGGTAGAACGCTAGAGCCCGTTTACAGTCAAGGGTAAGCAGAGCCTGTTCCCCTGGATTGGAATGGGGCCTGGGAAAGAAGGTAGGTAGTATGATGGATTGATTCATGTGAAACTCCGAAACTACCTTAGGCAAAAATTTAGGGTGAGTGCAGAGTACCGCCCGGTCCTGCAGGAGTTTAGTTTAAGGCGGACAGGTAACTAGGGCCTGTAACTCACTAACCCTGCGAGCTGAAGTGATAGCCAGAAGGAAAATCACTTTCCATGTAACATATTTTAGGTCACAGGAGTGAAGAGGCTCGAATGGTGGTTTCATGAGCCGACCAAGAACCAGATTAAGGTCCCAAGAAGGGGCCGGAGGACGTTACGGTGGCTTGATATGGAGCAAGCCCTTTAAAAAGCGTGTTACGAGGGGTTGTACTGATATAGGAATATCCCCGACACCTTTATAGAAGGTGGCTACTGCACTGACATGCATTCTGATTGAAGAAGTATTTAAACCTGACTCAGACAAATGCCAGAGATAGTCCAAAAACCTTGGGATTGGACAGGAAAAGGGATCAAGGGACTGCGAAGTGCACCATGATGTGTACTTTTTCCATTTATAGGAGTAAGATTTTCTTGTGGAAGGCTTTCGCGAAGCAATCAGGACACGAGAAACCGAATCTGAAAGATTAAATGGTTGAAGGATTAACCTTTCAACATCCATGCCGTCAGGGACAAGGCCCGAAGATTGGGATGGCGTAGGGATCCTTCGTTTTGAGTGATCAGATGCGGGTCCATTCCCAAGGGAATGTGCCTGCGGATGGAAAGATCCTGGAGTATAGGAACCAAACTTGGCATGGCCAGTGAGCTGCTATCAGGATCATGGTACACTTGTCCTGACGTAGCTTCACGAGAGTCTTCGAAAGAAGAGGAAATGGAGGGAATGCATAGAGCAGACCGGTTGCCCATGAGAGGGAGAATGCATCTCTGGGCTGAGAGGGCTCGCTCCGAATGAGGGAGCAGTAGTTGTCGACTTTGTGGTTCTGAGGGGACGCAAAGAGGTCTGTCTGGGGGAATCCCCATTGGTGAAAGATTGAAGTCGCTACCGAGGGGATGAGAGACCACTCGTGTGGGTGGAAGACAAGACTCAGTTTGTCTGCCAAGACATTGTCCACTACCGGCAAGTAGGAATCCCTGAGGTACTTCGAGTGGGAGAGCGCTTCCGACCAAATTTGTGCAGCTTCCTGACACAGAAGGAAGGAGCCAGTGCCTCCCTGCTTGTTGATGTACCACATGGCCAGCTGGTTGTCCGTCTGAATCAGGATGACGTGATTTGATAGGTGATCCTGAAAAGCCCTGAGAGCATATCGCATTGCTCGAAGTTCTAGGAAGTTTATTTGCTGTTTGGCTTCCCCTGGAGACCAAAACCCTTGTGTCTGTAGATTGTCCACATGGGCTCCCCACCTGAGGTTGGAAGCGTCGGTGGTGAGAATGAGTTGAGGATCTGGCACTTGAAAGGGCAGTCCCTGGAGGAGATTGTTGTGATTTGTCCACCAGGCGAGAGACAGACGGAGTGAGTCGGTGATGTGGACAATGGTCGACAGAGGCTGAACAGCTTGAATCCATTGTGACCTCAGAGTCCAATGCATGAGCCTCATGGCCAGGTGGGCCATTGGTGTGACATGGACTGAGAACGCCATGTATCCTAAAAGGACGAGGAATTGGCGAGCTGTTGCTGAATGTTGAGACTGCAACTGGTGAGTGAGAGACACGAGGGTTAGCGCTCACTGTTGAGGTAGAAAAGCTTTTGCCTGCAAGGTGTCCACGTTTTCCCCAATGAACGACAAGGTTTGAGATGGGACTAAATAGGATTTTTTGTAATTGACGAGAAATCCTAGAGAAATTAGAGTGTGTAGGGTTAAATTGAGGGACGACCAAGCGGCTTGCTGGGTTGGAGCCCTGATTAACCAGTCGCACAGATAGGGGTAGACGTGAACACCTTCTTTCCTGAGAAAATCTGCGACAACCACAAGGCATTTGGTAAAGACTCGTGGTGCTGATGCTAGGCCGAACGGAAGCACACGGTATTGATAGTGCTTTGGGCCTACTAAAAACCTGAGGTATTTGCAATGAGCTGGAGCTATCGCAATGTGTGTGTATGCGTCCTGAAGGTCCAGAGAGCAGAGCCAGTCTCCTCTTTGCAGAAGAGGTAGAAGTGAGCCCAAGGCTACCATCTTGAACTTTTCTCGCTGTAGGTACTTGTTGAGAGCACCTAGGTCCAGAATTGGACGGACTTCTCCGGATTTTTTGGGGATCAGAAAGTACCGGGAATAGAACCTAGGCCTTGTTGCGAAAGAGGAATGGGTTCTATTGCTCTTAACTGGAGAAGAAGGGAAACCTCCTGCTCTAGAAGGACAGAATGATCGGATACTCTTCATGCTTGTAGAGGTGGTGAGTCCGGTGGAAGAGCAAGAAAGTTTAGGTGGTAACCCTTAGCAATGATTGCCAGCACCCATTGGTCGGTTGTGATTGATTGCCACATGCAGTGAAAGTGGCACAATCGACCTCCCACTGGTATGCTTGGCAGAGGAATCAGACTGCTGCTCTCCAATTGAAAGTCAAAAACCTGAAGCAGGCCCCGGCTGGGGAGCTGCTTGCGGCTTTTGCTTTTGGGTCTGGTGAGGCTGAGGTTTTTGAGAAAGTCTCACAGTTCGGGACCTTGCTGGTGGAGGATAATATTTCCTTGGACGGAAGAACGACTTCTTAGAGTCCTTCCTAAAGGGCTGCCTTGAGGGGAAGTCAGAAGGTATCGATGAGAGCTGTTTAAGGGTCTCATGATAGTCCTTTAATTCAGCCACTATTTGCTGGATCTGTTCACCGAACAGATTGTCTCCTACACATGGTAGGTCAGATAGCCTGTCTTGTACTTCTGGCCGAAAGTCAGAAGATTTGAGCCAGGCCCATCGTCTTGCCGAAATTGCAGCTGCAGACACTCTAGTAGAGGTGTCGAAGATATCGTAAGCTGTTCTTATCTCATGCTTTCCTGCCTCAAACCCCTTGTTGACAAGGTTTTGAAGCTGTTGTTGGAATTGGTCAGGCAGGGTTTCAGAGAAGTCCTGTATCTGCTTGAAAATGACCCTATTGTATTGGGTCATATACAGCTGGTAAGCAGCAATTCTGGAGATGAGCATGGCCCCTTGGAACACTCGTCAACCAATATTGTCTAGGAACTTGTGTTCCTTAACAGGAGGGATAGATGAGTGAGGCTTTATTCTTTTTGCTTTCTTTTGAGCCAATTCCACCACAACTGAGTGGTGGTCGAGCTGAGATTTTTGAAAGCCGAGGGCTGACTGTACTAAATAGGTAGTGTCAGCTTTTCTATGAACTGAGGCAATGGACCCTGGGTTTTCCCAGTTCTTTTTGAGGAGGTCAAGAAGAACTTGATGAACGGGAATAGAAGTGATCACTTTAGGTGCATCCAGGAATTGGAGGAGCTCCATCATCTGGTGCCTATCATCCTGCTCCATCTGAAGCTGAAAAGGGACCATCTCAGACATTTCCTTCACAAAAATAATGAAAGAGAGGTCCTCTGGAGGAGAACGCTTCCTACTTTCAGTAGGAGAGGGAGGTGAAGGTAAGTCATCGGTGTCTATGGAAGTATCATCACCCCAGGTGTCATAAGGATCAGCAGACTGACTTGTAGGACGAGAAGGGGGTTGGATACCCAAAGGCCTCGGCTGAGGCTCAGAGAAAATCGAAGGAATCGCCTGGGGCACCGTGGATGGTCTGGAAGGCATCGGTGCCGGTATCAAAGGCATCGATGGCGCCGATGTGCGTATCACTCCCGATGAATGAATCGGTGGCGAGGGACGAAATGGCATTGATGGCTGAGGCAATACTCCCGAAGGAGGAATGCGGAATGGTGTTTCTCCTCCCGATGAAGCTGTCATTGGGGAGTGTACCGGAGCCATCGGAGACCCGGGAATCACCGGTGAAAGGGCGGCCATGAGCGCCTCCATCTGGGATAGCAGCAGTGCCAGCGCTGCTGTCATCAGGTCAGTGGCTGGTTCCACTCTCGGTGCCGGTGTCGGAGGAACCTGGAGCCGTTGTTTCGCCTTGTCAATGGCCTCCTGGACCAGCCAATCCAATTCTCGGAGACCTAGAGCAAGCAGCCCCGGCTCCGTGACAGAAGAGGGAGGTGGAGGCACAGTCGGAGGGACCAGAATCGCGACTCCCAAACCCCGATCAGGTTGGTGGCCTCGATAAACCGGTCGCAGGAATGGTTGGTGCCATATCTGACGGGGCTTCTTCGATGGTGGCTCGGGCAGTGGAGAGGTCGATGATTTCGCTCCCTTGACGGTCCGAGACTTACAATGCCGATGGCGATGTTTCTCCCTACGATCCCCTTGATCTTGAGGGGGAGTAATGGGAGTTGATGGCCGTGAAGACGTCAATGGTGGACGGTCACCGGACGTAGGTCGATGCTGGTGCGACTTCGACGGTGCTGGTTCCGATGACATCGATGCGATGGACGGCGTCGGGGTGTGAGCAAGGAAGAGGAGTCCCATCTTCTCCATTCTGGCTTTGCGACCTTTTGGTGTCATGAGGGCACATTTGGTGCAAGTCAGGATATCATGCTCACGGCCTAAACACATTACACAGACTCCATGAGGGTCTGTGATAGACATGGTACGAGTACAGTCTGGGCACCAACGAAACCCCGACGCCATGGCCATAGAAAAAAATCGAGCTGTGGTAAGGTCGACGGTCAGTAGGCCACGAGGGCCAAACTTGACTGTAATCGACGAAAGACGGTAAAAAAACTTACCGGAGTACCGCGACCTGAGAAAAGTTAGAGGAGGGACCCCTGAGGGGCAATTTAAGTTTAATAAACTCCGTGAGGAAAATTCCTGTCAGGAATCTCTTCAGAGCTCCTAAACCATGAGGCTACTGCTGCACGGAAAAAAGAAGACTGAAGGGGGACCCCTGCTGGCTGCAGGGTTGGTGCCATGCTGGGCATGCCCAGTAGGGGCCAGTCAAAGTTCTGGAAACTTTGACAGAAGTTTTCCGTGATTGGGCTCCATCCTGATGATGTCACCCATATGTGAGGACTACCATCCTGCTTGTCCTGTGAGAAAAACATCTCACTGAATATATTCATCTAAGGTTATCTGGCTACATGTAGTCAAGTAACTTAAAAATATAATAGGCTATGTTTTAATTTAATAGGTTATGTCTTAAGTAATCCAGCCATATGCGGCCAGATAACTTGCTACTTAAACAGATAACTACAAATATATCCATTTATGTTCAAAACATTTTATTGAGTGATACACTTAATAGCAGTTCCATTGTAAAAATGGTACAGGAAACATATAAACTGAGACAACTTTAGGAAATACAGAAATCGAAAAAAAACCAAATCGGTAATCACTTCATTTTATAATACAGCAGACACGATCCATCCCTCTGAGGGGCTATAACCAATGTGTAATCTCTGAAACCCAAGGGACATGGTTCCTGTACCCCTACAGGCTTCACAGACCCCTTGCGCAGGACCAAATCCACTGCATTCCCTGCTCCATGAAGTTTCTCCCCCCCACCCCACACCCCTTCCCTCCCCCCGAGAGATCTACGTCAAAATCCCAATCGGTTATCCCGGTGAATAAATCTTAGCCATTAAGAATCAAGCTTCGGGTGTTTTGTGGAAGGGCCTGTAAATACGGATCCCAAGACTCAAAGAAGAAACGTCCATATTTCGGTGAGTGTCTGGATTACATAGTATCCATTAGTAGTAGTTGATGAAAATGGGTTCTCCACCCCCAGAATGAAGGGGGCTCCAGTTCCTGCCAGTGTAGCAGTATGACTTTTTTCCCCATCAAGCCAGCCTTTATTAAGAGGACCTGGTGGCCTGCAGCAGTCACTAAATGACAGGTGATACAGTGAAACAACCATAAGTAAGGGGATTTAGGGAGTTTCACGCCTATTAGAGATGACATATAACATACAAATTGTTGCCAGTACTTTTGAATCTTACGACAACTCACAGAAAACATGGGATAGATTTCCCACTAACCCCCGGCAGCGCACACAGGTTGCCGTGGAGGCAAGCCCGGCCTTATATGCAATATGGGGAGAAATATATGCCCGTTGCAAAACTTTGAGGTGCATTTCTCTAAAATACATGTTCATAGTGATTGGAATCACACTTCTTATACTGTATGAAAAAACGGTGGAGGTCATCATAAAGGCCCTGTCCCAGTTCCACCGCGAGGCGTTTGGAATCTGTAGGAAGACCCTTAACCAGCCTTCGATAATACATAGAAAGAGTGAGCACTTTAGTAAGAGTTAATTGGAAAAATTTTTCTAAGGCTGTAAACACTGCCAGGTGTTGGCCGGATACCCCCAGGGACTTGATATAATGAGTAATCTGCAAGTATGAGTCCCTGGTAATCCATAAAGCTCTTGTAACTCCGCAAAGGATAAAGGGGAACCTTCCGCGTCGAAAACATGACCCAAATAGTAAATGTCCTGCTTCCTCCAGGTCTGAAAACAAACATTATTAGAACCCGGGGAAAAGCAAAATTGCTTACTTTGTAATAGGTGTTATCCCAGGACAGCAGGATGTAGTCCTCACATATGGGTGACATCAGTAATGGAGCCCTATACGGAAAAACTTCTATCAAAGTTTCTATGAAACTTTTGACTGGCACCAGAGTGCCTACTGAGCATGCCCAGCATGCCATGATATTCCCTGCCACAGGGTTCTCCCTTCAGTCTGTTTTGTAGCAATTAGCGTTAGCCAAAAAATAAAATAATAAAACGTATCGTACCCAACTCCGCGGGGAGGCGGGGGGGTTTCGTGAGGACTACATCCTGGGATAACACCTATTACAAGGTAAGCAATTTTGCTTTATCCCAGGACAAGCAGGATGCTAGTCCTCACATATGGGTGATTAGCAAGCTAGAGGCTGAGTCATTTGGGATTGAGGCAACAGTGAGGTATTGTTGTTGAAATGAATCAGCCGAAGATCACAGCAGGTTGGATGTAGAAGGAGTTGGGATTACACTGGAAACAAGTTCTTTAAGACAGATTGTCCATAGGCTGAATCTTGTCTTCCGTCTTTGTCTAAACAATAGTGAGCTGCAAAGGTGTGAAGAGAACTCCATGTTGCTGCTTTACAAATGTCCAGAATAGGTACAGAGCGAAGGTGTGCTACTGAGGTTGACATTTCTCTGACTGAATGTGCTTTTACTCGCCCTTGAAGAGTAAGGCCTGCTTTCTCATAACAAAACTGTATGCAATCTGCTAGCCAGTTTGATAAAGTATGTTTTCCCACTGCTTTACCTGGTTTGTTTGGATCATAAGATACAAATAATTGACAGGATTTCCTTTGGACTGTAGTGCGGTTTAAGTAGAAGGATAGAGCCCGCTTACAGTCCAAGGTATGTAAGGCTCTTTCTCCCTGGTGAGAGTGAGGCCTTGGAAAGAAGGTTGGTAAAACTATAGATTGGTTCAGGTGGAATTCCGTGACTACCTTAGGAAGGAATTTGGTATGAGTACGGAGGACCACCCTGTCATGTAGGAACTTTGTAAAAGGTTCGTATGTGACAAGTGCTTGTAGTTCACTGACTCTTCTAGCTGATGTAATGGCTATGAGGAATACAGTTTTCCATGTAAGAAATTTAATGTCACAGGTGTCTATTGGTTCGAATGGGGAACGCATGAGCCTGGTTAATACTACGTTCAGGTCCCATTGTATGCTTGGGGAATGAACTGGAGGCTTAAGGTGAGTTAAACCTTTCATAAATTTACTGACGAGAGGCTGTGTAGAGATAGGTGTGTCTCCCAGCTTGTTATGGTAAGCTGAGATTGCACTTAAATGTACTCTTACAGATGAAGTCCAGAGACCAGAGTCTGAAAGATGGTATAGGTAATCTAGTAGTGAGGTAGTGGGGCAAGTGAAAGGATCTATATATTTCTGAGTGCACCACAAAGTAAACCGTTTCCATTTGTGGGAATAATTCTTTCTAGTGGAAGGTTTACGTGAAGCTATCAGCACTTGAGATATAGTAGTTGGAAGGTTGAGTGGTTGTAAGATCAAGCTTTCAACATCCATGCTGTCAGGGAGAGGGACTGAAGGTTGGGATGGCGCAACCAACCCTGATCCTGAGTTATGAGATTGGGAGCTACCCCCAGGCGAATTGGATCCCTGACTGAGAGGTCTAGCAGTGTGGGAAACCATACCTGCCGAGGCCAGTATGGGGCTATGAGTATCATGGTCCATTTGTCCTGTTGTAGCTTCATTAGAGTTTTGGTTATGAGTGGTATCGGTGGATACGCATATAACAGGCCTGAGTTCCAATGGCGAGCAAAGGCGTCCTTTGGTAGGTTGTTCTCCTGTTGTAACAGGGAGCAGTAACTGGTCACTTTGTAGTTCAGATGGGATGCAAAGAGATCTATTGTTGGTTGACCCCAGCGCTGGAAGATCTTGGTTGCTATCGTTGGATCCAAGGACCACTTGTGTGGTTGGAACTGACGACTGAGGCGATCTGCTATTATGTTGCGGATGCCTGCCAGGTAAGTGGCTCGTAGAGGAATTGAGTGTGCTAGTGCCCAGTCCCAAATCTGAGCTCCTTCTTGGCAAAGGAGGTGGGAACCCGTTCCCCCTTGCTTGTTGATGTACCACATGGCTACTGTGTTGTCCGTTTGAATCAGCACAGTCTTGTGTGAAAGGCAATCCTTGAACGCATGTAGCGCATAACGTATAGCTCGAAGCTCTAGGAAGTTTATTTGAAGAGGCTTCGGCTTTTGTCCACATCCCTTGGGTCTTGAGATGACCAATGTATGCTCCCCAGCCTAAGGTGGACGCATCTGTAGTTAATGTCACTTGTGGAACTGGTTGCTGGAAAGGCAGACCTTTGGGCAAATTGTTCATTGATGTCCACCAGAGGAGGGAGGAACGCAGTTCCTGCATTATCTGAATGTGAGTGGACAATGGTTGAATGGCTTGAATCCATTGAGATTTGAGTGTCCATTGCATTAGTCTCATGGTCAGTCTGGCCATAGGAGTGACGTAAACTGTGGAGGCAATGTGTCTGAGTAGGATGAGGCACTGATGAGCTGTAACTTGAGACTGATTTCGAGAGAGTGTGCCAGGAGAACGAGTGTTTGAGCACGGTCTCTTGGAAGAAAAGCTTTTGCCATGGTGATATTTAGATCTGCACCTATGAACTGTAACAGGTGAGATGGTGTGAATTGGGATTTCTGGTAGTTGATGAGAAATCCCAAGGAGTGAAGCAAGTTGACAGTGAGCTTGAGGGAGTTGAGAGCTCCTTCTTGTGTCTGACTCCTGATGAGCCAATCGTCCAGATAAGGGAATATATGCACCCTTTGTTTGTGAAGACGTGCCACCGCTACAGCCAGACACTTTGTGAACACTCGAGGTGCTGAGGCTAGGCCGAATGGGAGCACTCGGTATTGAAAGTGTTGTTCTTCGACCAGAAATTGCAAGTACTATCGATGAGGAGGAAAGATGGGAATGTGAGCGTAGGCATCTTGAAGATCCAGAGAGCAGAGCCAATCCCCTCTTTGAAGAAGAGGTAGCGTGGTGCCTAATGATACCATCCTGAATTTCTCTTTTTTTAGAAATTTGTTGAGATTTCTGAGATCTAGGATGGGATGGAGGCCTCCGGTTTTCTTTGGAATGAGGAAATACCGGGAGTAGAATCCTCTGCCCTGCTGAGGCCGGGGAACTGGTTCTATGGCCCTGGCTCTCAGAAGGGTGGATAATTCTGCTTTTAGGAGTTTGGAATGGTGGTTCACTGTCCAAGATGAGATAGGTGGAGTTTCTTCTGGTACAGTGAGAAAATCCAATCGGTAGCCGTGAGCTGTTATGGAAAGTACCCATTGGTCTGTGGTTATGGAGGTCCAGGTGTGATAGAAAAAGGTTACACGACCTCCTACCGGCAGGTGTGGGAGTGGGTTGGTGGGTTGGCTGCTGCTCTCTGATTTATTTCAAAACCTGAGGTTGAGGCAGTTTGAGGAGGAGGTTGAGGCCTTGCAGGCCTTTGCCTAGCCTGTGGACGCTGAGCTGGGCGAGATGGTCTTGCCCGGGTTGATGGGGGATAGTAGCGGCGTTGGCGGTAGTAAGGGCGCCTTATATCCCTTCTAGGAGGTCTTCTGACCGGGGGTTGAGTGTCCTGAGGCAGTAAGGAGAGTTGTTTGAGTGTCTCAGTGTGATCTTTAATAGTTGCAACCGCTTCTTTAACCTTGTCGCCAAACAGGTTATCACCCAAACAGGGAAGGTCAGCTAGCCTCTCCTGTACTTCTGGCCGGAGATCTGATGCCTTAAGATAGGCCCATCTACGTGCTGTTATTCCTGAAGCCGAGAGACGTGCTGCAGTTTCAAAACTGTCTTCGGTAGCCCTGACTTCATGTTTGCCTGCCTCTAGGCCTTTATGAACCAGCTGATGGAAGGGTTCCTGATATTGATCAGGAAGTGTAAGTACAAGGTCCTGGACTTGTTTCCAAAGATTTCTTTGGTACTGGTTCATAAACAGTTGGTAAGATGGAATCCGGGATACCAACATAGAGCCTTGGAAAACTTTACGGCCCAAGTTGTCCATGAACCTGTTGTCTTTTCCAGGTGGTGTAGAGGCATGAGACTTCAATCTTTTAGCCTTTTTATGGGCCGACTCCACTACCACTGATTGGTGATGTAGCTGGGTTTTTTGAAAACCAGGGATTGGTTGGACTAAATAGGTGGCGTCTGACCTCTTATTTACCGCTGCCAGTGAACCAGGATGTTCCCATATTCGGTACATGACCTCTTGTAACACCTCATGTACTGGCACAGCCAAAATTTCCTTGGGAGGATCTACGAATTGTAGGACTTCCAGTGTCTTTTGTCTGGAATCCACCTCTGCATGCAACTGGAAAGGAATGGTGTCCGCCATGTCCTTCACAAAGTTTCAGAAAAATAAATCTTCCGGAGGAGACTTTCTACGGTCCTCAGGAGGAGATGGTTCAGACAATATGTCTTCTTCAGAAGAGTACTCCGTGTCTGTATCTGTGCCTGTATCTTTTGGGGACCTCAGTGTAATTGGCTCCAGCGGTGTCCCTCCTGGCCTCAGAGGTAGTAAGGGGGACCGAGGCTGATGAGGCCTGGGAACTCCTGAGGGTCCTGGAACAGGTTCTTCATTGATATCTCTGGGTTTCCTCGAGATTGCATCGAGCAAAGTGTCCAGTTTATTCATCAGTGGTTGAAGAACCGTGAATTCTGAAGATGGCACTGATGGAGTCACCGGTGGAATCAGTGAAGGCATCGGGCACGGCATCGAGGGCATCGGCTACAGAATCGATGGCTGTACCAGCATCAATGGCGATGGATCCAAAGGCATCGGAGCTGGTGTCGATGGCTGGCATGGTACCGCATCGAGGAGAGCTTGTTGCACCTCTTGACGGATGTACTCGTCAAGTTCCGCCCGCATAGCTGATGGTATCAGAGCAGCTATGGGGGGAGGCGGCGATGGCGATACCGATACCTCCTCAGAGCTCTGAGGAGGTATGGTGCCCGGCACCGATGGCGGTGGGGATCGCCCTGGTATCGTAGGCCTCGAAGCCTCCGCACTCGTCCGAGCATTTTTAGCGGAGGAGGCCGCATCCTTCGATGGCTCAGCGGGCACCAGTTCGATGGCATGCTGGCGTCGATGCCGATGCTTCTCTTTATGTTTTTCGCTGCCGGAGGTGGATGCCTTTGACGATGGCGAGGGGGAGGGAGTAGAAGCGTCTCCTGCCTCACCTGGAAGTCGTCGTTTCAGTACAACTTGCCGTATCGATCCAGACGGCGATGACTGGGTTGACGTCGATGCCGATGGAAGCAATTGAATTTTGAAGAGGTGCTCCATCTTCTCCATCCGGAGCTGACGTCCCTTTGATGTCATCTCAGCGCATAAACTACAAGACTTGACGTTGTGTTTCTCGCCGAGGCAAAGAACACATTCTTGGTGTGGGTCCGTAATGGACATGTTTCTCGCACAATTCAGGCATTTTTTAAAACCCAAGGCCATTTCTGCCGGACAGCCGTCGATGGCAAGGGCCAGAAAAACGGTATGGAACCGAGAAAATCACGGGGAAAAAAACTTATCGCGGTGGAACGGAAGGGAGACCTTTGCGGTGGAAATTTTTTTCCGAACTTTTTCTAAAGTTTAATGTGTGGTGAAAATCACCACAGGACTCCAGATTAACCGTGAGGCTAACGGCTCCATGGAAAAAAGAAGACTGAAGGGAGACCCCTGTGGCAGGGAATATCATGGCATGCTGGGCATGCTCAGTAGGCACTCTGATGCCAGTCAAAAGTTTCATAGAAACTTTGATAGAAGTTTTTCTGTATAATGCTCCATTACTGATGTCACCCATATGTGAGGACTAGCATCCTTCTTGTCCTGGGATAAAATCTAAATTACCCTTTACTGGGAGTAAATAGGGACAAACACTTGAAATGCCCAAGAACTTAGTGAGCAGAGCCCAGGTTTTCTGCAGAGGCTGAAGAAGGGGGTGCATCCGGAGCAGGGGGGGAAGTTTCCCCCTCGGATACATCAAGACGTAACTTAATGCTACTGGGGAAATCAGATTGTATTCAGCTAGCAGATTAACAAAGGAGGACTTCTCCAAGATCCACCCCCTGATCAATCTAAGATTTGCCGCCATCCCATAAAATTGGAATACTGGGACCCCTATGCCTCCTTCCTTTACCCCATGGTAACTGGAGCCCTTTCAGCGGTATCCTTGCTTTTTTTTCCCTTCCAAATGAACCCTGCAGCAGTCCCTCGAGATGGGTCAGATCACGCGAATGTAACAAAAGCGGGTAATTTTGAAATAAATAAAGCCACTTGGGTAACAACACCATTTTGAACAAGTTGATCCGGCCACTGACTGAGAGCGGCAGATCTCGCCAGGTTGTCAAGCTGGCCTGAGTAGCTTGGAGCAAGGGGATCATATTAAGATTAGAGATATCCCGTACATTAGTTGAGAGATTAATTCCCAAGTATTTAATACAGCCCTTAGCCCACTGCAAAGGAAAAGGCTCTCCCCACTGTTCCTGAAGTACATCGGAGGACGCCAGCGCCTCTGACTTTTCCCAATTAATTCGCAGGCCAGAGAGCCTCTCATATATTTGGAAAAGAGCCAGAAGAGCCGTCAGTGATCGACGGGGTGATGTGAGAAAAAGCAGCACATCGTCCGCGAAGGCCGCATACTTAAAAATCGCTTTCCGCTCTTCCCATTGAAATTGAATCCCCGTATAGCACTAGTGGCTTGTATGGTAAGCAAGAGAGGCTCTAAAGTAAGTAAAAAAGAAGAGGGGAGAGCGGGCAACTCTGCCTAGTCCCTCTTTCCACCCGAAAAGGAAAAGTGAGCCCCCCATTAATTCGAATACACGCATCTGGGCTGTTATATAATAATTGAATGACTTGATAAAAAAGACCCCCAAACCCCATTAATTGTAAAATGTGGTTCATATAACCCCATTCCACCCTGTCGAAGGCCTTCTCCGCATCCAAGCTGACTACTAAGTAGGGATCTGCCACCCGGTTACACAGGTCCATTGCAATGGCTACTTGTCGGATATTTCGAAAAGCATACCTTTTTTTTTACAAAACCCACTTGATCGGGTTGGATCAGAGAAGGTAAAACATTGCTTAAGTGATCCGCCAAAACTTTAGCTAATATTTTATTGTCCACATTTAACAAGGAAATGGGTCGATATGATGCCGGCAATAATGGATCCTTCCCAGGCTTGGGAATAAGAACCACATGCGCCTGATTGCCCCCAACCAGAAAAGTACCCTGCTGGATTAATGAATTGTAAACTGACGGAAGAAGCTTAGATAGGGGATCCACCAGGCACTTATAAAATTTCGCACTATATCCATCGGGGCCCGGGGCTTTTAATTTAGTCCTAGTGTGTATCACCCGAGTAACTTCTTCTGCAAGTATGGGCTCATTCAAATAACAAGAGAACTCCAATGTCAGAGAGGGAACCTGAATCTTATTTCCAAAGGCCTCTCATTTGGAGGCATCCCAACCTTCTGTCTGATAGAGCTGGGAGTAGTATTCGTGAAACGCCTGCATTATACCTTCATGGGATGTAACCAGCTGTTGCTGCTTATTTTTAATAGCATGTATATGACTAGGTCCACGGGCCGATTTAATTAAGCGAGACATCCATTTACCAGACTTTTGACCATATTGGAATAATTTAAAATTTGTAATAAAGAAAGCTTTTCTTGGAGGGTTGATGGATCAACTCATTAATGGCGGTTTGTATAGTCAAATACCGTTCCCTGTGATGAGTGGAGTGACATTGCACCAAATCACGTTTAGCTCTCTGAAGTTGGGCACCCAAAGTAAAAAGCTGCTTATCTAACAATTTCTTTCGTTGGGGTACATACGAAAGAATTTCCCCCCTAAGCACTACCTTTGCTGTATTCCAGAACAACACCGGATTATCCAGGTGCTGACTATTCAATTCAGCAAAGGTTGCCCACTTATCTTTTAAAAATGCTTGGAAGAATTCATCCTCCGCCAGAAAGTATGGATATTTCCACTGAAAAACCTCTAGTCTCGGCAATGAATTGGAAAGTTCCAACCATATGGGAGTGTGATCCGAGATCACCACATCATCAATCCCCGCCCCAAGGATCTTGTAAAAGCTATGTGTGCTGACAAGAAAATAGTCAAGCCTGGCATGAGTGGCATGCACTCGCGATACATGAGTGAATTCCCGATCAAGAGGGTGTAAAGTGTGCCAGGCATCCGTAAGATGGAGTGTGGACTCCAGGAAATGTAAACCTTTGCTCGGCACCCCCTTAGATTTAGCTAATGAACAATCACAGGAGGGGTCCTTGACCACACTGAAATCTCCCCCCACTATCACCATCTCGTCCAAGTACGGGATAAGTAAGGCATGTATACCTTCAAAAAACGATGCTTGATACACATTTGGGGCATATATATTACAAAGGACAAGAGGTTTTTGATTATATTCTGCCACTAAGATCAAATATCTGCCTGCTGGATCTTTGAATTCCTTCACCACCTTAATCGTGAAGGATTTCCTTATCAGAATGGCCACTCCCGCCGACTTAGTACTGGCAGAGGCAAAATATCCTGAACCTACCCATTGCTGGCATAGCTTTCCATGTTCAAGATCAGAAAGATGAGTCTCCTGTAGGAAAGCAATGCCTGAAGACTTCTTATTAAGTGTCTGTAAAATCTTATATTGCTTAATCGAGGAATTTATTCCACCCACGTTCCAAGAAAAGAAGTAGGTGCTACGACTACTCACTAAAGCCACTGAACTCTACCATGAGAAACTTCATGCATACCATTATGTTAGTGAGTGGGTCTCCCAGCTGGACCCATCCCCCATGGTAACAAATCATGATAACACGTTCAGTACATTGAAAACAATCAAAGATTTTGACCCAAGATCTCTTCCCCCGTTTCCCCACCCCCCAATGAGTATCCCCCCTTGGCCCCCTCAATCCCTTCCTACCCCCCGCCCCCCCCCCCTATTCCACAGTAACTGCTCCCCTGCTCCTGTCACTAGGTAACAGGTGGGATGCGCTAGGAGACCAAGCTCGGGCCCCCCCCACTACCCTTCTACACTGTGATAGGAGCAGATAATGAAATATTGTAGGAAAATACAGTAACCAGCTATAAGAATGTTCAGTAGAGGGAACACTATAAATTAGAGAACCAACAGATAATAAAGCTAGTTCAAACAAATGTTCCCTCCAATAGGGATGTGAATCGGGCTTTGGACTATTGAAAATATCGTCAATATTTTCAAAATAGTTAGCAATCGGGGGCTCTCCGAAAACAATAGGAAAACCCCATGATATTGATCGTGGGGCTTCCCTTATAGTTTTGGGGGAGGGCGGGAAAAAACGGCACACAAAAATAACCCCTAAACCCACCCAACCCTTTAAAAGTAACCCCTTAGCTTCCCCCACCCTCCCGACCCCCCCAAAACCTTTTTACAGGTGCCTGTAAAAAGGTGGTCCAGTGGGGATCCCGGGAGCGATCTCCCACTATCTCCCGCTCCGGGCCGTCCTCCGGCTACCGGGCCGTCCTTTGCCCTTACCTTGTGACAGGGTATCCATGCCATTGGCCGGATCCTGTCACATGGTAGGAGCACTGGATGGCCGGCTAGCCTTTGCCCTCATATGTCACATAGTGAGGGTAAAGGTAGCGCCGGCGCCATTTTGCATACTGGCAATACAGCCCGAGTGCAGGAGGTCGCTCCCGGTCCCCCGCTGGACTTTTGGCAAGTCTTGTGGGGGTCAGGAGGCCCCCCCAAGCTGGCCAAAAGTCCCTGGGGGTCCAGCGGGGGTCCGGGAGCGATCTCCTGCACTCGTGCCGTCGGGTGCCAGGAACCAAAATGGCGCCAATAGCCTTGCCCTTACTATGTCACAGGGGCTACCGGTGCCATTGGTCAGCCCCTGTCACATGGTAGGAGCACAAGATGGCGCCGGCCATCCAGTGCTCCTACCATGTGACAGGATCCGGCCAATGGCACGGATACCCTGTCACAAGGTAAGGGCAAAGGACGGCCCGGAGCAGGAGATCGCGGGAGATCGCTCCCAGGATCCCTACTGGACCACCAGGTACCTGTAAAAAGGTTTTGGGGGGGGGGGGGGGTCGGGAGGGTGGGGGAAGCTAAGGGGTTACTTTTAAAGAGTCAGGGCGGGTTTTTTGTTTATTGGCTGGGCAGCCGATAAACAAAACGCGATTGGGCCCAATGGGAAAAAACCGACATGTGAATCTGAACCGGAATCCGAACCAATTCCGGTTCCGATTCACATCTCTACCCTCCAATATCCAACAGTCATTTTTCCTTTCCAAAAATAGGAGAGCCATTCATAACTCCTCTGCCCCTGATATTCCAGTCCTCTGGCCTCCAACCGATGATTTCTTCAATGTTGCTAATGTAGGCCCAATCCAGGATCCACCGAGAAAAATAGCACTTCCTGTCGGCTACGAAGAACCGCAGGAGCCAAGCAGGTAGCTCTCAGAGAACATTTATACGGAAACGTCCATGTAGTTCCAACCCAACTTTAACACACAGTAAAAAAAATGAAAAACTTGAACTGAAAGGTCCAGAAAAAGTCCGTAGTGTAGATGCCATTGGTAACCAACAATTGATCCTTGAATCCAGGCCAATGGCTTAAAGACAAACATAGGCATAAGAGCCATGATTCATCTCAAGTGGTAACATCGCCGGTAGCTGGTAGAGATTGGATATATTGTTGAGCGGCCTTGGCTTCAGTGAACCAACGGACCCCATCCGTGGTCTGGACTCACATTTTCACAGGATAAACTAGCACCGCTCGAATACCTCTGTCAAATAACTGGGTGGAATAGGGTGCCAGAGCCCTACGCTGTTGGGAGACAGTGGCCAAAAAATCTTGAAATATTAAAACAGGACGATTTTTATAGGTAGGTTTAGAACCCTGGCGGAGAGCTCGCAGGATCGCCACTTTATGTGAGTAGTTCAAAATCTTCACTATACCCACCCAGGGTTTCGCATCAACGGCCCGCTTAGGACCAAGTCGGTGGGCTCTTTCTACCCTGAGGGGATCCGACAGGTCCGTGAGGGACAACGCTTTAGGAAGCCAGCCCTCGAGAAACCCAGGGAGTGTGTGCTCTAGCAGGTTCTCCGGCAGTCCCACCAGCCTGATATTCGCTCTCCAGGATCTATTTTCCAGGTCATCGATCTTACTAGCCTGTTTATCCAAGGCGGCCTGTAAACCTGCAATTGTCGTCTGCGTCACCCGTAGGCCATCTTGATTGTCAGACACCCTCTCTTCCAGCTCGGTGAATCTGCTATCAATCGCTGCCATACCGGTGTTTAGCTCCTGCAGCTGATCTGATATCTTTTTTAATTCTGGTGTTATCGCGGCCAAGACTGCTGCCGTCAAGTCCGCTAGGGAGCCCTGCGGTGGAGAGCCCCCGTCTGGCATGGTTACCACGTCTTCCAGAGGGAGCTCTGGCTGCCTAGCCTTCTCACACTCCTTTTCCTTTTTTCTCCCACGGGCAGCCATCGGAAACCAATTTTGCAACTCCAGGCGTCTCCAAGTATTATCAGCCCCAGGGCGTGGGGGAGAGAGAGATGAGAAATAAGAAAAATAAAATGCAGAAAAAATCGACCTCAGAGAAAAAAAAGAGAAACCTCTCCCCCCTCAGTTCTCCGGTGCAGACCTTTTAGAAAAAATATGAATCTTCACCTGCATCCGCCATATTAGCCCTGCTCTGGCATGCCTGTGTCAGTGGTGCTCCTGTGACGTCCCGCTGGTTACTGGGCCTCTTCAATTCATAGAAATGGGCTTCGGAGGGTCCCCTCCTCCATTCACCCTCAGAGCGCCAGCCCTCCGCCGAAGGAGCCGTGATGTTCTATTGCCCTGGCAGGCCCCCGCTCACATGGTCGCCGCCATCTTGGCCACGGGCCACCTCACCGAGCACCATTTCCTGCCGGCCTCCCGACACCATCACTCGCGGCGCTCTCTGGGACCGCCAGCCAGTGCGCAAGCCCCTCAGAGCCCCTCCCACATCAAATCACTATGAAATCCCCGATGTGTTAGGGCTTTAACGGGGGAATTCGGAGGGTGAGTGGCGGAGCTCAGTCTCCCGACCTCCATATCGCTGACGTCATCACCAGAAGTCCTCACAAATATATGCATTTAAGTAGTACCGTAAAACCAAAAAAAGTGCTTAGTGGGCCTGTAGACCGATTCCCATCACCCCTCTCCAATATGTTGCCACAGGACCAAGCAATCCTCGCCTCATCAAACCTACCTCCACAGCTTAGGCTTCCAGTACTTTTCTTATAGAACAGTGCTAGAAATGCTGTGCACGATTAAGAGATACTTCCCCACCAACAGGGGTGTTTCAGGTCTGGGGGAAGGGGTGGGGGACAATATACAACCCCAGAAATATTTATTTTACATCTTTGCTGAGGTGAGGCCAGGAGGTGGGAATTGTGTTGCAGACTCTCTATGCATTTTTCTTTCTTTTTTTTCAGTGCTACTTAACCAGATATCTTTGAAGATATGTAGTTAAGCAGCAAGTTATACATCCACACAAGGCCAAATATCTTTAGACCTGCTCTAAAGTAGATCTAAAGTTATCCAGCTAACTTAGATGATTAGAATTGAAAACTGGCTAACCCTAGCTCAGGGGGTAACCAACCTTTCATGCACCAAGAGCATAAGAAAACGAAATGCACAATACCAAAGAGCCTCATGTAAAAAAAAAAAAAAAAAAAAAAAAAGAGGGGGGAGATAGGGTACCTCATCCAACAGCATTCCTCTCTCAGTCTGCCCACCCTGTCCATACCAGTTTTCTTTCAGTCCCATCATGTTCCCAGCAGATTCTGTCAATCCCAAAATCCTGACCCCAAACTGTCTCTCTCCCAATCTCATCCTGTTCTCACTAGTCTCTCTCAAACTCCATACAAATGTCTCTCAAACCCACTACCCTGTCCCATAAGTCTTTCAATCCTCCCACCTTTTCACCAGTCTTTTTTCTCCATTTCTCCATTTCCCACCAGTCCCTCTCTCAATTTCCCCACCCTTTCTTCCTATCTCTCTCTCTCAATCCCATCCTGTCCCCCCAATCTCTCCTTCAATCCCCTCATCTTGTGTCCACCAGTCTCACTGGTTTGTGGACTCTTGGCCCGAGGTGAGAGTTGTTATCACCTGTGGGGAGGAGCCCCACAGGTCCACACCATTGGGAGGCGAGGTCAGGGACAGCAGGAGTTCTGGGTGAGAATCTCTGAAGTGGTCCCGAGGAGTGGGGTAAGAGACACAGCAAGGAAGGACCTCCACAGTAAGCAGGCAGGCAGGAGATCAGTACCTGGGCTGAGACCTCCAAGGGGGGATGGCGCTAGGCAGACCTGAGGAGCAGGAAGCGCAAGACAGGACGTGCAGGAGGTATACTGAAGAGGCAATCTCGAGGAGTGTAGCAGCGTATCGAGGGAGGTACTGATGCGATGACGTAGGCTAACCCACAGAGCAGGGAAGCCGAGTCAAGTCTCCAGGTGATGGTGTAGCAAGCCCGAGGAGCGGGAAGTACCAGCAGTCACCAGTGGATGAACAAGGGTACTGCCCTGAGGAGCAGGGAAGCACAACAGTCTCTAGTGTCGAACATAGGCACTGTCCCGAGGAGCGGGGAAGCACTGACAGTCTTTGGTATAGAATGTAGGCACTGTCCTGAGGAGTGGGGAAGCACGGAGATAGAACTCCCAAGTGGTGAAGGCGATCCCAGAGGCAGCCCCGAGGAGCAGGGCGTCGGCGGAATAGGGTTTCTGGAAGGTGCAGGGCCAGCCTGAGAAACATACATAGAAACATAGAAATGACGGCAGAAGAAGACCAAACGGCCCATCCAGTCTGCCCAGCAAGCTTCACACATTTTTTTTTCTCTCATACTTATCATTTTCTCTTAACTCTTGGTTCTATTTCCCTTCCACCCCCACCATTAATGTAGAGAGCAGTGATGGAGCTGCATCCAAGTGAAATACCTAGCTTGATTAGTTAGGGGTAGTAGGGGTAGTAACCGCTGCAATAAGCAAGCTACACCCATGTTTATTCCCTTTACCCAGACTATGTCATACAGCCCCTATTGGTTGTTTTTCTTCTCTCCTGCCGTTGAAGCGGAGAGCCTTGCTGGTTATGCATTGAAAGTGAAGTATCAGGCCCTTTTGGTTTAGGGTAGTAACCGCCGTAACAAGCCAGCTACTCCCTGCTTTGTGAGTGCGAATCCTTTTTTTTTTTTCTTCTCCCCTGCAGTTGAAGCTATTCTGGATATGCGTGAAGCCTCAGCTTTTCTTATTCCCCTGCTGTTGAAGCAGAGAGCTATGCTGGAAATGCTTGATGTATCAGCCTCTCCCATGCCATGAAGCAGAGAGCCATGCTGGATATGCATCGAAAGCGAAGTATCAGGCACATTTGGTTTGGGGTAGTAACCGCCGTAATAAGCCAGCTACTCCCCGCTTTGTGAGTGCGAACCCTCTTTACTTCTCCCCTGCCGTTGAAGCAGAGAACTATGCTGTATATGCTTGGAAAGTGAAGTATTAGGCTTATTTGGTTTGGGGTAGTAACCGCCGTAACAAGCCAGCTACTCCCCTCTTTGTGATAGCAAATCCTTTTTTCCACATTTCCTCTTGCCGTTGAAGCTTAGAGCGATGTTGGAGTCACAGTAAGCATCTGTATGTTTATTTAATAAGGGTATTGTCTCCGGGCAGTAGCCATCTTTCTGGTGAGCCACCCACTCTACATTGGTGGTCTCTTGACTTTATGGATCCACAGTGTTTATCCCACGCCCCTTTGAAGTCCCTCACAGTTCTGGTCTTCACCACTTCCTCCGGAAGGGCATTCCAGGCATCCACCACCCTCTCCGTGAAGAAATACTTCCTGACATTGGTTCTGAATCTTCCTCCCTGGAGCTTCAAATCGTGACCCCTGGTTCTGCTGATTTTCTTCCTACGGAAAAGGTTTGTCGTTGTCTTTGGATCATTAAAACCTTTCAGTATCTGAAAGTCTGTATCATATCACCTCTGCTCCTCCTCTCCTCCAGGGTGTACATATTTAGATTCTTCAATCTCTCCTCGTACGTCATCCGATGAAGATCCTCCACCTTCCTGGTCACCCTTCTCTGTACCGCTTCCATCTTGTCTTTGTCTTTTTGAAGATACGGTCTCCAGAACTGAACACAGTACTCCAGGTGAGGCCTCACCAAGGACCTGTACAGGGGAATAATCTCTTCCCTTTTCTTACTCGATATTCCTCTCTCTATGCAGCCCAGCATTCTTCTGGCTTTTGCTATCGCCTTGTCGCATTGTTTCGCAGACTTCATATCATTAGATACTATCACCCCAAGGTCCCTCTCCTGCTCCGTGCACATCAGCCTTCCCCCCCCCATCGAATACATTTCATTCGGATTTCCACTCCCCATATGCATGACTTTGCATTTCTTTGCATTGAATCTCAGCTGCCATGTCTTCGACCACTCTTCCAGTTTCCTTAGATCCCGTCTCATTCTCTCCACTCCTTCCGGCGTGTCCACTCTGTTGCAGATCTTAGTGTCATCCGCAAAAAGACAAACCTTACCTTCAATCCCGTCCGCAATGTCGCTCACAAAGATATTGAACAGGACCGGTCCCAACACCGATCTTTGCGGTACACCACTTATAACCGCTCTCTCCTCAGAGAAGGTTCCATTTACCATCACACATTGTCTTCTGTCCGTCAACCAATTTGCAATCCAGGTCACCACATCGGCACTCACTCCCAAGCTTCTCGTTTTATTCACCAGTCTCCTGTGCGGAACCGTATCAAAAGCTTTGCTGAAATCCAAGTATATGATATCGAGTGCTCTTCCTTGATCCAATTCCTTGGTTACCCAGTCAAAAAAGTCAATCAGATTTGTCTGACAGGATCTTCCCCTGGTGAATCCATGTTGCCTCTGGTCCATCGATTCTCCGGACTGTAGATTGTTCACTATTCTCTCTTTCAGCAGTGACTCCATTACTTTTCCCACCACCGAAGTGAGGCTAACTGGTCTGTAGTTTCCAGCCTCCTCCCTGTTGCCACTCTTGTGAAGCGGGACCACCACCGCTCTTCTCCAATCACTCGGCACCACTCCCGTTTCTAGGGATCTATTGAACAGGTCACACAGTGGAGCCGCCAGAACATCTCTGAGCTTCCTCAATATCCTTGGATGAATACCATCAGGCCCCATGGCTTTGTCCACTTTCAGGTTCTTTAGCTCTTCCCACACATTTTCTACTGTGAAAGGATTTTCATCTATTCCACTTCCCTCCAGTTTCTTGTTGTGTAGAGATGGTCCTTCTCCAGGGTCTTCTTTAGTGAACACAGAGCTGAAGTATTCGTTTAATATTTCTGCCATTTCTTCGTCACTCTCCACACATTGATCATTACCACCTTTCAATTTTGCTATACCACTTTGGACCTTTCTCTTTTCGCTGATGTATCTGAAAAATGTTTTGTCACCATTTTTTATCTCCTTGGCAATCCTCTCTTCCGCTTGACTTTTTGCCAACTTGATTAATTTCTTTGTCTCCCTCAGTTGATTCAAATATGCTTCTTTGTGCTCCTCCCTTTGGGATCTTTTATATATCTTGAATGCTGTTCTTTTAGCTTTAATTTTGTCAGCCACCTCCTTTGAGAACCAGATAGGTTTCAGTTTCCTTTTGCTTTTCTTTACATTTCTAACATATAGAGCAGTTGCCTTGGTGATTGCTCCTTTTAGATTGGTCCACTGCTGATCCACATCTCTCTCGTTCTCCCATCCTTTTAGTTCTTCCTCCAGGTACTTACCCATTTCCTCAAAGTCTGTGTTTTTGAACTGTAAAACTCGGGTCTTTGTGGTTCTTTTCCCTATTCTTTTATTGATATTAAACCATACCGTTTGATGGTCACTGCTGCTGAGGTGGGCTCCCACCAGGACATCTGAGACATTATCTGCATTAGTGAGCACTAAGTCGAGTATAGCTCCTTCTCTCGTGGGTTCCAACACCATTTGTTTGAACAAAGATACTTGCATGGCATCCACTATCGCTCTACTATTTTTAGTTTCTGCAGATGGGATTTTCCAGTCTACATCTGGCAGAAGCGGGGTAAGCCAGGAGATCAGCACTTGCAGGCCCCCGAGGAGCAGGTACCAGCCAGGGTCCAGAGTCCAAGTAGGGTCCAGTAACATCATCACAGATCCAATGGAGACAGGAGCTCGTAGAGTAGTGATGGAACTTGTTGCCAAGTCGGCTAGCTGGGGGCAAAGGTGGAGCTTAAGAACCCAGATCCCATGACATCATCAATGAGAGATGCCCCCGAGGTTCCCGCCGTAGCAGCTTAAAAAGAGGGCCCGGTGGTGCACGCACGTGCCTAGGAAGGCCCGGAGTCAGCGTGGGTGGTGGAGGCATCATGACCGCCACAAGAAATGATGGGGTATGCAGCAGCAGAAGCTAGTTGCCGCCACCGCGAGCAGGCCCGGAGAGGGAAGCAGGACGGTGCAGTACGTAAGTATACGTGGTCGCAGCCATCTGCGACCGATGGTCATAACAGTATCCCCCGCTTAAGGCCCCCCCCCCCCCCCCCGGGGGTTTGGGTTTGCGCGGATGCTTGGCATGGAACTGCCGAATGAGATCCTTGTCCAGGATATTGGCGGCAGGTTACCAGCTGTTCTCCTCAGGCCCAAAGCCCTCCCATGAAAGGTGATATTCCCATTTTATTCCACGTTTTCAGATGTCCAGGACATTTCGGACTTGATATGTGATGTCTGCTTCCAAGGACAGCGGTTGAAGGTCCGGCGGTTTTTTAAAAAATCCGGAGAGAACCAGAGGCTTTAATAGAGAAACGCAGAAAGCATTGTGAATCTTGAGCTGGAGTCGATAAATAACTGGGCCCACATGGCGGAGCACAGAAAAGGGGCCAATATACCTGGGAGCGAAGCGAGCTGATGGCAGCTTGAGTTGGATAAACCTGGAACTGAACCATAATTTATCCCCAGGTTGGAACTGGGGTGCTTCACGGTGATGCGCATCAAAGGACTTCCTTGATCTCTGAGCAGCCTGCTTGAGCAGCTGTTGGGTATTGTGCCAAATTGGTGCAAATCTTGAGCACTTGCCAGTGCTGCTGGTTAGGCTACGGACAGCGGGAGTGGGAAAGGTGGCAAAGGCTGGTGTCCATAGACCACCTGGAAAGGAAAAGAGCCAGTGGAAGCAGACTGATGGGAGTTTAGTGTGAACTCCGCCCAATCATTCTGCCGCAGGTTCATGTTGGCTCGCAAGAATTTGCTTTAAGGTTTTATTAGTCCTCTCCGTTTGTCCATTGGCTTGAGAATGGTAAGCTGAGGTGAAATCTAATGAGATATTGAATTTTTTGCAGAGAGTTCCAAAAGCGTGCAGTGAATTGAACTCCGAGAGAATATGCTTGGGGAGAACTTGGAGCCGGAACACATGCTGGAAGAACAGTTTAGCAAGCTGAGGCGCAGAAGGAAGGCTGCGTAGAGCCAAGATGTGGGCCATTTTAGAGAAAAGGTAGACAGTGACCTATATGTTGTTGTTACTATTGGAGACAAGCAAATCCACTATAAAGTCCATTGTGATATGGGTCCAGGGCTCGCTCAGAATGGGGAGTGGTTGCAAGAGTCCCCAGGGCCTTCCTGCTGGAGGCTTATGATGGGTGCACGTAGGGCAGGACTCTACGTAAGCTTGTGTATCCTTTTGTATAGTAGGCCACCAATAGTACCGCTGAAGTGTGGAAAGCGTTCTGGACTGGCCCAGATGTCCTGAGTTCAAAGAGTCATGAGCCCATCGAAGTACCTTCCATCATAGCTGGCAAGGGACCACCATCTTCCCCGGTGGTACTGGAAAGGTGGCGGACAGAATGACCTTGGCAGAGTCTATTATGTGCTGCGGGGTATCGGGTACATCCTCTGTGATGATGGATCTGGAGAGAGCATCGGCGCGACCATTCTTATTGGCTGGGCGATAACACAGTATGAAATTGAATCGGGTAAAGAAGACGGCCCAACGGGCCTGGCGATGGTTTAATCGCTGAGCATGATGTAAATACTCGAGATTTTTATGATCCGTGTATACGGTGATCTGGTGTTGGGCTCCCTCAAGCCAGGGTTGCCGTTCCTCAAGGCCAGCTTGATGGCCAGCAATTCTTTATCCCCAATGATGTAATTACGTTCTGCCGGAGAGAAGCACTGGGAAAAAAATGAGCAAGGGTGTAGTGTATGAGTAGTGGAGTATTGGCTCAGCCCGGCTCCTACTCAACAAATAATTGAGTGGATTTCCTGTGGGCTGACGTGTGCTCCAGATAAAAGGCTAGGGCACATTTGCAGTCCAGGGAATGTAGAGCCTGTTCTCCTGGGCTTGAATGGGGCCTTGGAAAGAAAGTAGGTAAGATGATGGATTGATTAAGAAGAAATTCTGACACTAGCTTTAGTAAAAACGTAGGGTGTGTAAGGAGGACCACTCTGTTATGTAGAATTTTAGTGTAAGGCAGGTAGGTGACTAATGCCTGTAACTCACTAACTCTGCGAGCGGTCGTTATTGCGAGAAGAAAAATTACTTTCTAGGTGAGATATCGGAGATCGCAGGAGTGGAGAGGCTCAAACGGAGTTTTCATGAGCCGCCCTACGACCACGTTAAGGTCCCAAGTGGGGGTCGGAAGGTGCAATGGAGTTTTCAAGTGGAGCAAAACTCTCATGAAGCATGTGACTAAGGGCTGTGTTGAAATAGAGACATCTCCTACTCCGTTGTGGAAAGCGGCTACCACACTGACATACACTCTTACAGAGGACGTTTTCAGGCCTGATTCTGACAGATGCCAGAGATAGTCCAGAAACTTCACAGTGGAACAAGTGAAGGGGTATGTGGACATGGACGTGCATCAGACCATAAATCTTTTCCACTTAGAACGATAAGAGGGTCATTAAGCCCTTGTCATTCGTAACTTCACAAAAGTCTACAATATGAGTAGAAGTGGAGGGTACGCGTAGAGGAGACCTCTGGTCCACGAGAGGGCAAAAGCGTCCCTCGGCTGTGAGTGGCGGCTGCGAGTGAGGAAGCAGAAGTTCTCTACTTTATGGTTGTGGATGGATGCAAAGAGGTCTATTTGTGGAAACCCCCAACGTTGGAAGATTGTGTCTGTTACTGTGGGGTTGAGAGGCCATTCGTGCAGATGAAAGAGTCAACTCATCTTCTCCCCTAGAACATTGTCCACGCCCGCCAAGTAGGTTGCTTGAGGTACATCGAGTGGGAAAGAGCCCTCACCCATATCTGTGCAGCTTCCTGATACAGAAGGTAGGAGCCCGTTCTCCATTGCTTGTTGATGTACCACATCACCACCTGGTTGTCGGTCTGAATTAGGATGGCCTTGTTTGAGAGGCAATCCTGAAAGACTCTGAGGGCATATCTGATCCCCCGAAGCTCCAGGAAATTTATCTCATGTCTGGCTTCCTCTGGAGACCAGGTTCCCTGAGCCTGGAGGCCGTCGATATGAGCACCCCAATCTAGGTTGGAGGCGTCCGTTGTCAGAATAATTTGAGGTTCTGGAATTTGAAAGGGAAGACCTTGAAGAAGATTGAAGAGCCACATCCACCAGGCCAGCGACATGCAGAGCAGCTTGGTAACGTGGCCAATGCAGGACACTGAATGATAAGCCTCAACCCACTGGGACTTCAGAGTCCATTGCATGACTCTCATAGCGAGGCATGCCATTGGAGTGACATGTACAGAGGATGCCATGTGACCCAGCAAAATAAGGAAATGATGAGCTGTTGTGTAATCTCAATCCTGGAGGCATTGCAATAGGGACATGAGAGTATGAGCTCGATCCTGAGGGAAGAATGCTTTTGCCTGCACGGTGTCCAGGTCGGCTCCTATGAAGGATACAGTTTGAGATGGAACTAGGCTGGACTTGGGATAGTTGATCAGAAACCCGAGAGACAGCAATGTATGGAGAGTTAGATGTAAGGAGTGTAGTGCTTTCTTTTGAGTTGGAGCTCTTATCAGCCAATCGTCGAGATAAGGGTAGACATGGACGCCCTGACACCTCAGGTAGGCCGCGACCACTAGAAAGCACTTGGTAAAGACTCGAGGTGCAGATGCTAGGCCGAAGGGCAGTACCCGGTACTGGAAGTGCCGGGGGCCGACTAGGAATTGAAGGAATTTGCGGTGAGATGGAGTGATCGAGATGTGTGTGTACACGTCCTGAAGATCCAGAGAGCAAAGCCAATCTCCTCTTTGCAGAAGAGGAAGTAGAGTGCCCAAGGTTACCATTCTGAAATTTTCCTTCAGTAGATACTTGTTTAAGGCACGGAGGTCCAGGATTGGACGGATTCCTCCCGACTTTTTTGGAATGAGGAAACACTGGGAATAGAACTCCTGCCCCTCCTGGGAGAGGGGCACCGGTTCTATTGCTAAGGATTTCAGGAGGGTGGAAGCCTCCTCCTCCAGAAGAGAGGAGTGGTCGGATGATCCCCAATTCGGCCGAGGTGGGGAGTCTGCTGGTACAGACAGGAAGTTGAGGTGGTAACCTTGAGTCAGTACAGCAAGTACCCACTGATCTGAAGTGATCGTGTGCCATAGGTTGATGAAGTGGCACAACCGACCGCCGACGGGTACAGATGGTGGAGGAGGTTGGCTTATGCTCTCCAGCGAGGAGTCAAAATCCAGCAGCTGGACCCGGTGGAGGAGCTGGCTGAGTTTTCTGAGGCCTGGATTGTCTGCCCTGACCCTTCTGGTAAGGACTGGAGGGGTGACCTCGAGTAGCAGGAGGATAATATCTCCGTGGCTTCAAGGACGGCCGCTTAGTCTCTCTTCGGAATGTCCTTTTAGAGGTGGATGGAAAATCAGAAGGTACCAATGAAAGCTGGCGTAGCATTTCATAGTGGTCTTTGAGCTGTACTACAGTCTTTTGGATTTTGTCCCCGTAGAGATTATCTCAAGTGCAAGTCAGGTCAGCCAACCGATCCTGTACCTCTGGTCTTAAGTCAGAGGACTTCAACCAGGCCCATCTTCGTGCACTAATCCTCGCTGCAGACACCCTAGAAGCAGAGTCAAAAATGTCATAGGCAGCGCGGACCTCATGCTTGCAGCATCTAGACCCTTCTAAGCCAGGGTATTGAGTTGATCCTGAAGCTGGTCAGGTAAAGTCTCAGAAAATTCCTGGATCTTTTTATGTAGTTCTCTGTTGTACTGGGTCATGTATAACTGGTAGGAGGCAATGCGAGAAATAAGCATTGAGCCATGGAAGACACGGCAGCCAAATGCATCCAGGGACCTCTGTTCTTTCACTGGAGGTATGGAAGAATGAGGCTTGGAATGTCGTGCCTTTTTCTGGGCAGATTCTACAACCACAGAATGGTGATCCAGCTGTGGTTTTTGGAAACCAGGGGCGGTCTGTACCAGGTAGGTGGCATCTGTTTTTCGATTTACAGATCCTGGATGCTCCCAATTCTTCTTCAACAAGTCCAGGAGGACTTCATGAATGGTATGGACATGATTTCCTTGGGTGCATCTACGAATTGGAGCATTTCCAGCATTTTGTGTCTGGAGTCCTCTTCTATCTGAAGTTGGAATGGTATAGCTTCAGACCATTTCCTTTATAAATTAATAAAGGACTGGTCCTCTAGAGGAGAACGTCTTCTCTCTTCAGGGGGAAATGGCTCTGAAGTGTAGATCATCAGAATCCTGTGAAGAATCATCGGTCCAAGGATCGTAAGGCTGATCACCTGCTCCCACAGGATCTCCAAAGGGAAGTAATGGTGCTATTCCTGAAGGATCAGGTCTAGGCACCGATGGCATTGGAGGATGGCACCGACAGCATCGATGGAGGCACTGATTGAGCACAATGCGGTATCGATGGTACCGGTGACATCGATGGGCGACTCAGTGGCAAGATCCCAGATAGTCCAGGCATAGGTTCCGGGCTCATTGCTTCCTCATTGTCCGATGACAAAGGAATCGGTGTGGAAGGCGTTGGACATACCGGTATCCTCGGTTCCACCAGTGGAAGGGCACCGATCAACGCATCCAGCCTGCCGAGCAGCGATGCGAGCGCCATGGTAATTGGGTCAGCGACTGGAGCTGGCATCGGTGCCGGCGTCAATGGAGGCTGGAAACCCTGCAGTTCCGGAATAGGAGGCAGCACTGGCATAGCCGGAGGGTCCACTGGTGAACGAGGAGTCGTGGCTCCCTGCACCAATGAAGGTGGGGAACGCCTCGGTGACCCAGTCTCAGAGGAGGATGGGGCCTTCTCTGGACGGGATTTCTGTGTCGGTGGCTCTGTCGATGCCAATGCCTAGGGCTTGCCTGGATCATCGGTCTGAACCTTCCGATGAAGGTGTCGACGCTTTTCACAATGTTCTCCTCAGTCCTTCTCCGGAGCTGAAGAGGAAGAAGTCGATGCCTTCAGAGAGGTTGGTGCCGGGTGGACAGCACCGTTGTCCCGCTGCTGGCGAGAGGTTGATGGCACCGGCTCAGACGATGCTGAAGCACTTGATGGAGTCGGTGGCTTTGCCTGAAAAAGAAACTCCATCTTCTCTGAGCCGGCCTTACAGCCCTTCGGTGTCATTTGGGCACATTTGGTGCAAGTTAAGATGTCGTGGTCCGACCCCAAACACAACACACAGACCCTATGCAGGTCTGTGATGGACATTGTCCGAGGACAATCAGGGCACCGATGAAAACCTGACGCCATGGCTTCGACAAAAATTTAGCCACGGTGCGGTCGATGGCTGGTAGGCCCCGAAGGGAAAACTCGACGGGAATCGACCGCAAATGAGGATAAAGCTTTACCTTATGAACTCAAACTACAGAATTGATAGGGGGACTCCTATGGCGTAGAAGTTTTTGAAATTTTAGAAATAAGTTCCGTGAGGAAAATTCCTGCTAGGAATCCCTAGAGTTCCTTAACCCGCGTGGCTACCTGCTGCGCGGAAAAAAAAGAGACTGAAGGGGGACCCCTGCTGGATGCAAGGTTAGTGCCATGCTGGGCATGCCCAGTAGGTGCCAGTTAAAGTTCTAGAAACTTTGACAAAAGTGTTCCGTGATTGGGCTCCATCCTGATGATGTCACCCATATGTGAAGAATACCATCCTGCTTGTCCTGTGAGAAACATTCTAACTCTCCCATCTTATTTTTAGACTTCTGACATTTGCATACAAACATTTCAAACTTTTTTTTTGTTTGCACTTATGACCTTACTAGCAATTGACAGGCAGGCCTAGATTTTCAAATAGGCATACTAGGCCTGTGCCTAGCAAGGCAAAAGTCTAGAGGGGAGGCAGCAGGCCAGCTGAAGATTTGCTGCCTCCCAGCTGTGCTGAATCTCACTCATCAGAGAACAGCCCTTGCTTCCTTATCCAGCCCCCTCCCCTCCCAGTACAGAGAAGGGGACAGGGCAAAGAAAATATGCTTTGTTCCCTATTCCAGCCCCTCCCTTCTTGGTCTATACAAGGAACATAAGGAGAGAGTTGAGGCCAGAGCACACAGCATGGAGCAAAGAAAAGCCACTCTACCCTCTAATCCTGCCCCTCTCCTCCAGTTATTTAGGGATATGAGGGGAGGAAGTGATCCTGGAGCAAATAGAACACAGCACAGAAGGCTGTGCCTTAGAACCTCTGCACTCTAGTTCCATCTCCGGGTGGGTGGAGGTGGGGGCCATCAGCACCAACAGTGCCTAAGGGTGGCAAAAATCCTAAATCCATCATTGTTGACAGGGATCAAGATTGTTGCAATCTGTTAACTCAGTCTGCTCTTTAATTAAAGGCACCTGGACTACTTTTGTCTTTATTGGAACGTGTAATTGGAAATTATAATTTCCCTGTTTTGTTAATATCCTTCAAAGATACCTTCCTCTGAACTATCTTCTCCTTAGTACAGGAAATCTTCTGCGACGGCTCCCCTGGCAGGTTGTCTTCCTGACACATAAGGGTTTTTTGTGAAAAATGTCCCTTCTCTTATTCTGTATAAATTAAAGAATGTGCCTCGGATGGTGGGAGTCAGGAAGCACATACACAAACACATAGGGAAATTAAGTCCAAAACGTTTAAATATTCAAACACATTTATCTAGGATCAAGAAGATTGTTTTTCCTACACTTTACAATTGATTTCTAGTGATTGTTTTTGCCTTCCATTGGATTATCATGAAGAGACAACTGTTAAGCAATTAGAGATTTGCAATCCATGGATCTTTCTCCTTCTTTCTATCTCATCAACTATCTAAGAAATGCTTACCTTTTAATCAATACATTTTCTAAATCCCTAATTTTATGCAATTATAAAACAAAATTGAAATCAAATTAGTACAAAAAATTAAATTTATGACTTGGAATTCCATTGACCCTTATTTAAATATATGTAAATAGTTGCAAAGTTCCTTTTCAAGAGCTTGTTACTGTATATGTTCACACAGTAAATAAATAAAAGGCACAAGTACATAAGCTAAGTAGCATCCTGTAAACAAATCCCTTTCATTTATGCAGCCTCTTCCATACACTGCAATTATGAATATCTCATAGTGATAGGTGAAAATAGAAGACTAAGTTCCTCTATTTCCCAACGTTATTAATTCAAAAACAATTTTTTGTTATTTAAATTACCCTCAAACTATGCTCTTAGGGGTGGGCAAGTCCGGTCCTCGAGGGCCTGCAAACCAGTCGGGTTTTCAGGATACCCCTAATGACTATGCATGAAATAGATTTGCATACAACTGAGGCAGTGTGTATGCAGGTCTCTCTCATGCATATTCATTAAGGATATCCTGAAAACCCGACTGGTTTGCAGCCCTCGAGGACCGGAATTGCCCACCCCTGCTCTTAGTGGTGCAACATTTGCACAATCATTTCGCCATTGTGTGCGGGATAGCATGTAGCGATCACTACTACCACACTTTATATAATCATTGGTCATTCAAATATTTTTCTTTGCCATTCGTGTCAATGCACCATTTTGTGGAAATAAAATCAAATATAGAAATTACTACATTTCTCTTCTTTTGATATGCTTCAAATATTGTTCTTCTGTATATCATATTTATAATATTGCATTATTAAAGATTTCAGCTACTTAGCTTCATCGTGAAGAAACACTTTGTCTTAGTGCCTTGAGGTATTTTTGACAAGCTGCCCGACATGGTCCATGTTTCGGTTAACACATTCCTCATGGGGCCATTTATGGAAGAAGAAATAGTCATGTAATTCGTCTATAAAATACAAAGAATTCTCACCAATCTGCACCAGCAAGGTACCAACGGTTGCATAAGTTCAGCGTCTTTTATCCCCATCCTCCAGTAATGTGTTTCTTCAACCGGAGAAGAGGCGCTTGGGCGCCATTTTTAAAGGGCTGTTGGCCAATGTAAGGACTCCATGTAAGGTGAATACCTTTGACTACAGAGAAACCACATACGTTGAATGATTAGTAATTTACAAAACAGAGTACCATTCAATAGCGGCATTAAGCCCCTCTGGGTGTACGCAATTTAAACGAAAAATCCAAAGCTGCTCATGTAAGTTTAATAATGTTTGTGGATCACTTCCGCCTACATGTCATTGAAATTTTTTCAATAACCCACCACTTCAAGTCCACAAAAGTATGAGATTTTCAACACAATGTGCACTATGGGTGCCTTCATTTTATTGTAGTTGAGACAACTACGGTGTTCAGTCACTCTTATTCGTATAGATCTTTTTGTTCTGCCCACATAATTAATTATTACATGGGCATATGATAAGATAAATAACATGCGTTGATGTACAAGTGGGTTGTCAATTATAGCATTATATATATTGCCTTTTTTTATCAGTCCAAGTGGGACAGCAATAGTTTGTTGCACATAGAACAATTTTGACATGGCCAATGGCCCAAACGATTGTGGAATTGTCTGAGGAACTTACGGGACATAAAAAGGAATGAGTTAGCATGTCCCTTAGATTTTCTACCTCGACTATAAGCAATAGGTCGGAATTCTCAGTGAATATTGGATGAATTTTTTAATATATGGCAATATTTACGAATCATGGCAGCAATCTCAGATGTTTTTGTGGAAAATCTCAATGTGCAAATTAATGAAGGATCCTGTGCTGTATCATCTTTCTCCAGAAGTAACCATATCCGTTGGGCATTAGATGCTCACTTTAAAGCTTTTTAATTGACTTAGAAGGATAACCTCTGTTTAATAAACGCATGGCCAACCCATGTACCAGAAAATCTTCTTTCATAGAACATAGACGACGCAGACGCAAAAATTGTCCAATAGGTAAATTGTCTTTAAGATGATATGGATGGAAACTGAAAAAATGTAATAAAACATTTTTGTCTGTTGTTTTTTTATATAGAGAAGTAGTGAAATGGTTTTCCAACAATTTTATAGAAATATCTAAAATATTGATTTCTTGATTATTAAATTGCATTGTAAAATGTAAATTTTGATCCAAAGAATTGATCCATGTTAGAAAGTCCGGTAAAGTAGATACTCCCCCATGCCACAGAAAAAATATATCATCAATTTAATGACACCAGTGTGTTAGATTTTGCATACATGGATCCACGATATATAGGAACTGCTCTTCAAAGTTGGCCTTTTACAGATTGGCAAGACTTGGGCCATGGTATGCTCCCATGGTCATGCCGTATATTTGCTGATAATATTCGTCTTTAAAAATGAAATAATTTTTCTGCAATGCGATTAGCAGCTATAGAAAGTAAAAAAGTGGTGGGAACCCGATGTGGGCGACATCTAGAATCCAATGCCTGTTGTAAGATTTGTAATGCTTGATCTTGTGGTATACTTGTATATAATGCCCTTATATCCAATGTAACCATGATCGTATCAGAAGCAGGTGTGATAGAAGTCAATTTGTTCAGCATCGCTTTTGTATTTTTGATATACGATTTCATCTCTGGAATCAAGGGTTTGCAACAAATTTGTCTATGAAAATCGATAACGGTTCCAATAATGATCCAATTGTACTAACAATGGGCCTGCTGGGAGAATGAATAGGATCTTTGTGAATTTTAGGAATCATATAAATAGTGGGAGCCCGATATGACTTATTGATCAAAAATTTTTTTTCTTTACTTGAAAGAAAACCAATTCAAACGCTTTTTTCTACAATATCTGTGATTTCTTGCATAAAGATGGACCAGGATCTTGTGGTAGAATCAAATAATTCTCAATATCCGAGATGTGATTCATGACAGTATTGATGTAAGTGGTTTTATCCTGTAGGACAATTGCTCCCCCTTTGTCTGCAGGTTTTATAATTAAAGATGTATTGTCCTTCAGAGATTTTAAAGCCTGATGTTGGAGGATTATCATGTTGTATCGTGGTACTTCAAATGTAAATTCAATTTCATTTAAATCATGTAACACTAAATCCATAAAGGTTTGAATGTGGAGGTCTATGGGCCCCAGGAGGATCCAAGAAGATTTGGGAAAAACCAATGATGATTAATCCAATGTTGGGGGCTGCTGATGTGAAAAAAATAAAGAGATCAGTAGTTTCCAAAAAAACTTATATAAGTCACGTCTCGATTGAAAAGGGTCATAAAAACATAAGAAATTGCCATGCTGGGTCAGACCAAGGGTCCATCAAACCCAGCATCCTGTTTCCAACAGAGGCCAAACCAGGCCACAAGAACCTGACAATTATCCAAACACCAAGAAGATCCCATGCTACTGATGCAATTAATAGCAGTGGCTATTCCCTAAGTAAACTTGATTAATAGCCGTTAATGGACTTCTCCTCCAAGAAACTTATCCAAACCTTTTTTTGAACCCAGCTTACACTAACTGCCACTAACCACATCCTCTGGCAACAAATTCCAGAGCTTTATTGTGCATTGAGTGAAAAAGAATTTTCTCTGATTTAGTCTTAATGTTGCTACTTGCTAACTTCATGGAATGCCCCCTAGTACTTCTATTATTCGAAGTGTAAATAATAGAAATAGAAACAGTACAAAAGGACAATCCTTTTTCTAGAACAGATAATTGTGTGGGTGTTAAGAGATGTAGATGACAGATTAACCACTATGAAGTCTGGCACTCTGTGAACGTGTTTGTGGAAGATTCTCTATGACCGGCCAGTTTGAGCCGTGATATCAAAAAAACGGCATCCCTGTCGTCGATTGGATGATCGATAGTTGTTATAATGAAATTTCATCAGATTGAACATTGACATCGATGTGTTGTGGAGCGCTAGGAGAGCGGTCCGCTTTACCGGGAGATGTGTGTTCGTGGGCACGGCTCGACCCCAGAGGAACTCCGAAGAGGTACCGTGGTAGGTGAGGCATGCCTGAGCATGGGTTGAGCAGGAGCGAGGCTGTTGAAGACTGGAAATACTGACCCTCCTCTGGACCTGCACGCTTCGGAAGACCAACAACGCAATGATGGTCTTATGAACAGTTCTCCGACCGTTCCAAGCCCTTTCGGACCTGCCGCAGGGTACGGCAAGAAGCAGCAGGCCGGATGGAGGCCAGAGCAGAGAAGACTGGAACATGAAGATTCAGACGAGAGTCAGGAATAAGGTACTTGGATGCACAGACGAGACTCAGGAACGAAGTACTTGGATGCACAGACGAGACTCAGGAACAGACGCAGAGTCAGGAACAGACGCAGAGTCAGGAACAGACGCAGAGTCAGGAACAGACGAAGACTCAGGATCAAGGTACTTGGCTTTCAGAAGACTCAGGAACAAGGTACAAGGCTTGCATCATGAAGCGCCCTACTCAGCCTGCCCGTGGGGCTGGTCACGGACCACGACATGGCTTGCCACGAGGTACCAATCATACAGAAGACTCAGGAACAAGGTACAAGGCTTTCAGAAGATTCAGGCAAGGCTCAAGGTAATCAGAAGATTCAGGTAAAGCACTGGGGTGAGACTGCAACGCAGCGCGCCCTACACAGTCCACCCACGGGACCGGTCCGGACCACACTGGACTCGAGGAGCCTCAAGACAAGAAATGGAGCAATGAATGAAGCATGTCTCAGAAAACTGTAGAGGCCTGCACCGATGGTGCGCCCTACTCAGCCGCCAGTGGCTGGCCACGGACCATGCTGGAAGTACAGGTTCTGGCAGAGTCTTTGGCATGGACGGAGCAAGCACTAGGGACTCAGTAGACCAGGGACAAGAACAGAAGCGGAAGTCTCCGAAGGCTAGTGCTGCAGAAGAGAGGCAGGCATCGTACCATGAGGCGCCCTACACAGCCCGCCCGTGGGGCTGGTCGAGGACCACGACATGGCATACCAGAAAGCGTGGTACGAGGAACCAGGGGTTTGGGACAGCAAGACAGACTCATGGACTTCAGGATCAGGAGAAGAAACATCAGGCTGAATCACGGATATTAGGAACAAACATCTGGACTGGAACACAGATACTGGATCAGGAGACAGACCTTAGGGCTGGCATACGGACATCTGGAACAGCAGGTGAACATCAGGACTGGAACGTAGATAAAAGGACAAGACGAGGAGCTCCAACGATAACAGGAAACACAGAACCTTGAAGAAGTGCTGGAACAAGGACGACTCCTGGAGCGAAGGACAGCAGGATCCCAGGAGTGACAACTCCTTGCGAACGCAAAGCTAGAATGGACGCTGAGCCCTTTTGTAGGGCTGAAGAGGACAATGTCCAGGGAGGGGTCAGCAGAGGGCCACACCTGGCTGGCCCTTGAAAAACAGACAAGAGGCGCACGCCTGCACCTAAGGAACCTGTAGAGAGAAGCAGGGTCCGCAGGTGGCGTCCTCAGCCACGGGAAGGCCCAAGGAGAAGCAGGCAGGCAGCTGGAGCAGCCTGCCATGGAGCTGAAGGTAAGGAGTAGATGGCAAGCTGCAGGAGCGGCCTCCCAGCCACAAAGACATCAGGTAGGAAGCGAAGAAGGGCTGGCTGCAGGCAGAAGAAGAGAGCTGCAGGAAGCTGCAGGCACCGGCAGGGACGGCCTACCCTGCCGGCCAAGCACCCGGGCTGAAGCAGGCACCAGCAGGGACGGCCTCCCTGCCTGCTGAAGACCCCGGCATCGGCTGCAGCACGTTCAGAGAGAGGCAGGAGCAGCAACACAGGACCCGGCCGCATGGAGGAGCTCCCGGCGGCACGACTGGCCGCGTGGAGGGTAAGAGCATGCCCGCGCTCCTCGGGCAGGATCACAACACGATGCTCCTGAATACATAATAGAAGAGGTAGTTAATCTTCGTCAGAACCTGAAGATGAATCATCTAAATTGGGCAAAGGCTACCTGATAGGTTTTGTAATTTGTCAGCATTGCCAGGGATATATGGTGCCCTACAGAGTAATCTTTTTCATCTTAATTTTGAAATTTTATTCTGACTTAAATCAGCTCGGAATATCTTTATCGCTTGATTGTGTGTTCATGAAGTTTTTTTGTCGTTTTCCTCTATTTTTTCAGTAGTCTTTAGGGATGTTTTGATTTCTTCACATGAAATCCTGACCTACAGGATAAAACCACTTACATCAATACCATTATGAATCACATCTCGGATATTGAGAATTATTTGATCCTACCACAATATCCTGGTCCATCATTATGTGAAGAAATCACAGATATTGTAGAAGAAGCGTTTGAAACTGGTTTTCTTTCAAGTAAAGAAAAAAAAATTTTCATCAATAAGTCATATCAGGCTCCCACTATTTATATGATTCCTAAAATTCACAAAGATCCTATTCATCCTCCCAGCAGATCCATTGTTAGTACAATTGAATCATTATTGGAACCGTTATCGATTTTCATAGACAAATTTTTGCAACCCTTGATTCCAGAGATGAAATAGTACATCAAGGATACAAAAGTGATGCTGAACAAATTGACTTCTATCACACCTGCTTCTGATATGATCATGGTTACACTGGATATAAGGGCATTATATACAAGTATACCACAAGATCAAGCATTACAAATCTTACAACAGGCATTGGATTCTAGATGTCGCCCACATCGGGTTCCCACCACTTTTTTACTTTCTATAGCTGTTATCGCATTGCAGAAAAATTATTTCATTTTTAACGACCAATATTATCAGCAGATATTAGGGATGTGCAGAGGGACATTCAACGTATGTGGTTTCTCTGACGTCAAAGGTATTCACTTTACGTGGAGTCCTTACATTGGCCAACAGCCCTTTAAAAATGGCGCCCAAGTGCCCCCTCTCTGGTTGAAGAAACACATTACTGGAGGATGGGGATAAAAGATGCTGAACTTATGCAACCGTTAGTACCTTGCTGGTGCAGATTGGTGAGAATTCTTTGTATTTTATAGACGAATTACATGACTATTTGTTCTTCCATAGATGGCCCCATGAGGAAGGTGTTAACCGAAACACGGACCATGTCGGGCAGCTTGTCAAACATACCTCAAGGCACTAAGACAAGGTGTTTCTTCACGATGAAGCTAAGTAGCTGAAATCTTTAATAATGCAATATTATAAATACGATATACAGAAGAACAATATTTGAAGCATATCAAAAGAAGAGAAATGCAATAATTTCTATATTTGATTTTATTTCCACAAAGTGGTGCATTGACAAGAATGGCAAAGAAAATATTTGAATGACCAATGATCATATAAAGTGTGGTAGTAGTGAATGCTACATGCTATCCCACACACAATGGCGAAATGATTGTGCAAATGTTGCACCACTAAGAGCCTAGTATGAGGTCATTTAATTAACAAAAAATTGTTTTTAAGTTAATAACGTTGGGAAACAGAGGTACTTTAGGGCCTTATTTTCCAAACGGATTGCAAGCGATACCAAATTGGGAGCGGAGTCAGCCCCGTAAGTGTAGGAGTCGGGGCGTCACCGGGACCGACTCCGCGAAGACGCTGCAGACGACGAAAAGGTAAGGCCCTTTTTGCGTCCGAGTTCGTGCCAATAGCTACACCCTTCTATGGTGGTGCTATTATGTGCGAAACCGGCAGCGTTCACACTGCAACGGTGCGATCGCTGCAGGCTAGCGTAGGCCGCCCCCCGTTTCGGCCCCCTGCCCCTCATTCCCTAAAGTATCGCAGGCCTGCGATACTTTAGAAAATGAGGCCCTTAGTCTTCTATTATCACCTATTACTGTTATGACAAATACCTCATTTGAAAGTTGTGAGAAGTTTAGACATTAGTATCTCATAGTGATAACATAAGGGACTTTAAAAGAAAAACAAGTCTAAGAGTTATGTCTAGATAAAGTTATAATCAAATTACTTTCAACTTACGTAGACACAGACATTCTTTTTTTGAGAGTATCCAAAGATAATCGAGTGGCTTTCTGTAGACTATTTAATAACTGATGACTGTAATAATTATATAATTCTTTACATTCCTGTGAAAAAAGGACTATTATCAAATTCATAGACTACAGCAGAATCTTATAATAACAATATTAACATATTACAGCAAGCATGTTCAGAAAATGGCAGTCTCATAGAGACCAGCTGCTGAGTCATCGGACATATTGTATGCCTTGTTAGAAAGTTTACTTTACTTGTTCAAGTAGCACATGACTGCTTGACTGTTCATCTGGAATAGGATAAGACCCACTGTTCCTGCAGTTTGAAAGTGCAGTTTCTATGTCAGACAGGAGCTGAGCTGCCATTATATAAAAACAGAACCATAACTTATTTGTGACTTGAATGTTATCTTGGAGGCTCTGGATGACCAGAGAACATTGTGACATTTGTGTGTACTGTACTTTCTTCATGTAGGCATGACTTGTACTGTTATTGTTATAAAGCCTTGATTTGGAGAGAATTCAAGTTCACAAATTTCAAATAGCTGTTCAAAAGGGATGCTTTATTTACTTAGAGAAGACAACATCTCAATTAATAGTGCTCACGGTTCCCCGATGCAGACCGTGTTTCGTTTAACTGCATCGGGAGGGACCAAATTTACAAATAAAAGACAAAAATAGAAATAAATAAGTATGGGCATAAATATGGCGGAACATATTTATGGCAAACATGTACATATTTATACATTCCTAATTTTGTCTTTTATTTGTAGATACTGCCTGGGGATCCTTTCAGATCCAGTTTTGAAAAGATTTGAGCTCCTTGTAGTCTGTCAAATAGCTCTGAAATCAGAGGCATGGGGTAGCGATCCTTTATTGTTATTTCGTTAAGGCCCCTGTAATCTATACATGAACACAGTGTTCCATCCTTTTTACCCACAAAGAAAAAGCCTGCACCAGCAGGGGACTTGGATGGTCGTATGAAGCCCTTTTGGAGGTTTTCCTGAATATATTCGGACATGGCTTTATTTTCTGCCTCGGACAGGGAGGTACACTCTACCCTTGGGTGGCTCCGTATTAGGCTTTAGATTAATAGCGCAGTCATAAGGTCTGTGAGGCGGAAGTACATAGAAACATAGAAACATAGAAACATAGAAATGACGGCAGAAGAAGACCAAATGGCCCATCTAGTCTGCCCAGCAAGCTTCACACATATTTTCTCTCATACTTATCTGTTTCTCTTAGCTCTTGGTTCTATTTCCCTTCCATCCCCACCTTTAATGTAGAGAGCAGTGATGGAGCTGCATCCAAGTGAAATATCTAGCTTGATTAGTTTGGGGGTAGTAGCCGCCGCAATAAGCAAGCTGCACCCATGCTTATTTGTTTTACCCAGACTATGTTATTAGCCCTTATTGGTTGTTTTTCTTCTCCCATGCCGTTGAAGCAGAGAGCCATGCTGGATGTGCATCGAAAGTGAAGTATCAGGCCCATTTGGTTTGGGGTAGTAACCGCCGTAACAAGCCAGCTACTCCCCGCTTTGTGAGTGTGAACCCTCTTTTCTTCTCCCCTGCCGTTGAATCAGAGAACTATGCTGTATATGCATTGAAAATGAAGTATCAGGCTTATTTGATTTGGGGTAGTAACCGCCGTAACAAGCCAGCTACTCCCCTCTTTGTGAGTGTGAATCCTTTTTTCCACATTTCCTCTTGCTGTTGAAGCTTAGAGCGATGTTGGAGTCAAGCCTGTGTATGTTTATTTAATAAGGGTATTGACTCCAGGCAGTAGCCATCATTCTGGCGAGTCACCCACTCTTCATTGGCAGCCTCTTGACTTTATGGATCCACAGTGTTTATCCCACGCCCCTTTGAAGTCCTTCACAGTTCTGGTCTTCACCACATCCTCCGGAAGGGCATTCCAGGCATCCACCACCCTCTCCGTGAAGAAATACTTCCTGACATTGGTTCTGAATCTTCCTCCCTGGAGCTTCAAATCGTGACCCCTGGTTCTGCTGATTTTTTTCCTTAGGAAAAGGTTTGTCGTTGTCTTTTGATCATTAACACCTTTCAAGTATCTGAAAGTCTGTATCATATCACCTCTGCTCCTCCTTTCCTCCAGGGTGTACATATTTAGATTTTTCAATCTCTCCTCGTACGTCATCCGATGAAGATCCTCCACCTTCCTGGTCGCCCTTCTCTGTACCGCCTCCATCTTGTCTTTGTCTTTTTGAAGGTACGGTCTCCAGAACTGAACACAGTACTCCAGGTGAGGCCTCACCAAGGACCTGTACAAGGGAATAATCACTTCCCTTTTCTTACTCGATATTCCTCTCTCTATGCAGCCCAGCATTCTTCTGGCTTTAGCTATCGCCTTGTCGCATTGTTTCGCCGACTTCAGATCATTAGACACCATCACCCCAAGGTCCCTCTCCTGCTCCGTGCATATCAGCCTTTCCCCCCCCATTAAATACAGTTCATTTGGATTTCCACTCCCCATATGCATGACTTTGCACTTCTTGGCATTGAATCTCAGCTGCCATATCTTCGACCACTCTTCCAGTTTCCTTAGATCCCGTCTCATTCTCTCCACTCCTTCCGGCGTGTCCACTCTGTTGCAGATCTTAGTGTCATCCGCAAAAAGACAAACCTTACCTTCTATCCCGTCCGCAATGTCGCTCACAAAGATATTGAACAGGACCGGTCCCAACACCGATCCTTGCGGTACACCACTTAAAACCGCTCTCTCTTCAGAGAAGGTTCCATTTACCATCACACATTGTCTTCTGTCCGTCAACCAATTTGCAATCCAGGTCACCACCTCGGCACTCACTCCCAAGCTTCTCGTTTTATTCACCAGTCTCCTGTGCGGAACCGTATCAAAAGCTTTGCTGAAATCCAAGTATATGATATCGAGCGCTCTTCCTTTATCCAATTCCTTGGTTACCCAGTCAAAAAAGTCAATCAGATTTGTCTGACAGGATCTTCCTCTGGTGAATCCATGCTGCCTCTGGTCCATCAATTCTCCGGACTGTAGATAGTTCACTATTCTCTCTTTCAACAGTGACTCCATTACTTTTCCCACCACTGAAGTGAGGCTAACCGGTCTGTAGTTACCAGCCTCCTCTCTGTTCCCACTCTTGTGAAGCGGGACCACCACCGCTCTTCTCCAATCACTCGGCACCACTCCCGTTTCTAGGGATCTATTGAACAGGTCGCACAGCGGTCCCGCCAGCACATCTCTGAGCTCCCTCAATATCCTTGGATGAATCCCATCAGGCCCCATGGCTTTGTCCACTTTCAGATTCTTTAGCTCTTCCCATACATTATCTACTGTAAATGGATTTTCCTCTGTTCCGCTTCCCTCCAGTTTCTTGTTGTGTAGAGATGGTCCTTCTCCAGGGTCTTCTTTAGTGAACACAGAGCTGAAGTATTCGTTTAATATTTCTGCCATTTCTTCGTCTCCCTCCACACATTGATCATTTCCACCTTTCAATTTCACTATACCACTTTGGACCTTTCTCTTTTCGCTGATGTATCTGAAAAATGTTTTGTCACCATATTTTATCTCCTTGGCAATTCTCTCTTCTGCTTGACTTTTTGCCAACTTGATTAATTTCTTTGTCTCCCTCAGTTGATACAAATATTCTTCTTTGTGCTCCTTCCTTTGGGATCTTTTGTATTTCTTGTATGCAGTTCTTTTAGCTTTAATTTTGTCAGCCACCTCCTTTGAGAACCAGATAGGTTTCATTTTTCTTTTGCTTTTCTTTACATTTCTAACATATAGAGCAGTTGCCTTGGCAATTGCTCCTTTTAGATTGGTCCACTGTTGATCCACATCTCTCTCATTTTCCCATCCATTTAGTTCTTCCTCTAGGTACTTCCCCATTTCCTCAAAGTCTGTGTTTTTGAACTGTAAAACTCTGGTCTTTGTGCTCCTTTTCCATATTCTTTTAGTGATATTAAACCATACCGTTTGATGATCACTGGTGCTGAGGTGGGCGCCCACCTTGACATCAGAGACGATTTCTCCATTATTGAGCACTAAGTCGAGAATAGTTCCTTCTCTCGTGGGTTCCAATACCATTTGTTTGAACAAAGATACTTGCATGGCATCCAGTATTGCTCTACTGTTTTTAGATTCTGCAGATGGGATTTTCCAGTCTACATCTGGCATATTAAAGTCACCAATGATCACCACTTCCCCTTTCTTACCTATCTTATGGATGTCTTCAACCAGATCTCTGTCCAGCTCTTCCTTTTGGTTTGGAGGCCTGTAAACCACTCCAATATAAATGGATGCTCCATCATCTGTTTTTAGGTCTACCCATAGTGCTTCTTCCTTGCCCCAACTTCCTTGCAGCTCAGATGCTTGGATATTATTTCTGACATAAAGAGCCACACCTCCCCCTTTTCTATCCACTCTGTCCTTCCTTAACAAATTATAGCCTGGTATTGCCGTATCCCAATCATGAGATTCTGTGAACCATGTCTCTGTGATAGCAACGATGTCCAGTTCTGCCTCTGTCATTAGGGCCTGCAGATCTGGGATTTTATTTCCCAAACTATGAGCATTTGTAGTCATAGCTTTCCAGGTACTCTCTTTACGGTTATTGCTTTTCCTGTACTCCTTATGAGACTTTAGTTGAGATTTGTTATTCACTTTACTTGTTCCTTTTGCAGTTGTGCCATTGATGACAGAGTTATCCATCTCAATGTTTTTCTCTAGAATTTCTTCAGTTAATATAGGGAGGGTTTTATGTTCTTGTTGCATTTGATACTGTGTGTGTCTCCTTGTTACAGGTCTAATTCTACCAGAGCCCACTGTGATCCTGTTTTTTAATGATTTACTTGATGAACTGATTGAGTGGGGGGGTGTACTTGTTGGCTTCCCATCTGTCAAGAATGGGTGACTGTGGGACACATGTGTTATCCTACCTGAGTCTACTGTATTTCTTTTTCTTGACTCCTGGTTATTCTTTGGTGTTGGGGAATTATTTTCTGAGTAATGCAATATGAGTGTAATTCTTTTAATTGAAGCTAATTGAGCTTTAACCTCAGTCAGCTCCGTTTTCAAAGAAGAGAGCTGTGCACAGATCGGGCAAGCTCCAAGTCTCCAGATGCTTTCCCTCAGAATAAAGGCTCTACAACAGTTGCATTGGATAGTTCTCATATTGGTTAAGTTTTGGATTGGTATGTCCTTAGCTGTTAACTTACTAATTGATCTTGTTGCTAATGCTAATTTGGACAGTCTATATTAGTAATCTAATCCCAGGGGTGGGTGGGTAGAGGGGTAGGGTCGGAGGGAAACAGTTGAACCTGGGACAAGCAGGACACTTTCTGGAACTTTATTAGTCCTTTAGCTATTAAAGGACCCCCTCAGCACTTCTGTGCCAATATTAACCAGATTATTAAAGAACAGCTATACAATAATAGAAAAGCAGGTATACTGGATCTTAAAAATAACAGTTTGCAAGCAACAGTTACAATTATTGTATAATAACAGACCTAGAGAAAGGTGTAAAACACAGAAGTTCTACTGCTCAGAGAGCCCAGATTTTAGTGCAGCACAAAGCAATTGGAAGAATAGTGAAAGAAAACAAGCAGGGTTTTTTTTTTGGTTTTTTTCTTTTTTCCCTCAGAAGAGCACCCCAGAAATTTAAAAGTCTTTTATCCCCCAGAAGAAATTTAAGAGTCTTATCTGCACAGGAACAGAAGAAGGAACCTCTCTGGGACTGCCTCAAGTAGTCTGCAATGCCCAGCCAGGTCACTATTTACCTTCTCTGCCACACCCAAACTGGCCTTAACTGGACACCTTAGGAAACTTCTAGTTCTTACCTATTAAAGGACCCCCTCAGCACTTCTGTGCCAATATTAACCAGATTATTAAAGAACAGCTATACAATAATAGAAAAGCAGGTATACTGGATCTTAAAAATAACAGTTTGCAAGCAACAGTTACAATTATTGTATAATAACAGACCTAGAGAAAGGTATAAAACACAGAAGTTCTACTGCTCAGAGAGCCCAGATTTTAGTGCAGCACAAAGCAATTGGAAGAATAGTGAAAGAAAACAAGCAGGGTTTTTTTTTTTGGTTTTTTTCTTTTTTCCCTCAGAAGAGCACCCCAGAAATTTAAAAGTCTTTTATCCCCCAGAAGAAATTTAAGAGTCTTATCTGCACAGGAACAGAAGAAGGAACCTCTCTGGGACTGCCTCAAGTAGTCTGCAATGCCCAGCCAGGTCACTATTTACCTTCTCTGCCACACCCAAACTGGCCTTAACTGGACACCTTAGGAAACTTCTAGTTCTTACCTATTAAAGGACCCCCTCAGCACTTCTGTGCCAATATTAACCAGATTATTAAAGAACAGCTATACAATAATAGAAAAGCAGGTATACTGGATCTTAAAAATAACAGTTTGCAAGCAACAGTTACAATTATTGTATAATAACAGACCTAGAGAAAGGTATAAAACACAGAAGTTCTACTGCTCAGAGAGCCCAGATTTTAGTGCAGCACAAAGCAATTGGAAGAATAGTGAAAGAAAACAAGCAGGGTTTTTTTTTTGGTTTTTTTCTTTTTTCCCTCAGAAGAGCACCCCAGAAATTTAAAAGTCTTTTATCCCCCAGAAGAAATTTAAGAGTCTTATCTGCACAGGAACAGAAGAAGGAACCTCTCTGGGACTGCCTCAAGTACATCTGCAGGTTCTTTTGAAAAGACATCTTGGAAAAATGCATATTGAGGCGGCAACCCCGGGATTACTGGAGTGGTAGGCATACAGGATAATGGAGCTATCAGGCATTTCTTAATGCAGTCTGGACCCCATCTTGACAGTTCCAGTGTAGCCCAATTGAATTGAGGCATATGCTGCTGCAGCCAAGGTAATCCCAGAACTATGGGGTGCATGGCCTTCTCTAACACATAGAAGGAGATGGTCTCCGAATGGAGGGCACCAGTCCGTAGACACACTGATTCGGTACATAGTATTACTTCACCCGGTAAGGGCTCTCCATGGATGGATGAAAGAAGTAGTGGAGGCTTCATAGTGGAAGTGGAGATCCGTAGGTGCTCACCAATCGTAGAATGAAATTGCCTCCTGCCCTGGAGTCCACTAGGGCAAGAATCTGGTACTCTAAGGGTCCGCAGATCAAGGATACAGGAAGAGAGAGCGGAGGAGAAGGAGTGGTGAGACCTAAGAAGAGTCCTCCCGCAGGACTTAGGTCTGCCAGTTTCCCGGAAATATTGGGCAAGTTTGGACAGCATGACCAGCTTGTCCACAGCACATACACCGTCCCAATTTCTTCCGTTTTCTTCTCTCTTTCGAAGTCAGGTGGCTGCGGCCTAACTGCATAAGTTCCTCTTCGCCAGCTGCTGGGCACGAAGGAACAGGCCTGGGTGTGGTCTTGACTCAAACTTCACCCAGAAAGGGTCTCCTGGTAGTCTTGGTCTCTTGAACTATGTTGCGAAGTCGGCGATCGATCCTAGTCACCAATTTTACTAGTTCAGCCAAGGTTTCAGGCATCTCACAAGTGGCGATTTCATCTTTCAGACGGGAATCCAGTCCTTCAAAGAAGAGAGTCTTCAGACATCTCGGGTCCCAGGATAATTCAGAAACCAGTGTCTTGAATTCGATAGCGAAGTCAGCTAGGGGTTTGTTCCCTTGCTTCAGGTGAACCAAAGAAGTTCCTGCAATGGTATACCAGGCAGGATCATCGAAAACTGAATTAAACAGTTCAAGAAATCCTTCGATGTCATGAAGAATTGGGTCTTCGCGCTCCTACAGCGAAGAGGCCCAAGACAAGGCTCGTCCGTCTAGATACGACAGGATATAGGTGATCTTGGCATAGGCTGTGGGAAAGTGACCAGGTTGTAATGCAAAGTGCATGCAGCACTGGTTAATGAAGTCTCTGCATCTCCAAACTTCTCCTGAGAAGCTGGTGGGAGCTGCTAGAGGCACAGTAATCTTGACCATCACCTCAGACGGTTTAGCTTCTTTACCTGAGGTGGAAGGCGAGTTCATCTGTTTGTGTAGTAGATTAAATGAGGTGATCAGTCCTTCCAGCGCAGACTTCTGTTCTGAGATACGCTGGGCCAGGCCAGGAATGGCCTGTAACGCAGTGAACTGAGCCGGATCCATGGAGTTAGCAATCTGTTGTTATTATGTGTGTTTTGGTGGAACCTTGGGTGCTGTGGAGGTGTCCACGCCCATGGGAAGGAGCCCCGTGAGGAGCCACAGCACTAGGCTAGACTCGTACAACACAAACGAATGTTCTTTATTTTAACAGCTTGATGATAGCCAGCAGGTGGCAGTAGTGAGGCAGTCAGTAGTTGCAGTCTCAGGGACCTTGGCAGAGGGAGCCCTTCTCTCCCAGATGACGTCAGGAGGTTCCACAGCAGGTCTCCCAGCGAGGAGATACTGTGGATGAGATAGACTGAGTCAGAGTACTCACTAGGAGGTACATTTTCAAAAACAGCGCGCATGCGTACTTTTGTTCGCACACCATGCGCGAACAAAACTACGCTGGATTTTATAAATACACGTGTAGCCGCGCGTATCTTATAAAATCCGAGGTCGGTGCGCGCAAGGGGGTGCACATTTATGCGCGCGGCACGCGCTGCCTGTTCCCTCCGAGGCCGCTCCGAAATCGGAGCAGCCTTGGAGGGAACTTTCCTTCTGCCTCCCTCACCTTCCCCTCCCTTCCCCTACCTAACCTACCCCCCCCCCCCCCCGGCCCTATCTAAACCCCCCCTACCTTTGTCGGCAGATTTATGCCTTCCCGAGGCAGGTGTAAATCTGCGCGCATCAGCGGGCTGCTGGTGCGCCATCACCTGACCCGGGGGCTGGACCAGAGGCCTCGGCCACGCCGCTAGGCCGGCACCACGCCCCCGGACCCGCCCCCAAACCGCCCCTGACCCCCGGACACGCCCCCAGACATGCCCCCTCCCGCCCCTTTTACGAAGCCCCGGGACTTATGCGCGTCCAGAGGCTATGCATGTGCCGGCGGCCTATGCAAAATAGGCACGCCGGCACGCAAGTGCCCTGCACGCGTAAATCCAGCCAGATTTATGCGCGCAGGGCTTTTAAAATCCGGCCCTAGGTGTTGCTGTTAGTATGCAATTCCACCAGATATGTTGTAGAAGGTACAGGCACCGAGGCAGGGAGAGCAGGCCCTCGAGGAGCGAGTACCTGTTCCCTGTAAGGCACCTGAAATAAAGCAGAGGGCCCCTGAGGAGCAGGTACCCAGGTTAGCAATAACCCCGAAGGGCAGAGAGAGAGCTGCCTGCGGAAGAGGCAGAGTAGCGTAGATAGGAACGGATTTGAGTCCTTGCTAACTCGGGGAGCAGGCAAATCAGTGAAGTTGATATACCCGGATGGCATGATGTCAGCATGAGGGAACGCCCTCGAGGTTCGCACCAAGGGTGGTACAAAGACGTGAGTGGAAGTGGAGGATATGTGTAGAGGAGACCGCTGGACCACAAGAAGGCAAAAGCGTCCCTCGGCTGTGAGTGGCGGCTGCAAGTGAAGGAGCAGAAGTTCTCTTTGCGTCCATCCACAGCCGCAAAGTAGAGAATTTCTGCTCCCTCCCGTTATGCGCAAAAGTGTCGGGCCTAGATAAAGAGGTGGTCTGGGGGCAAGGAGGGGCAGGGCTGGAGGTGGACAGTACAGAAGAAGCCATTTGACGCTGTGCTGGGGAAGCACGCATCGGCAGCCTGCCGGAGAGTGCAAGTTGCTACTGCTCCTGAAGAGGAGCAAAAGGTAAAAGTAAAAAATTGGGAGGGTAGATAGGACAGGGATAGGGGTTGGGGAGGAGAGGAGAGGAGAGGAGAGGGGAGGGGAAGGGGAAGGAAGGTCAGTTAGGTGAGTTGCAAATTGGAATGGACTGGGAGGGGCCCGATCTTGTTGCCGTGTGTACTTTAACAAAATTAAGCCCCCCTGCGTGCTGTCCACACATGCGCGCGCAGATTTTAAAATCCGGCACATGTGCGTGCAGCCCGCGTATTTTATAACAAGCGTGCACATGTTATTAAATTGGCGCATCCATGTGTGTGTGCCAGGAAATGCATGCACCTTTTAAAATCGGTTCGGATTTCGGTTCCAATTCACATGTGGGTTTTTTTCCATTGGGCCCGAGCGCGGTTTTGTTTATCAGCTGCGCCCCAGCCGATAAACAAAAAACCTACCCGACCCTTTAAAAGTAATCCCTTAGCTTCCCCCACCCTCCCGACCCCCCCAAAACCTTTTTACAGGTACCTGGTGGTCCAGTGGGGGTCCCAGGAGCGATCTCCCACGATCTCCCGCTCCGGGCCATCCTCCAGCTCCCGGGCTGTTGGCGGCCACTAATCAAAATGGCGCCGATGGCCCTTTGCCCTTACCATGTGACAGGGTATCCGTGCCATTGGCCGGATCCTGTCACATGGTAGGAGCACTGGATTGCCGGCGCCATCTTGAGCTCCTACCATGTGACAGGGGCTGACCAATGGCACCGGTAGCCCCTGTGACATAGTAAGGGCAAAGGCTATCGCGCCATTTTGAATACTGGCAGCCGACGGTCTGAGTGCAGGAGGTTGCTCCCGGACCCCCGCTGGACTTTTGGCAAGTCTTGTGAGGGTCAGGAGGGTCCCCCAAGACTTGCCAAAAGCCCCTGGTGGTCCAGCGGAGGTCCAGGAGCGATCTCCTGCACTTGGGCCATCAGCTGCCAGTAATCAAAATGGCGCCGATAGCCTTTGCCCTTACTATATCACAGGGGCTACCGGTGCCATTGGTCAGCCCCTGTCACATGGTAGGAGCACAAGATGGCGCCGGCCATCCAGTGCTCCTACCATGTGACAGGATCCGGCCAATGACATGGATACCCTCTCACAGGGTAAGGGCAAAGGGCCATCGGCACCATTTTGATTAGTGCCAGCCGATGGCCCGGGAGCCGGAGGATGGCCCGTAGCAGGAGATCGCTCCTGGGACTCCCACTGGACCACCAGGTACCTGTAAAAAGGTTTTGGGGGGGTCGGGAGGGTGGGGGAAGCTAAGGGGTTACTTTTAAAGGGTCGGGTGGGTTTAAGGGTTATTTTTGTGTGCCGTTTTTCCCGCCCTCCCCCAAAACGATAAGGGAACCCCCTCGATCAATATTGTGGGGTTTTCCTATCGTTTTGGGGGAGCCCCCGATTTCTGACAATTTTGAAAATATCGACGATATTTTCAATCGTCCGAAGCCCGATTCACATCCCTACTGTTTTATAAGTAAGCTTTTCTGGCTAACTTTAGACCTGCTTACTGGCACATTAAATGCTGTTTACTGCGTGATATGCCATATTGTGCGATATTGCATGATAAAACAAAAGATTTCCTCCCCCTATGGAAATAAACTTCCTTGCATGAATAAAATTGCCTAATGCATGCAAAGCAGCTTATGCATGGGCAAATCTATATAAATAAAATAATGTGGCTGACAGGAAAAAGTAGGCCCAGTTATTTTATCTCATTTGAAGGCGAATAATACAAGTCCCCAATGCTTTCACAGGAAAATTAAAGAGTGATCAGCCTAAAAATTGCCCTCCAGGCAATAAAATGTTTTGGTGACTCCTACTCCCCACTGAAGTAGCACTGACACCACATTCAAAATAAAAAAAATCAAGGGCAAAGGTGTGGTGACGACCTGCTTCCTTCCTTATTCCCTCCCTTCAAACTTGAAAAATGGCCCCCCTAAGTCAAGGGCTCCATGGGCCCATCCCTACTGCCCCTTTCCATATATATTAAAATCCCTGTGCCTTGGATAGCCCCCCCCCCCCCCCCCCAAACAAAGAAAATCGACCCTGGTGGTCTAGGAGAGGGCTGATGGGACCCCCAGCCCTTACCCCCCAGTACCTCAAAAAGTAATTTTGGTAATTAAAAGAGGGCTCAGGGCACCAGTTTTCAAAATAGCACTGGCCAAGCCTTACTCCTATCATGTGAATAGGGCAAGGTTTAGGTTTCAGACCTAGGCCATGTGAAAAATGATAATTTATATGTATGGCATCTATTCATTTTATGTCATTATAAAAATTCAGAATTGCTAAAAATCCAGACAATGTGTCATAGATTATTTATATATCACAATACCTTTTTAAATTCATCATCTTTCTCACTCTCATACGCTTCTTCACTGAAACCAGCTATAAAATCATCTGCTTCTATATCCTCTGTGTCCTCAATAAATATCACATGCCTACTATCTAAATAAAAAAGAAAAGATTGTTAAGAGAAGAGAATGTTTGGAGGGGTTAATAGAAATAGGTGGTAATGATGGAGGTTCCTGGAAATGAGAGTGTAACTGTATAACTGTGCATTTCAAACCTGGTATTGGTTGATTATTGTCCCAATCTAAGCATCCAGGAATGTCAGAGGTTGTCAATTAAAATGAATCCATCAGATAACTTTAGTTTTCACTCACAAAATGTTTGAAAGCTATTTATAAGTTACTTACCAATGCAGAACCCTCCTACTTTGCTCTGTAGGTTCTGACAGAAAAGAACCCACTCAACTGCTCTAATCTGTCATTGCATCATAGGCTGCGCCATGCTTCAGGAGATTTAATTTTATGAATTGATAAGATAGAGGAGAATCTTTTGAAAGTTGCCTGCTGTATTTTTTTTTTTTTGTCAAGAGCAAATCAGTTGAGAGACTGAAACAGGAGATGCTCATTTGGGTCTTTCTGCAGAAGATTTTTTTCTGAGAATTTCCTGCTTTTTGGAGCAGCTGAAGAAAAACAGAAAATTTACAATAGGCTGTCTTTGTGTAGGAAAAATTCACTGGTCACTGTAGGTATTTGAAAGGTGAGATTTCCTGCTCGATTTGGACAGCCTAAATAAAAGAACCAACAAGCAGTGTACCAGAGCTGACAAAATAAATCACTGAGACATTGTAGCCTGCTGGAGTTTGTTTTTGTTGCATCTCTTGCTTGGTGGAGAACAGAGAAACATTAGGCAACCTTGTAAGTATTAATAAGGGACAGACAGTGGATCAGGGCTCTGAGTGAATATCCTAGCTGCTATTTCTTTTACTAGGACACTTCTCATTATATAAAAGATATTATGGGGTCAATATCCAAAACTGGCAAGAAAAGTAACTTAGGCAATTAGAACTTTTTTGATTATGTTATAATATATATTCAGCAACACAGCTATACCACTGAACATTTGCATATAACTGAGCACTTAGCTGTTTAAGTCTAATTGGCTAAATTTAGACCTGCTCTATGGCACATCTAGCTTAGCCATCAACTTATGTAGCTAAAGTCTGCTCCACCCCAATCCACTCACTGCCCACTCACAACTTATGCAGCTAACTTTTTAGCAATTTAAAAACAAACAACCCACAAAATCCATTGTCCTCAAACAAGAATATTACATAAAAATAGGATCAGTCAAAGCACAATTAATAAGGCGAGATGTAAACAACAGTTATATTATATATGTAGGAAGGGTGTTAGCAAGCCAGGCGAATGTGAAAGATCACCTTAGGAGGAGGCAGCCTGGACCTCGCTATCATCTACCCTCAGCCACCATGAAGTGGGTGCGTTAGTAAACAAGATTAGTTATCAGCAATGTAACTTCTCACTATTTTTTAAACACTGTTTTTTTACTGCAAATAAAAAGGCCTATAGGCATAGCGCAGTAAAGTCAACATGATAAAAGATAAATATAACACAATATAATTCTTGTTTATGTTTTGCCTTATTAATTGTGCTTTGACTGATCCTACTTTGGTGTGCTAACTTTTTAGCCACATAAGGGACTTATAAGTCTAATCAGCAGCTGCTGAACAGGGGTACATATTCAGCAGCCGCTACTTAGCTGCATAAATCCTGCTTATTTGAATAAATAGCACCGAACACGCTTTAAGTATCGAGCCATATATATCTGCATCACCCACAAAACATTGGATTACAAACCAGCAAGGAGATTCATCAAGTTGCATTAGTGCTCTAATGCACGGTATATTGCATATATCGCATATCGCCATGATAGAGAATATTGTGGCGGTATTTTGCATCTTTCTGCCCAGGTTCCCTCACCTATTAAAATGACCTTTTTTGCATGTGATTTGCAAGCCTTTGCAAATATTTTATAATGGCCAACCAAGAAGTTGATCAGCCACAATAAAATGTATTTATTTATTTTATTTATTTAACATTTTTATAGACCGACATTCATTGGGAACATCATATTGGTTTACATATAACACTGAAGCAGCGTTAAATAGCTTTACAGGTAACAAAGATTAACAAAACAATATTTGGATAATACGTTATAACATATTAGTTTAAAATTACAAAGAACAAAGATTAAATGTATAGTACATGGAATAGTTGGAAAGTGTAACAATGTATATGCTTAAATGTAGCAGACAAATAGCAACATTAAGCAACAGAAAATTAGGATTTAGTGGAGTGCTATGTTTGCATGTTAATTGAGTTGGAGGGTGGGTTAACAGGTATAAGCGAGAGGGGATTGTGGTAGTGAGGGGTGGATGTAGCAAATTTATGGAAAGGATTTAGTTGTAATTATGGGCTTGTTTGAATAGCCATGTCTTGAGTTTTTGCTTAAATGTTTTGGGGCAGAGTTCTTGTCTTAAGTCAGTTGGCATAGTGTTCCAGAGAGTTGGTCCAGCAATAGAGAGTGCACGTTACTTCGTTGTATTGAAGTGTGTAGATTTAGGTGATGGCATGCATAGTGTAGCTAGGTATTGTGTTCTGGTGGGTCCTGTGAAGGTGCAGAACCTTAGTGAATCATTAAACCATTGCATGTTTTGATTATTTATTTATTTTATTTATTTATTTTTAATTTTTATATACCGGAATTCCTGTATGCAATACAAATCAGTCCGGTTTACAAGTAACGAAAAGGTTGCCCTGGTCTGGTAGATTAGACTGGGGTTTTTTACATAGAACATAGAACAATAACAATCAACTATTGAACATTATTACAAGGAACAGGATTTGTGTATGATGGTCAGGGCTTTATATTGTATCATCACTACGCAGCAATATTTTAACTCTTCTTACAGTTTGGGGGAGTTGAGGCTACATTGGCTACATTGGCTACATTACTGGTAGCTAGGGGTGTGAATCGTGTGATCGATCGTCTTAATGATCGATTTTGGCTGGGGGGGGAGGGAAATCTGATCGTCATGTTTTGTTTTGTTTTTAAATCATTAAAAATCGTAAATCGGGGGAGGGCGGGAAAACCGGCACACCAAAACAACCCTAAAACCCACCCCGAACCTTTAAAACAAATCCCCCACCCTCCCGAACCCCCCCAAAATGTTTTAAATTACCGGGGGTCCCGGCGCGATCTCCAGCTCTCTGGCCACAGTTGCGTTGAGAAATGGCGCCGGTGGCCCTTTGCCCTTATCATGTGACAGGGCAAAGGTAGCGCCGGCGCCATTTTGGTTCCTGCCTCCCGACGTCACGCGTGCAGGAGACCGCTCCCAGACCCCCGCTGGACCCCCAGGGACTTTTGGCCAGCTTGGGGGGGCGTCCTGACCCCCACAAGACTTGCCAAAAGTCTAGCGGGGGTCTGGGAGTGACCTCCTGCACGCGGGCCGTATTGCCAATCTTCAAAATGGCTCCGGCGCTACCTTTGCCCTCACTATGTCATACGGTTGTTGAGAGGCGTATGGAGTATTGGGGATGAAAGTGAAGCGTTGTGTGAGTCTGGAGATTTTGTCACAGAAGTATAGTGTTAGGTTGTCACATTAAATTGGGTGTCTTCATCGGGTGGGAGGGGGTTGGGTGATTTGGTGAGCTCGGTGACAAATGTAAAGAGGGCCTTGGCATTGTATTGTAGATCATGCATGCTCGTGGCATAGAAGTCTTTTCTAGTTTTGAGGATGGTCGTGCGATATGTGTACAGGGTTATTTTGTATATTGCCAAGAGGGATGGTGAGGGATTATGGCGCCATTTCTTTTCCTGGGCTCTCAGGGCATGTTTGAGTTTTTTGAGTTCATTTATATACCAGGGTTTTGGTTTTGTTTTTTTTGTTTTTTGTTTTTTTTAGAGTTTCTAGATGTATCAAGTGTTTTGGTGGTTAGGGGGTTAGGGAGTTGGCAACGTTGGCAGTGATCTCATTCCAGGACGAGATTGCTGATTCTGTATCAGTGTTGTCGAGGTTTTCCAGGGCATTGGAGAGCGTGGTGTATTTTATAACCAGCATGCAAATGATATGTGCAGGTTATAAAATACGAGTACATATTGTTGCGCTGGAGGTGGACCCTTGGCCTGGTGTAGGATTGGTACGGCCCTCTGGTCGGACCCAGAGAGTGCCTGCCACCAGGAGGCAGAGCACACAAGGAGACAGAGGCTAGCTGGAGCTTCGCCAATAGCAATCCGGGGTTTCCGCAGGTTGAGCCCTTGGGAACCCGGACAGCCTGGACTTAAGTGGGCCTCAGAGGGTCTCCCGGAGAGGTAGCAGAGAGGTGTGCCTACCACAAGCAAAGGTGTGTGGTTGGTGAAGAAAGGATGGACTAGACCTTAACCAGGATCACTGGAGATTTCTGGAATGCAGCAGGAGATGAAGGTCCTCCGGGCGAGATAGGCAGCGCCTACTGGTCTAGTCTGATGTAGGCCACGGGCTGTGTCCGAGCAGGCTGGTCTGGTGGTCATAGGAGCAAACAGAGTATCTGAGTGTAGCGTAAGGGTCAAAGCCAGGGTATCTGTCCAAGGGTGGTCAACCAAAGCAAGGGTCAGTTCCAAGATCAGTCCGTACGTAGTCAAGATGAGCAAAGGTCAGTTCCAGGTGGTGGTCAAGCATGGTCAGAAGGCAGGTAATGGTCGGTTCCAAGCAGCAGTCAAATGTGGTCAGAAGGCAGGCAGTGGTCGGTTCCAGGCAGCGGTCAAACATAGTCAGAAGGCAGGCAATGGTCGGTTCCTGCTGCAGAGACCCTCAATGCCATCTCAAAAACATTGTAGGTCGCTCGGATCTTGTGTTTTCCACACTCCAGATCCTTATGCACCAGTGACATGAGGGTGTCCTACTGCTGCTAAGGCAACTGCTCGGCCACCTCCTGCACCTGCTTCCAGATGTCCTGCAAGTCCTGGCTCATTTAGAGCTGGTAGAAAGCTGTGCAGGCAATGAGCATGGCTCCCTGAAACACCTTTCTTCCAAGAGCATCCATCCCTCTGCAATCCTTCCCCAGGGCCACTGAGGAATGAGTCTGAGACCACTTGGCTCTCTTCAGAGTGGACTTGACTACCACTGAATGGTGGGGAAGCTGTCACTTATTGAACTTGGAAGCCTTATGGACAAGGTAAAACACGTCAGCCTTCTTATTCACGGGAGGCATTTTGAGAGTGTGTTGCCAGATCCTCAGCAGTGACTCCTTAAGGATGTTGTGCACCGGAACCATCACAATCTCCTTAAGAAGCTCCACAAACTGGAGGATTTCAAACATTTTGTGCCTGGCATCCTCCTCTGCCATAGAAACATATAGAAACATAGAAATGACGGCAGAAGAAGACCAAATGGCCCATCCAGTCTGCCCAGCAAGCTTCACACATTTTTTCTCTCATACTTATCTGTTTCTCTTAGCTCTTGGTTCTATTTCCCTTCCACCCCCACCTTTAATGTAGAGAGCAGTGATGGAGCTGCATCCAAGTGAAATATCTAGCTTGATTAGTTAGGGGTAGTAGCCGCCGCAATAAGCAAGCTACACCCATGCTTATTTGTTTTACCTAGACTATGTTATACAGCCCTTATCGGTTGTTTTTCTTCTCCCCTGCCAATAAGCAAGCTTCTCCCCTGCCAATAAGCAAGCTACACCCATGCTTATTTGTTTTACCCAGACTATGTTATACAGCCCTTATTGGTTGTTTTTCTTCTCCCCTGCCGTTGAAGCAGGGAGCTATGCTGGATATGCGTGAAGTATCAGTTTTCTTTTTTTCTCCCCTGCCGTTGAAGCAGAGAGCTATGCTGGATATGCGTGAAGTATCAGTCTTCTCCCATGCTGTTGAAGCAGAGAGCCATGCTGGATATGCATCGAAAGTGAAGTATCAGGCACATTTGGTTTGGGGTAGTAACCGCCGTAACAAGCCAGCTACTCAACGCTTTGTGAGTGCGAACCCTCTTTTCTTCTCCCCTGCCGTTGAAGCAGAGAGCTCTGCTGGATGTGTGAAGTATCAGTTTTTCTTCTCCCCTGCCGTTGAAGCAGAGAACTATGCTGTATATGCATTGAAAGTGAAGTATCAGGCTTATTTGATTTGGGGTAGTAACTGCCGTAACAAGCCAGCTACTCCCCTCTTTGTGAGTGTGAATCCTTTTTTCCACATTTCCTCTTGCTGTTGAAGCTTAGAGCGATGTTGGAGTCACAGTAAGCATGTGTAAGGTTATTTAATAAGGGTATTGTCTCCAGGCAGTAGCCATCATTCTGGCGAGTCACCCACTCTTCATTGGCGGCCTCTTGACTTTATGGATCCACAGTGTTTATCCCACGCCCCTTCACCACATCCTCCGGAAGGGCATTCCAGGCATCCACCACCCTCTCCGTGAAGAAATACTTCCTGACATTGGTTCTGAATCTTCCTCCCTGGTGCTTCAAATCGTGACCCCTGGTTCTGCTGATTTTTTTCCTACGGAAAAGGTTTGTCGTTGTCTTTGGATCATTAACACCTTTCAAGTATCTGGAAGTCTGTATCATATCACCTCTGCTCCTCCTTTCCTCCAGGGTGTACATATTTAGATTCTTCAATCTCTCCTCGTACGTCATCCGATGAAGATCCTCCACCTTCCTGGTCGCCCTTCTCTGTACCGCCTCCATCTTGTCTTTGTCTTTTTGAAGATACGGTCTCCAGAACTGGACACAGTACTCCAGGTGAGGCCTCACCAAGGACCTGTACAAGGGAATAATCACTTCCCTTTTCTTACTCGATATTCCTCTCTCTATGCAGCCCAGCATTCTTCTGGCTTTAGCTATCGCCTTGTCACATTGTTTCGCCGACTTCAGATCATTAGACACTATCACCCCAAGGTCCCTCTCCTGCTCCGTGCACATCAGCCTTTCCCCCCCCATCGAATACAGTTCATTCGGATTTCCACTCCCCATATGCATGACTTTGCACTTCTTGGCATTGAATCTCAGCTGCCATATCTTCGACCACTCTTCCAGTTTCCTTAGATCTCGTCTCATTCTCTCCACTCCTTCCGGCGTGTCCACTCTGTTGCAGATCTTAGTGTCATCCGCAAAAAGACAAACCTTACCTTCTATCCAGTCCGCAATGTCGCTCACAAAGATATTGAACAGGACCGGTCCCAACACCGATCCTTGCGGTACACCACTTAAAGCCATCACTCTCACAAACACTGCAAAGGTTAAGTCCTCAGGCAGAGACTTCATTCACTCCTCTGGAGGAGAAAGTTCTGAGGGGAGACTCACAGAGCCCTCTGTGGAGGACTCCATGTCGTCATTTCCCCAGGGATCAAAGGGGCCCTCATCCTCACTGAAATGTGCAGGGATTGGGGCCATAGGCACTTGGCCTTCATCCAGAGGTGCAGCACCAGCAGAGCTGGATGGGGTACTGCAGGCCTCGGCGTCTCAGCCGGCCTAGGAGGAGCTTCCTCCTCTGAGAAAGCAGCCACGACCACTGTATCAGCAGGAGGAGGCTGCAGTTCCTTGAGGGTCACTGATGCCAACCTGGGAACTGACGAGAACAGCTGGGTCGGTAATGCATCGATGAGCACAGGGAGCTTCTCCAATAGCGACTCCAAGATGGCCAGTGCCAGCTCCAATGCCATTAGGGCCATGGGACCGATGCTTGCATTGCCCACTCGACCTCCAGTTGTACTTGCCACTGAAGCTCCTCCTCAAACATTGTCAATGCCAACACTGACTGAGAGAAAGGAGAAGTGGCCAGGTCCTCCGGAGCTGAGAGGAGGATCGGTGATTGGCATCAGGACTGATGGAGACCATCACGGACCTCAACACTGATGAAGGACTGGTGCTCTTCACTATGGGGTCACTTCGGGGGCATCACAGCATGAGCTGGTGCATCCCCATGCCCGGCACCATGCATTGATGGAGACTAATGCTGATGCTTCTTTGGTTTCCCTTGATGCTCAGCACAGTCTTTCCCCAGTGCCAAGGTCAATGACAAGGAACTCGACATCCTCAGCCTGGAGGAGCTCGATGCTGGCCATTCTCCGGTGCCCCTGTCAGCCAACAGCACCGATATAAATGACGGTCCCTCCGATGTCGATAGCTCGGTGTCCATTGGTGCGACTTGTGGTCCGCCTATGCCAATGGCTCAGTCTTCTCCAACCCAGAGAGGCACTCCAACTTATCAAGAAAAAGACGACATCCCTTTGGAGTCATCTGGGTGCATTTGCGACAACCCCGGATGTCATGCTATACCCCTAGGCAGAGGATACTTTCATCATAAGGGTCCATGATGGAAATGGTCCTTGGCCACCGAGGATATCGCTTAAAACCAGGCGCAGCCATGACGGAATGAAATAAACAGGAAGCAAGATCAAAATTTATGATGGTGTGTGTCGATGGCTGGCAGGCACTAAAGCACCGCCACTGCGAGGAATCGACTGTAAAAGGAAACTTACCAATAAATGATGACTAGGAACACTACAAGGAAGACCAAGAGGGACCCAGTGTTGAGCACAGGCAAAACAAATCACATTAAGTGAGAAAATGGAAAGTTTTCCAAAAGAGGCCAAAAAGGCCAAAAGTGAGCTCACAAACTGCCATGCTGCAGCTCCACAGAAAAAGAGAGAGTGAAGAGGGATCCTACATGGACGCATGCCAAGTGTGGGAAGTCAAAGTTCTAGAAACTTTGACCTAAGTTTTCCGTGTCGGGGCTGCTTGTCCTCAGAATATATATCACAATGGCAAGAGGGACCAGACAAGGATGCCTGTTGTCACTGCTGTTATTTATTCTTACTTTAGAGTCTCTTGTTCATAAATTAGAACTATCCACAAGCATTACTGATTTAATGGTGGACAAAAGATCCTCCAATATTCAGAGTTAGCTGGATGACTTAGCTGGCCAAGTCTGGTTATGTCAAAGAGCTGTCCTAAAGCTAGCTGGCTATAGTTAGCCGGCTAATTAATTAAGATAAACAGCTATATTCAATAGTGTGACTGCACTGTTAAATATGCCTCCAGTTAGCTGGATAAATTTATCCGGCTAACTTTGCTATCCAGACTGTGTCTGAATATAGACCTCAACGAGTGTAGAATGAATATTTTGCTTGCCATGTAGACTTTTTAAAAGCAGAGTTGCTTACCTGTAACAAGTGTTCTCCCAGGACAGCAGGATGTTAGTCCTCACATATGGGTGACATCATCAATTGGAGCTCTTTATGGAATACTTTTGTCAAAGTTTCTACAACTTTGACTGGCACACTGAGCATGCCCAGCATGCCACTTACCCTGTAGCCACCAGGGGTCCCCCTTTCAGTCTCGTTTGTAGCAAAAGTATGAGCGAAAAATAAAATAAGAAAATGGTAACGAACCCAACTCCGCGGGGTGGCTGGCGGGTTTTGTGAGGACTACCATCCTGCTGTCCTGGGAGAACACCTGTTACAGATAAGCAACTCTGCTTTCTCCCAAGACAAGCAGGATGGTAGTCCTCACATATGGGTGAATAGCAAGTTACAGGCTGACTCATAATGAGCAGGCCAAGCAGCACACAACATGTGCAACATGCACAACAACTATGGTGCTGCTGGCAATAACGAGGCAGCCTGAAATTCGCAGCGGGTCAAGGTAGGATGGGTTGGGTTACTACACTGGGAATAAATTCCTTAGGACAGACTGGCCAAAGACAGAGTCTTGTTGTCCAGCCTTGTCTAGACAGTAGTCAGCAATCAGTACTGAACGGTAGTGTGCTACTGAAATTGCCATGGCTCTGACGAAGTGTGCCTTCATTCGTCTCTGCAGTGGAAGGCCTGCTTGCTGGTAGCAGAATGCAATGCAGTCTGCCAACCAGTTGGAGAGTGTCTGCTTGCGCACCGCAACTCTAAGTTTGTTTTTATCAAAAGAAACAAAGAGTTGGGTGGCTTCCTATGGACTGCAGTGTGGTCTAAATAAAATGCAAGCGCACGCTTACAGTCCAAGATGTGCAGAATTTGCTCACCCGGGTGAGCGTGAGGCCTTGGGAAGAAAGTGGCAAGACTATGGACTGATTTAAGTGGAAATCCATTACCACTTTAGGAAGAAATTTAGGGTGAGTGCGGAGAGCCACCCGGTCATACAGGAACCTTGTGTAGGATGAGTAGGTCATAAGGGCCTGTAACACATTTACCCTGCGAGCAGACGTCATGGCTACTAGGAAAAGTACTTTCCATGTATATCCGAAGCAGAAAGCCTGTGAGGGAGTCAGTTGGACCGTTAGATGATTGAGGAGTTAAAGGGGCACTTAGAGAAGATAAGGCCATCGCGGAAAGATTAAATGATTTCTTTGCTTTGGTGTTTACTGAAGAGGATGTTGGGGAGGTAAACATATTGGAGAAGGTTTTCATGGGTAATGATTCAGATGGACTGAACCAAATCACGGTGAACCTAGAAGATGTAGTAGGCCTGATTGACAAACTGAAGAGTAGTAAATCACCTGGACTGGATGGTATACACCCCAGAGTTCTGAGGGAACTCAAAAAAGATATTTCAGACATATTAGTAAAAATTTGTAACCTATCATTAAAATCATCCATTGTACCTGAAGACTGGAGGATAGCTAATGTAACCCCAATATTTAAAAAGGGCTCCAGTGATGATCCAGGAAACTACAGACCGGTTAGCCTGACTTCAGAGCCAGGAAAAATAGTGGAAAGTGTTCTAAACATCAAAATCACAGAACATATAGAAAGACATGGTTTAATGGAACAAAGTCAGCATTGCTTTACCCAAGGCAAGACTTGCCTCACAAATCTGCTTCACTTTTTTGAGTTAATAAACATGTGGATAAAGGTGAACCAGTAGATGTAGTGTACTTGGATTTTCAGAAGGCATTTGACAAAGTTTCTCATGAGAGGCTTCTAGGAAAAGTAAAAAGTCATGGGATAGGTGGCGCTGTCCTTTCGTGGAATGCAAACTGGCTAAAAGACAGGAAACAGAGAGTAGGACTAAATGGGCAATTTTCTCAGTGGAAGGGAGTGGGCAGTGGAGTGCTTCAGGGATCTGTATTGGGACCCTTACTTTTCAATATATTTATAAATGATCTGGAAAGAAATACGAAGAGAGAGGTAATCAAATTTGCAGATGATACAAAATTGTTCAGAGTAGTTAAATCACAAGCAGATTGTGATAAATTGCAGGAAGACCTTGTGAGACTGGAAAATTGGGCATCGAAATGACAGATGACATTTAATGTGGATAAGTGCAAGGTGATGCAAATAGGGAAAAATAAACCATGCTATAGTTACACAATGTTAGGTTCCATATTAAGCAAGAGATCTAGGCGTCATAGTGGATAACACATTGAAATCGTCGGTTCGGGGAGCCTGAGTTGGAGGAGAGTGGGGCTCTCAGGTCTGTCACCATACTTTAGCCCCGGAACAACGCGGAGGTCCCGACCAGCGAGACCCAGAAAGAGGCTGGTGTGACGTCAGCGGGCGTCCGCTGCTACAAATTGAGCAGCGGTCGGCGCACCCTAAGCCGCGCGCTCCAAAGGGGTGTGCCCGGCTTGTGCCGGCTTAGGCCGGCGAAGGCTGGGAGGCTGCTATGGATTATGGTTTCGGTCTGGTACCCTCTCTGACCTCAACTATTCTTGATAAGTTAACGACAGAACTGTGAGTAGAAAAAGGAAAGGGTGATATTGCTTATAGTGTAATTATTTATGCCTCATACAAAAAGAAAGGGCAGAGTCAGGCGGAATGCCTCTACCCCTACCAGACTGGGCCCTATTCAAACCATGTTAACCGGTTTCTACTCACCTACAATAAATATAACCCCGGAGTGTCCCATTACATTGAGGGATACAGAGCAAGTATCCGCTATGTCAGGAGAAATAAGTTTCAGTCCCGGGGAGCCAACAACTCCTCCCCCACCAATGAGCACTGCAAATACTCACAGCCTGGACTCACCTCTCTTACGGATGGCGTTTGTAGAGGAAAGTCCATTAGAGGCAGCATGTGGGGGTAAAGATGCAGCGCTGGGGAAAGAAAGGGAGAATTCCCTGACATCCCAGGAACTGGATCAGAGATCAGGAGCGATAGGAGGAAATATGGATGCCCCTTCTGGTGGACCTGCGTCAGAGCAAGAACTTTTAAAATTATTAACTAATCCATCAGCCTTAACTGTTAAAAGTGATGTAAACAAAAAAGTTTCTTTAGAAATGTTATGGTCTGCTATAATGGTCTTACATCAAAATGTAGAGAAAATGAGTAGTAATATTAAAGATGTTCAATCCACATTGCAAAGTTTAAGTCCTTTGGTGACAAATAATGGATTGACTTTAAAAAAGGTAGAAACAGATATAATTCAAATTAAAGAGGTTCAAACGAACATCATAAAGGGAGAAACCATCCTAGTTAGAAAGGTTGAGAACCTAGAAAATTTGATTCGGTATTCTAACCTTAGATTTGTTAACTTTCCTAAATGCAGGATGGTCTCCCCAATTGAACAATTACGTAACTATTTTAGTGAAGTATTGTTATTATCTTCGGATAATTTTCCTGTGATTAAATCCGCATATTTCTTGAATATAAGAGAACAAAGTCAAAATTTGAAGTTACCTTTACAAGACTCTCCATTAAATGTCACTGATCTGATAGAGTCATCGTTTAGTGCACAGATAGAGATGAGGGGTACATTAATTGTGAAATTTGCCCTTACTCTGGATAGGGATAAGATATTAAATTCATTTATGAAAAAAAGAGCCTTCCTCTATCTTGGCCAAAAAATATGGGTCTATCCGGATGTAACAGAAGACACTCAAATGAGAAGAAAAAAATGTATTGCCCTAGCAGGATTGGCCAAAACTTTTGGAATACAAATTAATATAAAATTTCCATGTAAATGTATAATGAAGGTGGATGGGATAAAATATGTTTATTATGATCCCTTAGATTTAGAAAGGTTCTTAGAAGAACGTAGATCCCAAGGAGGGGATCCAGAACCCTCAAATTGACATCATTGTGGGATTAATTAAAGTTTGTAAGTGTTTCTGTCTTGTACTTAAGTATGCCCAAATTTGTGGCAATTAAGTAGTAAGTAGATTTGCTCAACAGGCTCTTCTTCTTATTTGTTTAAAGGAAAACTAGGAAAGAGAATTTTAATTTGATTTATTTTTTGTTTATGACATAATAATTGTATTTACCTAGAAATTCCACAAAAATTCAATGCTGGGTAATTGAATACAAAGTTTTGATTTCATTTTGTAAAATGGAAATCTATAAATAAAGTTTAAAAAAAAAAAAGAAATCGTCGGCTCAGTGTGCTGCAGCAGTCGAAAAAGCAAACAGAATGTTGGGAATTATTAGAAAGGGAATGGTGAATAAAACAGAAAATGTCATAATGCCTCTGTATCACTCCATGGTGAGACCGCACCTTGAATACTGTGTACAATTCTGGTCACCGCATCTCAAAAAAGATATAATTGCGATGGAGAAGGTACAGAGAAGGGCGACCAAAATGATAAGGGGAATGGAACAACTCCCCTATGAGGAAAGACTAAAGAGGTTAGGACCTTTCAGCTTGGAGAAGAGATGGCTGAGGGGGGATATGATAGAGGTGTTTAAAATCATGAGAGGTCTAGAACGGGTAGATGTGAATCGGTTATTTACTCTTTCGGATAGTAGAAAGACTAGGGGACACTCCATGAAGTTAGCATGGGGCACATTTAAAACTAATCGGAGAAAGTTATTTTTCACTCAACGCACAATTAAACTCTGGAATTTGTTGCCAGAGGATGTGGTTAGTGCAGCTAGTACAGCCTTGTTTAAAAAAGGATTGGATAAGATCTTGGAGGAGAAGTCCATTACCTGCTATTAATTAAGTTGACTTAGAAAATAGCCACTGCTATTACTAGCAACAGTAACATGGAACAGACTTAGTTGTTGGGTACTTGCCAGATTCTTATGGTCTGGATTAACCAGTGTTGGAAACAGGATGCTGGGCTTGATGGACCCTTGGTCTGACCCAAAATGGCATGTTCTTATGTTCTTATCTGATTTTGCAGGAGTGCAAGGGCTCAAAAGGAGTGTGCATGAGCCATGCCAGGACAACATTGAGGTCCCACGCCATGCCCGGTGGCCATAGAGGAGGCATATTCATGAGAGGTAATAAGCCTCTCATGAAGCGACTCACCAGGGATTGAGCCATTATCGGGGCATCCCCTACTCCTTGATGGTAAGCAGAGACGCACTAAGGTGTACTCAGCTAGATGATGTCTGGAGACCAAATTCCGACAGGTGCCAGAGATAGTCTAACAGATTTGATGTGGGGCAAGAAAAGGGATCCAAGCCCTTCAGTGTGCACCACAAGGTAAACCTCTTCCATTTAGAGCGGTAGGATTTCCATGTGGAAGTCTTCCACATGGAAATCTTACGCGGACTTGAGAGACGTCACTAGAAAGATTGAGTGGTTGAAGTATCTATCAACTTTCAACCTGGCGGTGCGAGTGGCGTAACTTGCCGTGATTCTGTGTTCTGAGGTTGGGCGACTTGCCCAGGCGAATGAGTTTCTGGACGGAGAGGTTGAGAAGTATGGGGAACCAAACTTGGTGTGGCCAATACAGGACTGTGAGTATCATTAAGCCCAGGTCCTGTTGTAGCTTCATGAGTGTCTTGCTTATTAGTGGAATCAGAGGAAACGCATATAGCTGGCCTGTGTTCCAGGGATGGGTGAAGGCATCCATGGTTGGTGCTTGTCGGTCCCTGTACAGAGAGCAGAAGCGTTCCACTTTGTGGTTCTGACTGGATGCAAAGAAGTCGTTGGTCGGCTGACCCCACCAATGCAAGATTCTGCTCGCGACTGAGGGATCCAGAGACCATCGTGGGGCTGGAAACGTCGGCTGAGGTGGTCCGCCAGTGCATTCTGTGTGCCCGCTAGATAAGTGGCACGCAGAAGTATGGAATGCAACAGGGCCCAGGCCCAAATCTGTGCCGCCTCCTGGCAGAGCAGATAAGAGCCCGTGCCCCCCTATTTGTTCAGGTACCACATTGCAACTTGGTTGTCTGTTTGAATCAAGACAACTTTGTTGAAGAGGCAGTCCTGGAATGCATAAAGGGTGTACTGCATTGCCCGAAGCTCCAGAAAGTTGATCTCCGAGGCTGCTTCGGCTGTTGTCCAAGTCCCTTGAGTTTGAAAGCCTTGGACATGGGCTCCCCAACCTAGGTTGGAGGCGTCCGTGGTTAAGGTCACCTGAGGAGCCGGTTGCTGGAAAGGAAAACCCACTTGTAAGTTTGCTTTGTGTGTTCACCAGGCAAGGGACAGACGAAGCTGGCTGGTTATGTGTACCAGGGACAAAAGCGGTTGAGTAGCTTGTCGCCACTGAGCTTTTAGAGTCCATTGTGTCACTCTCATGGCGAGGCATGCCATTGGGGTGATGTGGACTGTTGATGCCATATGGCCAAGCAACTTGAGTAGGTGGCCAGCGGAGGCTTTTAGCCGACGGCGGATAGAGCTCACAAGATGGAACAGCATAATTGCGCGGTCATCGGGTAAGAATGCTTTGGTTAGCATCGTGTCCAGGTCGGTTCCTATAAAGGAGAGATGGTGAGATGGCGTCAAATGGGATTTGGAGTAATCGATTAGAAATCCCAATGAGTTTAGAGGTCTTATGATGAGACCGAGGGAGTCAAGGGCTCCTTGTTTGGACTGGCTTTTTATGAGCCAGGTATGGAAAAACGTATAGGCCCCTGCTGTGTAACTATGCAGCCACAACTGCCAGGCACTTCATAAACACTCGGTGTGCCGAGGCCAGGCCAAATGGCAGTACCTTGTATTGATAGTGCCTGTGACCCACCACAAATCGCAGATACTTGCGATGAGGAGAGAAGATTGCAATATGGGCATATGCATCTTGAAGGTCCAGAGAGCCGAACCAATTCCCCTGTTGTAGCAGAGGAAGCATGGTGCCCAGGGATACCATTCTGAACCGTTCCTTGTGAAGAAATGTGTTCAAGGCACGGAGATCCAGAATAGGCTGGAGGCCACCGGTCTTTTTTGGAATTAGGAAATATCTGGAGTAGAACCCTTTCCCCTGCTGATTCGGTGGAACCGGTTCCAGAGCTCTGGCCAACAGAAGGGCCAAGAGCTCTGACTTGAGTATTTCTATGTGATCGTCCCAGTTCCAGAATGGATTGAGTAGGAAGACCGGATATTTTTGAAAAATTTAGACGGTAACCGTGGGTTATGATGGATAATACCCACTGGTCCGTGGTAATTGGGTGCCAATTTGTTGCAAAGTGGCAAAGGCAGCCCCCCCCCCCCCCCCCACTAGAGAATGGCTGCTGTTCTCTGGAAAGGAGTCAAAATCCACCCACAACTCCAGATTGTGGAGGAGTTTGTGGTCTAGGTGTTCTTGCTTGGCGTGCATGTCCACTCTGAGGTGCCCAAGCTGGTCGTGCATGGGATGCAGGAGGGTAATATCTGTGTGGCCTGAAGAATTGTTTCCTGGTGTCCCTACGTGTGCCTCTGCGGGCTACAGAGGGAACATCTGGGGAGACAGTTGACAACTGACGCAGAGTCTCATGATGGTCTTTTAACTGGGCCATTGCATCCTGGATCTTGTCCCTGAACAGGTTGTCTCCTGTACAGGGTAGATCTGCAAGTTGTCCTGCACTTCCGGGTGTAATTCTGAGGCCTTGAACCAGGCCCAACGCCTAGCACTGATGCCTGCTGCCGAGACTCTGAATGCTGTTTCAAAAGAATCGTAGGCAGCTCTGACCTCATGTTTGCCTGCTTCTAATCCTTTTTGTAGGATGGAGGTCAAGGTCTCTTGTTGTTGCTGTGGTAATGTCTCCGCAAATTCCTGGACTTTTTTCAGAGATTTCTATTATATTGGATCATGTATAATTGATATGTTGCTATTCGCGCTATCAACATGGACCCTTGGAAAACTCTTCGTCCCAATGCATCTAATGCCTTCTGTTCCTTACCAGGAGGAGCAGAAGAATGTGAACACGATCATTTAGCCTTTTTCTGAACTGATTCCACAACTAGAATGGTGGGGCAGCTGACTTTTTTGAAAACCTGGGGCTTGTTTGACCAGGTACGTAGCATCTGTCTTTCTGTTGACTGGAGGTACAGTCCCTGGATGGTCCCACAGGCAGTGCAAGAGGTCAAGAAGAACTTCATGCACTTGTATTTCCATTATCTCTTTTGGAGCATCTACGAACTGTAAGACCTCCAACATCTTGAGGCAAAAACTTTCAAAGGAGAGGTCTTCCAGAGGAGATCTTTGCCTTTCTTCTGGGGGTGAAGGCTCTGAGAGCAAGTCCTCGGAAGCTTGTGAAGAATCATATGAGGATGCATCTTCCCATGGATTTTAGGGGC